>NC_036846.1:10500781-10604764 GCF_002910315.2 Salvelinus sp. IW2-2015 | reverse complement strand
GCTGTTCCTGTGTCCTTGTTCCGCCCTGTCGTGTTCTTTGCCTTCTTCAGATGCTGCGTGTGAGCAGGTGTCTATGTCAGCTACGGCCAGTGCCTTCCCGAAGCGACCTGCAGTCTGTGGTCGCGTCTCCAGTCGTTCCTCTCTATTGACGAGAGGATTTCAGTTTCCTGTTTTGGATTTACCATTGATTATATCCAGGAGAATCATTAGTTGTTTAATACTGGAATAAAGACTCTGTTACTATTACGTCGCTTTTGGGTCCTCATTCACCAGCATAACAGAAGGTGTTTACATGCTGGTGCTGTTCAGACTGATGGAGGTGTTTACATGTTGGTGCTTCGCCACGAGTTGTGAAAGCCCCGAAGGCACTTTCTAAATTCCTCATCAAAGGAGATTTCTGTCGTTTGTGTATGTTGTGCGGCACCCGGTCAGTAGGCCCACTGTGTTTGAACCCTTCACCTCACCCAGTCAGTAGGCCCACTGTGTTTGAACCCTTCACCTCACCCAGTCAGTAGGCCCACTGTGTTTTGAACCTTCACCTCACCCAGTCAGTAGGCCCACTGTGTTTGAACCCTTCCACCTCACCAGTCAGTAGGCCCACTGTGTTTGAACCCTTCACCTCACCCAGTCAGTAGGCCCACTGTGTTTGGAACCCTTCACCTCACCCAGTCAGTAGGCCCACTGTGTTTGAACCCTTCACTCTCCCAGTCAGTAGGCCCACTGTGTTTTGAACCCTTCACCTCACCCAGTCAGTAGGCCCACTGTGTTTGAACCCTTCACCTCACCCAGTCAGTAGGCCCACTGTGTTTGAACCCTTCACCTCACACAGTCAGTAGGCCCACTGTGTTTGAACCCTTCATCTCACCCAGTCAGTAGGCCCACTATGTTTGAAACCTTCACCTCACCCAGTCAGTAGGCCCACTGTGTTTGAACCCTTCTTATCTCCTGAATCAGGTCAACACAGCATCCAGTTGGGCTTCCAGTCCCACAATGCAAACCTTTTGAGATTTTGGTAGCAGCCCAATACCTTGTCCAGTGTACGTAAGCGCTCTTTTCTATTTCAGTTGGACATAAATCCCACACGTGAGCATAATAACTGGGCTAAGACTCTTCTCCATGGTCAAATCCGATTGGGAGGGGATTTTGGATCCAGGCATAGCAATGCGTGTAAGAGAGAGAAAGTGAGGCAGAGGGAGTGTGATAGAGTGAGAGAGAGCAACTCAGAGAAGCAAAGAATAAGACAAAAAAACCTTGGTTTGTTCCTTCAGCCTCAGATTGGTTTTTGTCCTTGTTGCCTGGTAACCACAATCCCTTTTGAAAGGCATTCTTTCCTGCCCAAAACATCACTAAAGACACACTTTCATTTGTCTAGCAAACATGCAATCTATTGACAATAGGACAAAACATTCATTTGCAAAAACAAAGCATAAAGTGAGACAATGTTGCTAGGGGGTGTGTGTAATGCCAGATTTCAAGGCTAAGCTCAGAAATTGGCCGAGTGCATAATACACATTATACAACGGGTGGGTCTAATCCTAGATGCTGATTGGTTAAAACCACGTTCCAGCCGGTGTCTATTCCACAAATTACCACCAGCTAAAACTATGACACTGAAATGCCTATTCATTATTCCATCTGTCTGTGCAATCCACTGTCTCATCAGCCCAGCCAGGCAATTTATAAACTTGATCTCCACTGTTAAAAGCATCTAGACATTAACTCTAATTTCTTTTAGACTAGCATTTGGTTTTCAACAGCCGAGATTTGTCTCTCTCTGACATTTGGAACATTGTTTCAGTATTGAAATTTCATCTCCAGCTGTCCCATAGTAATGAACATGTCAGGAGTTGGGACAAGACAGACAGGTAGGCAGCTTTTCTCAGCCAGTCAAAATCATGACTCAGCATAATATGTTTATGGATATACAGTGCCGTGCAAAAAAATATTTGCCCACTTTCTGATTTTCTCTATTTTTGCATATTTTTGATTCTGAATGTTATCAGATCTTCAACCAAAACCTAAAATTAGATAAAGGGAACCTGAGTAAACAAATAACAACAATTCCATACTTATTTCATTTATTTAATAAAACAAAGTTATGCAACACCCAATGCTCCTGTGCAAAAAAGTTACGTAACCCTTACACTCAATAACTGGTTGTGCCACCTTTAACTGCTTTGTGTGATGTATTGTTGTCTCTACCTTCTTGACCTTTCTGCTGTTGACTGTGCCCAATAATGTTTGTACGATGTATTGTGCTGCTACCATGTTGTGTTGCTACCATGTTGTTGTTATGTTGCTACCATGTTGTGTTGTCATGTGTTGCTGCCTTGCTATGTTGTTGTCCTAGGGCTGTCTTTATGTAGTGTTGTCTCTCTTGTTGTGATGTGTGTTTTGTCCTATATTTATATTGTATTTATTTATTTTAATCCCAGGCCCATGTCCCCACAGGAGGCATTATGCCTTTTGGTAGGCCGTCATTGTAAATAAGAATTTGTTCTTAACGAACTTGCCTAGTTAAATAAAGGTTAAATAAAACATTTTAAAATGCTTCCTTTAGTTGTTGATCAGTCTCTCACATCGCTCTGGGGGAATTTTGGCCTACTCTTGCATGCAGAACTTCTTCAACGCAGCAACATTTGTGGGTTATTAAGCATGAACTGCTCGTTTCAAGTCCTGCCTCAACATCTTAATTGGGATTAGGTCTGGACTGACTAGGCCATTCCAAAACTACAAAATTGTTGTTTTTTAACCAATTTCATGTAGACTTGATTGTGCGTTTACATAATTTTGTCAGACATACTTGAATGTGTAGCATCAGCATTTGTTGCTTGCATGTAATGCCTAAGTTTGCTAATTTTGGCAATTAAAAAAAATATTAAAGTAGTCCACATCACCAAAAAACTATCATGGTTGAAACACACTAAGACAGTCGTGAAGAGGGCACGACAAAGCCTATTCCCCCTCAGGAGACTGAAAAAGATTTGGCATGGGTCCTCAGATCCTCAAAAGGTTTTACAGCTGCACCATCGAGAGCATCCTGACTGGTTGCATCACTGCCTGGTATGGCAACTGCTCGGCCTCCGACCGCAAGGCACTACAGAGGGTAGTGCGTACGGCCCAGTACCTCACTGAGGCCAAGCTTTCTGCCATCCAGGACCTCTATACCAGGCGGTGTCAGAGGAAGGCCCAAAAAATTGTCAAAGACTCCAGCCACCCTAGTCATGGACTGTTCTCTCTGCTACCGCACGGCAAGCGGTACCAGAGCGCCAAGTCTAGGTACAAAAGGCTTCTTAACAGCTTCTACCCCCAAGCCATAAGACTCCTGAACAGCTCATCAAAGGGCTACCCAGACCCCTCTTTTACACTGCTACTACTCTCTATTTATTATCTATGCATAGTCACTTTACCCCTACCTACATGTACATATTACCTCAATTACCTCGACTAACCGGTGCCCCTGCACATTTACTCTGTACCGGTACCCCCTGTATATAGCCTCTCTATTGTAATAGCCTCTCTATTGTTATTTTACTGCTGCGGTTAAATTATTTGTTACTTTTATTTTCTATTTTTAACTTAACACTTTTTTTTCTTAATTTCTCAAAAGCATTGTTGGTTAAGGGCTTGTAAGTAAGCATTTCACTGTAAGGTCTACACCTGTTGTATTCGGCGCATGTGACAAATTCAATTTGATTTGAATTTCAGTTGGTTTTGTGATGAATGAGCCATCTGATTCAATGAATAATGGAGCAAAGCTTGCCTTTTTGCCCAAAATGTCATTTGTGCTCCAAAGCTTTTTACTATCATTCTTTATATATATTTTTTTTTATATAGTATAGTTTAAATGTATTTAGTTTAGTCACATGATTTCTCAAATTGCAGTATGTTTGCCAATCGGTTGTGCTGCCAGACATTATTTGCCATACCTTTTACCTCATCCCTCTCAACCTTACAATTTTTCAATTCCTCATCAATCCATGGGGGTTTAACAGTTATTTTCTTAATGGGTGCACGCTTATTAGTAACTGTAATAAGAAATGTCATAAATGTGTCAAGTACAGCATCTGGTTGCTCATTACACACCACAGACCAGCAAATATGATTTACATAATCAACATAGGAATCACGACAGAACTTATTGTATGACCTCTTATACACTATATTAGGCCCAGCCTTTGGAACTTTGGTTTTCATCGCAATGGAACATTTAGAACAAACAAAAACAACAAATAAAAATACTTTAAAAACTGGGTCGCGTCTCCGGCAACCGAATAGATAGAATGAGCAACCGGCTTGGGTAGCAAGCCGGCTTGGGTAGCAAGCCTAGATTTGTGTCGGGACTATATCTCGTGGAAGGATGAAAGAGTATGAACACATTCATCAAAATAAAGATTTTAATGAAAATACTGTACGTCAATCATTATTTGAATATGATGGTAACCCCTTGTAGAAAAGTGATAATGCCCCTCGAAGTCGGTGTTTGGAGGTTAAACTGGCATGGTAGTTGTTAAACCGTGCCAAAATATCTTCCAAACACGGACTTACTAGGGCATTATCACCAAAATAATGACTGTGTGATTCAGTGATAGAAAATGGTATTCTGAAATTTTACCAAATGAGTAAGTACTGTACATGATTGCTGCCTACCTCTTAGTGGTGTACAAAAGAGCTTGCACATACACTCTTTCTCAGTACTTGGTACTACTCTTCCACGCGATTCGTGTCCTACCGTCTGACATCAATACCATGATCATGTGGAGTTCCACCGAGGTCATCGACTCCTACTCAGCTCCCCTGACATGAACAGAGTCACATATCATCAATCATACAATCACACAGACTATCAGACATAGCCGGCTCATTCACACAGTTTCAATATGCTGCTTACAGTACATGAAACAAACAAAACTGTGTGCATCATATGGATTTTCACCAAGGGTCCTTCAATTCGTCATATGGAGCTTTATGTAAAGTCCTTCACCCCATGCTCGTATAAAAGGAGCGAAAGAGGCCTATCAAATTGAGTTTTCTCCGGCTTCACCTCAGCAACCGTGCATCCGGAGTTTTACTATCCTACTAAGTTCCCCTGATCAGTACCTATACATAGGTCTCCAAGTTATTTAGGTCAGAAAGCGGGAGAGGTGTTGTGCTGTGAGTTGGCTTGAATTCCTTTAAGATTTGGGAGCTGTGAAGAGACCCCTGGTAGCATGTCCTGGTTGTAACATGCACTATGCAGAGGGACATTTGAGAGTGCATGGTCTTCAATTCATAGCCATCTTCACTTTCATCTTGATTATTTGCATTAAAATCTATTAAAATCACAGGCATAGTTTGGACCAGTAAACCGATAACGTTGATTACCAAATGGTTGTTTAGTATTGGAGTGTAGAATAGCTTTAGATTATAGCCACCTCTTTTCATGGAACCAGAACAATGTTAAGAAAGACCAGTCCGTTATAGCCTTCTATCTGTAAAATGTAATCAAAACAACTGTCAAGAAGAATGAGACAAAGAAAATGATGGAGGGAGGGGGGGAGGGAGGGAGGGAGGGAGGGAGGGAGGGAGGGAGGGAAGGGAGGGAGGAGGGAGGGCAGAGACATGATTGTGAAATTTATCAAAAGCAACAGAGACGTAGTGTGAGTGGACGCTCGTCGTACACATCGCTGGATGAAATCAAAGCCAAAGTGATTTCCCTCTGGCTTTTCTTCTGGGTTAAAAGGAAACAAATATCTAGGTTTGTCTGTCAGCCGCTTTGAAAACGATTTGTGGAGCGACAGTTGTGACAAAGTTGCGTCGAAACAATTTATTTTCCAGTTAGAGAGTCACACACATTAGTCAACAACACGTCATGGAGAGAATAGGATGAGTTGTTATTGTTAAAGCATCTCATTAAAATAACCTCAAGACTGGTGTGATCATATCACACATTTGGAGCAGACAGGTGTCGTAGTGTTAAACCCTTAAGAATATAGGGATCAAGACCTGCAAAACAATTATTGTTATTATTATGTAAGACGGCCTACGCTAGACAACTTTACATTACAATAGTTAATAGGCATAATTTACCACACACACAAGCTGATTTATGTAGGTTGTTCTGTTTCTCCAACACAGCAATATGTTTTTAAAAAGTGTTGCTGTTGCCTCAGAAGATATAAGTATACTGTGAAATAAAATAAATGTAATTTCAGAATTGTATTATCGCTACTACAAAAATAGCTATCACTCTACTGCAATATGGCACACTGATAGCAAGGGATTCTCATTCAATGTAACACAGTGCCACATGTCACACACATTTCCTATTTCTGATGGTCACAATTCAGGTCAATTTTAAATAAACATTAGTTAGAATGCCCACAAATTGGTTCAACTTATGTCAAGGGGGCTATTGTGGTATAAAAGCCAAACTTTAATTCAACTAAACTCTTTGAAGCAATAAAGGTGGCCAGTATGCATTTATTTTACATACAGTACAATAAACTGGTCTCAGAGAATTTCGTCATATTATTTACGTAAATCCGAAACACTTAACTTAGTATGAAATGTTATGTTTGGTACGGTTACGTAAGAAAGATGGTTACTTAACACAAAAATTGTGGGGGGGGGGGGGGGTTTGTTGTCGGGGTGGATGGGTAGGCATATAACGCGAACGTCTAGAGAGTTCAAATCTCATCTTGGACAACTTCAGAATTTTAGTTAATTAGCAACTTATTAACTACTTACTAATATTTAGCTACTTTGCAACTACTTAGCATGTTAGCTAACCAACCTAACCCTAAACCTAACCCTTCTAGCTAACCTTAACATAACCCCTAGCCAAATAAAAAATATGGACCAACCCAAAACACAGGGTACCCGGTCCGGAGCACGAACACACCAACAACAACACGTAACACAAGAAATAATCCGCACAAAACAAGGGCGGGTAAACTAGCTTTAAATAAGGAAGCCATCAGGCAAACACAAATAGACACAGGTGCAACTAATAAGACAAACAAACAGAAACAGAAAAGAGATCGGTGGTGGCTAGTAGGCCGGTGACGACGACTGCCGAGCACCGCCCGAACAGGCAGGGGAGCCAACTTCGGCGGAAGTCGTGACAATAATAGTAGAGAGTGATTTATTTCAACTTTTATTTATTTCATCACATTCCAGTGGGTCAGAAGTTTACATACACTAATATGAGTATTTGGTAGCATTGCCTTTAAATGGTTTAACTTGGTCAAATGTTTTGGGTAGCCTTCCACAAGCTTCCACAATAAGTTGGGGGCTTTTGGCCCATTCCTCCTTACAGAGCTGGTGTAACTGAGTCAGTTTGTAGGCTCCTTGCTCGCACACACACCTTTTCAGTTCTGCCCACAAATTTCTATAGGATTGAGGTCAGGGCTTTGTGATGGCCACTCCAATACCTTGATTTTGTTGTCCTTAAGCCTTTTGCCACAACTTTGGAAGTATGCTTGGGTCATTGTCCATTTGGAAGACCCATTTGCGACCAAGCTTTAACTTCCTGACTGATGTCTTGAGATGTTGCTTCAATATATCACAATAATTTTCCTCCCTCATGATGCCATCTATTTTGTGAAGTGACCAGTCCCTCCTGCAGCAAAGCACCCCTCAACATGATGCTGCCACCCCCGTGCTTCAGGTTGGGATGGTGTTCTTCGGCTTGCAAGCCTCCCCTTTTCCTAAACATAATGATGGTCATTATGGCCAACAGTTCTATTTTGTTTCATCGGACCAGAGGACATTTCTCCAAAAAGTACAATTTTTGTCCCATGTGCAGTTGCAAACCTTTGTCTGGTTTTTTTTATGGCAGTTTTGGAGCAGTGGCTTCTTCCTTGCTGAGCGTCCTTTCAGGTTATGCCGATATAGGCTCGTTTCACTGTGGATATAGTACGTTTGTACCTGTTTCCTCCAGCATCTTCACAAGGTCCTTTGCTGTTGTTCTGGGATTGATTTGCACTTTTCGCACCAAAGTACGTTCATCTCTAGGAGACAGAACGTGCCTCCTTCCTGAGCGGTATGACGGCTGTGTGGTTCAATGGTGTTTATACTTACGCACTATTGCTTGTACAGATGAAGTGGTACCTTCAGGCATTTGGAAATTGCTCCCAAGGATGAACCAGACTTGTGGAGGTCTGCAAAAAAGAATCTGAGGTCTTGCTACTTTCTTTTGATTTTCCCACGACGTCAAGCAAAGAGGCACTGAGTTTGAAGGTAGGCCTTGAAATACATCCACAGGCACACCTCCAATTGACTCAAATGATGTCAATTAGCCTATCAGAAGCTTCTAAAGCATGGATCATTTTCTGTAATTTTCCAAGCTGTTTAAAGGCACAGTCAACTTAGTGTATGTAAACTTCTGACCCACTGGAATTGTGATACAGTGAATTATATGTGAAATAATCTGTCTGTAAACAATTGTTGGAAAAATTACTTGTGTCATGTCCTAACCGACTTGCCAAAACTTAGGTTGTTAACCTTTCACGAGCCTCTACCCGGATCGGGAGCACCCCACACCCCACACACTAATTAGCATACCTAGCATAGCTTCAAAAGTAGATAGTAGCATCTAAATATCATTAAATCACAAGTCCAAGACACCAGTGAAAGATACACATCTTGTGAATAAAGCCACCATTTCAGATTTTAAAATGTTTTACAGGGAAGACAAAATATGTAAATCTATTAGCTAAACACGTTAGCAAAATACACCACTATTCTAACTCCATCAGTTTCTTACTCCTTCAGGTGCTATCACCAATTCGGCTCAACTAAGATATTGATATCCACTACCAAGAAAAAACCTCTTCAGATGAAGTCTGATAACATATTCATGGTATAGGATAGTTTTTGTTAGAAAAAAGTGCATATTTCAGGTAGAAATCACAGTTTACAATTGCACCCACCATCACAATCGACTAGAATTCTAGATAGAGCAACGTGTATGACCAATTTACTCATCATAAAACATTTCATAAAAATAGACAAAGCATAGCAATGGAAAGACCCAGTTCTTGTGATTTCAGACCATATTTCAGATTTTCTAAGCGTTTTTCAGCGAAAACACAATAAATCGATAAGTTAGCTACCACATGAACAAACGTTACCAGAGCATCGATTCCAGCCAAAGAGCGCTATAACGTAATCACCGCAAAATATATTAATTTTTTCACTAACCTTCTCAGAATTCTTCCGATGACACTCCTGTAACATATTTTACAATATACATATACAGTTTGTTCGAAAAGGTGCATATTTAGCCATACAAAACCGTGGTTACACAATAAAAATACTAGGAAATCAAGCCTCAATATGTCTGACGTCATCTATCAGAGTGATCTAGTTTAATTGAAAGCTAATCATATACTTGACTAAAAATACAGGGTTGACAGCAATCGAAAGACAAATTAGTTCTTAATGCAACCGCGGATTTACATTTTTAAAATTATCCTTCCTTTCAATACAGGGTTGGCAAAGTGAAGCTATACCAAACAAATGGCGAATTATGCGTTTAAAATATTTCGACAGAAACACGGTTTATCATATTAAATATTGCTTACTTTGAGCTGTTCTCCATCATATTCTTGGCAATGTATCTTTCTATGTTATAAACGTCTTTTGGTAGAGATGTCCTCTGTCCTTCGAAATGTCCACCACCAACGACCGACTCCCTAAAACGTGTGTCCAAACTTCAGAACGCACAACAAAGAAATTCCTCAAATCGCACTAAACGGATATAAATTGATATAAAACGGCTCAAATTAACTACATTATGATGTTTTTAACAACTATAACGACTGAAAACATGACCGGAGAATATTGCTGGTTAGACAGATTTGGAACGAGGCAGGTCGATGGCCTTCACGCTTGAGGCGCACGTTGAGAAAGAGGGGTCTCTGTACATTTTTGTCATTTATAATGCTGTGAACGTCCATCGACTTCATTGAAAACGTGATGACGTCAAGCACCCAGAGGAAGACGTAGGCAGTGTCGGTTCCTTCATAGCATTCACTGTGGCTTATAACAGACCCAGATCAGAGGTAAAAATTTCTGAAATCTGAACCCTGTCATGAAAAGTGCTGTAGAAATTGTTCTGTACCACTCAGAGACAAAATTCCAACTTCTATAGAAACTAGAAGGTGTTTTCTATCCAATAATAACAATAATATGCATATTGTACGATCAAGAATTTAGCACGAGGCAGTTTAATTTGGAGACACAATATGCTAATGCGGAACAGCACCCCTATAGTTGCAAGAAGTTAACAAGAATTTGCAGAGTGGTTGAAAACGAATTTGAATGACCCCAACCTAAGTGTATGTAAATTCCGACCTCAACTGTATTTTGATTTGTTTAAAACTTTTTTGGTTACTACATGATTCCATATAGTTTATTTCATAGTATTGATGTATTCACTATTATTCTACAATGTAAAAAAGTATACAAATAAATAAAAACACAGGAATGAGTAGGTGTCAAACGTTTAACTGTTACTGTATTTTGATGCAGTCAACTGTGTATAAGGAGAAACTGTTTCTACACAGTTGAGAGGGAAGATAACCTCCTTATGTTCTGTAACTCGTTTTGTAGTGTGGTGTCACTCTCTGGAAAAGGAGAGCTGTGTGTGTGTGTGTGTGTGTGTGTGTGTGTTGTGTGTGTGTGTGGTGTGTGTGTGTGTGTGTGTGTTGTGTGTGTGTGTGTGTGTGTGTGTGTGTGTGTGTGTGTGGGGGTGGTGTGTGTGTGTGTGTGTGTGTGTGTGTGTGTGTGTGTGTGTGTGTGTGTGTGTGTGTGTGTGTGTGTGTGTGTGTTATGACAGTCAAGGTCCGCCATTTCTTGACAAATGGAGTTGTTTACATCGTACAGTAGCACAGGAGACAGACATTGTGAAGACATGATATGATCAAGACAGATGGCCTTCATTCCCATGTACTTCCTAACAGAATCTGTACCAGCTGTCAGAATGATGTGGGCGAGGTTGATTTTACATGCTGGGATAGTGATCAATTACATCTCTATTCATGAACAAGTCATTCAGCAGCTACGAGACTGGGCGTCATTATTTACAATTTATTTAAATTGACAAAAGTGAGTAATAAAATTGTTGCACTGAATATTTTTTTATTCGTTCAGCTGTGACCATCCCCAATTGTGTGTTGCCCAAATACCCATCAACTGATTAATTCAGGCCCATATAGTTAATGAGCTAGTAGAATCAGGTGTGTTACTGCTTGGCTAGAAAAAAAGCCTGCACCCATACCAAAACTTGCAGGGTTAAGATTGCCCACAACTTGTGAGTACCTCTTAGAGGCGTTGTTATCACAGAGTTGTGTATCATGTTGGTTAAAGAGACCTTTCACTGTCCTGGTGTTGTACACCTTGGTTACTTTGGACATGTCACGCTCGTGAGGAAAGACGGACCAAGGCGCAGCATGTGTTGAGTTCCACATCTTTTAATAAAGTGAAACTTCTAAACAAACCAATAAACAAACAACAAAACAACGAAACAACGAAACGTGACATCCGTGGTGCTACATGCACAATACACAAAACAATATCCCACAACCCAGGTGGGAACAATGGAGAACTTAAGTAACGACAATCAGCTGCCTCAAATTGGGAACCATACAACAAAACAAACATAGATATAGGAAAACTAGAACACCCCCCTAGTCACACCCTGGCCTACAACATCATAGAGAACCCCGAGGGCTCTCTATGGTCAGGGCGTGACAGGACAAGACTGGAAAGCAAGCTCCAGAGAAATCAGAAGAGGCCACTGATGTGTATCCGACAGACCCAGGTCACCTTTTCCATCGTGGAGGGTGTGGTCTTCCACACGATGGGGATCCACATAGGGATTGGCAGGAGGTGACGACCCTTCAGATTTTCAGGTGGAGGGTCACAATAAAAGTCTATCAAAGTATGGAATTATCCACTTTGAGGAAAAATGATGACACTCAGACCCAACCTGGAGGAATTGTCCACTCGAGATCCATGAGAACCATGATGGACTAACTACTTTTTCAGTGGTTTGTGAAGAGCGAAGAGAAGGTGGACGCTCGATAAACCTTAGCTAAGGTCACCATCAATCTCTTGGCCTGAGGGGAGGGCTACTTATGACTCCACTGACCAGGGATGATGGAAGAGGCCTAACATGGGAGGAGAAAACATGCATTATAGCCCTGTCAAGGTTGGCACCAGCTGGAGTGTAGTTATTTCGCTAGTTACAATTAAGCCAAAGTCAATAGACTTGCTCCCTAAAGTGCAGTAAAGTTCTACCAAATCCACAATTTTTTTTGCTCATCAAAGTGCTGGGCCAAGTGTGTCAAGCCTAACGTATATTTTGTGGTTGTGGCATTAAGTGAATGTGACATAATCCACGAGGCTATTTGTCATTACCTTCTAGAATTTCCTTGTCATGATTTAACCCAAGGTGTTTAGCGTTGTGGTTGATAAACGGAGGACACCTTTTCACCTTGCACAGAAATTCAAACAATATTCTTCATTATGCAGGCCTAAAAATACCAGCTTTAGTACCACTAACTCGCTGAAGAGCAGTCAACTCAATTGTAGGACATGTCACCCTACAGCAAAAAGATAAACATTGGATTCAGAGCAGCTCAAAATCTGAGCACTTGATCAAGAATGATGAAAGAGCTACAGTCTGTTTCCTGCGGACGTCTTTGGAGATAGGCACGGCGCGACAGGGAAAAATGACCCTTCATGGTTCATCGGGGCTCGGGAGAAGGAGAGCAGACAGTTGTCCATTTAAATCCTCTGCTTTGAGTCAGTCAGTGGTGCATGCAGGGAGTCTAGTCGACTCACAGAGCATTGACCTCAGTCAGCAGGGCGACTAGTGGGAAGGTTGTCTGAAAAAGAGGGACACTATTCTGTTTTGGGGGTGCGACATAACCCCCTTAGTTCAGGAGGGTGCAATGTTATGCAACGTTCAGAAATATTTTTATCATGTCACAGTCCTGGATGGCGCAGCGGTCAAAAGCAATGCATCGCAGTGCTGAGGCGCCACCACAGCCTGGGGTTCGATGACCAGAAGCCCCATAGGATGGCGAACAATTGTCCCAGCGCCATCTGGAGTAGGGGAGGGTTTCGCTCATCGTGCTCTAGCAACTCCTTGTGACAGGGCCGGGCACCTGATAGCTGACTCCGGTTGTCAGCTTTCAGAGGATGCAAGACTTGAACTTCGCTTCTCCCGAGCCCATTGAGGAGTTGCAGCGATGAGCCAAGGGACCTAAAAAACAAACACGCCTGTTCAGGGTCGGGCCTGGTTATTACTGAGACAAGAGACCAACCAGGTGCTGTAATATATATATATATATGTGTATATATAATATATATAATAATATATATATATATATATATATTATATATATATATATATATATATATATATATATATATATATGTATATATATACACATAATACACATATATATATACATACAACAATATATATATACATACATACACATATTATACATATACTGTACATACACACATACATATATATACACATACACACACACCTAATATATATTACACACCCACCACACACACACAATTATACACACAAACACACATAACATACACACACACACCACACATATTATACATAAACACCACACACAATATTATATATTATATATATATATATAATATATTATATATATATATATATATATATATATATATATATATTATATATATTACAGGACATACATACATACATACATACACCACACACACCACACACACACACACACACACACACACACACAACATCAATATGTATATATACACACACACACATATTATACACACACACACATATACATACACACACACACACACACATATTATACATACACACACACACACACACATATATATATATATATTATACAGTACATACATACATACATACATACATACATACATACATACATACATACATACATACATTACATACATACATACATACATACATACATACAATACATACATACATACATACACATACATACAATACATACATACATACATACATACACACACATACACACACCACACATATTATACATACATTATATACATATATATAATATATATATATATATACATATATATATACATATATATATATATACACACATACATACATACATATACATATATATATACCACACACACACACACATATATTATACACACACACACCACACACATATATATATATGTGTGTGTGTGTGTGTGTGTGTGTGTGTGTGTGTGTGTGTGTGTGTGTGTGTGTGTGTGTGTGTGTGTGTGTGTGTGTTATACACATAATAATACCAGTGATCAAATTAATACCAGTGATCAAATTGCTAAATAATATTTTTCTTAACCTAATTGATTGAATGGGATTCTGTGATGCGTCAACATAATAGCTGACATATACTTTTCCAGAAGAATAAGGAACAACTTTGAGAAATGTAAGTACAGTATATTGTTTATTTATTCACTAAATTATGTTAAAATGTTCAACAAATTACTTTATAAATGTTTCATTCAAATGTTGAGCAATTGTTATTTATCAGCTCGTCGTACGCGATACCTACATGAAGCTAGAGTTAACGTTAGTGGGCGATCTCGTCTTGCTTGATGGCTGTTTAGGGACTAACAACAATGTGTCAATTGTGAAGACCCTGTCAGTTTTTAAATCATGAATTGGTGAACCTGCTAGCCAGCTAAAGACATGTAGCAAATAGTTTTCCCCATTTGTTTTCAGTGACTAAAGTAGACATCTGATCGTGTTTCACTCCATTGCATTATATTGGCTTGGCAGGAGAAAATAGTACCGCCCGACTCGGTTGGAGGTAAGACAGGTATTAATGTTTTACAACATCTGATGAAAAACATAGGCAATGTAGCCAGCTGTGTTCTGTTCATTCTAGGCGTGCTAGCCAGTCAAGTTATTTGTGCATTCTGTTTATGAGTCTGTCAAAGACTATTTGGATTGCCCCCGCCCCCTTTTACACCGCTGCTACTCTCTGTTGTTATCCACTATGCATAATCACTTTAATAACTCTACCTACATGTACATATTACTTCAACTAACCGGTGCCCGAGCACATGGACTCTGTACCAGGACCCTGTATATAGTCTTGCTATTGTTATTTTACTGCTGCTCTTCTTTTTTTTCACCTTTATTTAACCAGGTATGCCAGTTGAGAACAAGTTCTCATTTACAACTGCAACCTGGCCAAGATAAAGCGACGCAGTGCGACAAAAACAACAACACAGAGTTACACATAAACAAACATACAGTCAATAAAACAATAGAAAAATCTTTGTACAGTGTGTGCAATGTAGAAGAGTAGGGAGATAAGGCAATAAATAGGCCATAGAGTCGAAATAATTACAATTTAGCATTAACACTGGAGTGATAGACGTGCAGTTTAATTACTTGTTACTTTCATTTCTTATTCTTATCCGTATTTTTTTAACTCCATTGTTGGTTAGGGGCTTGTAAGTAAGCATTTCACTGTAAGGTCTACAGCTGTTGTATTCGGCGCATGTCACTAATACATTTTGATTTGATTTAGCAAGCTTGCTTTCTAGCTAGCAGTGTCTGTTTACCTAACGTTAACATTAGCTTTCTCCTGTCACTTCTCCTTCCCCTACTGTTGCACGGTTCAGTTTGGTGTTACTAGTTCAAATTAGAGGCTAAGTTATTAGAACGACCGCACAATAATAAATGGTTGTTGTGGCTTCAGCGACTTAAAAGAGCACTGAAATATACATACCAACTGTGAGGTTAATTACTCTTCTTGTCTCTGCTTGCTCCAGCTTGAAGGACATCTCACCCTGACACCCTGCAGATATAAAAAAGATCCACCCATGTTATTGTTTATCATGCAGATTTGTCAGGACATTGTAATTTATGAAGCTCGTTTTAAAATACAAACGTGATTTTCTTTCCCAGGGGATTGCACTGTGGGCAAGTCTTCAATTTAGACGACAATTAGTTGAGATGAGGTATTAAGACCACAGTTAGTTGAGATGAGGTATTTAAGACCACAATAAGTTGAGATGAGGTATTTAAGACCACAATAAATTGAGATGAGGTATTTAAGACCACAATTAGTTGAGATTAGGTATTTAAGACCACAATTAGTTGAGATTAGGTATTTAAGACCACAATTAGTTGAGATTAGGTATTTAAGACCACAATTAGTTGAGATGAGGTATTTAAGACCACAATTAGTTGAGATTAAGTATTTAAGACCACAATTAGTTGAGATGAGGTGTTAGTAAAGGGCTGTAACAAAACTCCTGTCCTGTGTGTAAAAAAACCTGCGGCTGTCATGACTAACGTAGTTTCCAAGATGGCGTAGCAGTCGGACATCTTTTTTGTCTTGTCTTGTCGCGTCCCATGTATATATTGTTTTCTTCGTATATATTTTGTATATATTTTTTATATTATTAATCTCAATTTCCATCTACGGACAGAACATACTCTCCTGCAACCCGTCTCATCCAATGTGGTATGGATCTGCAACTTTTTTATACTTTAGAACAGGAACCCCCATCAGAGGCTAGCCAACGAACTAGCTACTAGCTAGTAGTCAGTTAGCCACTGCCAGCGGTCATCACCGTTAACTCGGACATCAGCTAACCTCAGCCCGGTCAATTCCTGCCAGTCTCTTATAGCCTTTAGTCGTACCCGTATCCTTCTCCTCCTCTGTTCCTCTGGTGATGTAGAGGTTAAATCAGGCCCTGCTGCCCCCAGCATCACTCCCATTCCCCAGGCGCTCTCATTTGTTGACTTCTGTAACCGTAAAAGCCTTGGTTTCATACATGTTAACATTAGAAGCCTCCTCCCTAAGTTTGTTTTATTCACTGCTTTAGCACACTCCGCCAACCCGGATGTCCTAGCCGTGTCTGAATCCTGGCATAGGAAGTCCACCAAAAATCCTGAAATGTCCATCCCCAACTATAACATTTTCCGACAAGATAGAACTGCCAAAGGGGGCGGAGTTGCAATCTACTGCAGAGATAGCCTGCAGAGTTCTGTCATACTATCCAGGTCTGTGCCCAAACAATTCAAGCTTCTACTTTTAAAAATCCACCTCCCCAGAAACAAGTCTCACATGGTTGCCGCTTGTTATAGACCCCCTTCAGCCCCCGGCTGTGCCCTGGACACCATGTGTGAATTGATCGCCCCCCATCTATCTTCAGAGTTCGTACTGTTAGGTGTCCTAAACTGGGACATGCTTAACACCCCGGAAATCCTACAATCTAAGACAGATGCCTTCAATCTCACACAAATTATCAAGTGGGTCTGCGGTCAAACGACCACCCCTCATCACTGTCAAACGCTCCCTAAAATACTAAAACCTGGAAGGATATTGACCTCATCCTGTCAGTAGAGGAAGGATGCCTGGTAGCTCTTCCAAAGTGCTTTCCTCACCATCTTAAATAAGCATGCCCCATTCAAAAAATGTAGAACTAAGAACAGATATAGCCCTTGGTTCACCCCAGACTTGACTGCCCTTGACCAGCACAAAAACATCCTGTAGCATTCTGCATTAGCATCGAATGACCCCCGCGATATGCAACTTTTCAGGGAAGTCAGGAACCAATATACTGTACATAGATTTTTCTATTGTGTTATTGACTGTATGTTTGTTTATGTGTAACTCTGTGTTGTTGTTTTTGTCGCACTGCTTTGCTTTATCTTGGTCAGGTCGCAGTTGTAAATGAGAACTTGTTCTCAACTGGCCTACCTGGTTAAATAAAGGTGAAATAAAAAAAAATTATAAAGAAGTGCCCTCGTGCGGAACAGATTTATGAATGTTGGAGTATAATCTCCTTCAGACGTCCCTCACTTGGGAATGATTTATTATGTACAATGGAATGTATTTTAAGGACTCATGAACAGATAAAGGAAAAACAATATATATTTGTTTACATTTATTCAAAATGATAAGTGATGATGTCTCCACATGTTTCTGGTTTCGAGGCTTGGGCATCTGGTGCCTGTTGTTCATCTGTCTAATGCCCTGAAAGGAGAGAAAGGCATCAATATTACAATGCTGTATTCATTTCATTGAATATATATTCCTGTTTGATATGATTTATATAATTATATTGGACATGTTATCCTTCATCACATGCCAATATTTTCCAGTGTCATTTAATAATATGCACGGGTGAGATAGTTGTACGAATTAATCACAATGTAAGCCGACTCATCGAAAAAACATTAGACGCTCTAATGCAATATTATCTTCACAGTGAAACACAACTATTCTGGCTATTAACAATTCTTAAAACAGTCAGTAAAATAGCTTATTTATCTATCAAAAAAAAGTTTTCATCCTGTATCATGCATGTAAGCTTACCTGTCATGTCCACAGCAATGGTGCAGCAGACCTAGCAATATGTGAAAGGAGGACCATATGCCGTAGGTACTGAGGAGATCAATTCTGTTACTTGTTATTCGTGTCAGATATTTCCATTTTGGGATAGCTGTTAACTGAACTGCTAGCACTATTTGCTCAATGTAAACAAACGTCTCACGCTCAGTGGAATGCGAAGTCATGTGAGGCTGCCTTCAAATCCCGTCCCAAATGGCAGTTGCCAACTGGAAAAGTGCTACCTACTAAGGTAGGTGCCTTTGGAGGCAGGTAGGCAGCTGCCTTTGGATTGGGACACAGCCTATATTGTGCTGGTAATTGCCTATTAGGTAGTAGGCCTTTAAGGCTGTAGGGTATGGGTGTGGTTGGAGGCATGTCCAACCTATAGGCGCCATCTTGAATTAAGATGCAGGACATGGTTTGGGAATAACCTAGCATTCAATGCAACAAATAGGAATTTTCAGGCCTCTTTCTCACATCTTCCATACAGCTTTGGTGGAAAATAGACATTAAATTGTTCAGAGCCATCGGTTTCATTCCTAGCATGTGTGAAGAATGTTTGCTAGCTTCGTAAATGCTATCCAGCTAGCCTATTTCGAATAAATGTTTTTTTGTTTGGCTACAGTTATGCTAACCTGTTTACAAATCGCTTTAACTTTGCAAGCTAGCTTGCTGGCTAGTTAGAGGTTAGCTGGCTAGATACCTACAGTAGTTGGCTAACTTACTACCATCAAGTTGTGTTAACAGATTTAGCCTGTTCCACCATTTGCAGAATGCATACTGGCATTTGAATATAGAGCGGGAAAAGAGAATCTGAACATGGTAGACACATTTAAATGTAGGTGCAGACACATGATGTTTTCAGAATTCCATCATCAGACCTCCATGATCAGAATACAAAATCTGCATGAACTGTCAAGCCTAGACACAGCAGTTACGTCACTTGTTTACGGAAGACGTAGGCGGCCACCTGTGCTAATTAGCTATCTAGCATGCTCCGAACACCTGTGTGTAAGCGTAACTGAGGAAGTGTAGTTCATCAGTTGGACACATACACAGCTGGTGAATC
Source organism: Salvelinus sp. IW2-2015 (assembly GCF_002910315.2). NCBI lineage: Eukaryota > Metazoa > Chordata > Actinopteri > Salmoniformes > Salmonidae > Salvelinus > Salvelinus sp. IW2-2015. The sequence goes on along the minus strand of NC_036846.1, from coordinate 10,585,267 downwards.
TGTGTAAAACTGCTTCAGTAAGTGTATATTTTTTATTTGAAAGAGTCTTTCTTGCTGATATGCAAGATTTGAAAGTGATTATTAATGGTGTTTCTAAATGTCAAAACACAGCATTTGAATTGTAGTTCACATTGAGCCAACAGTGGGCGGATGTAACCGCTAAAAACCTTACGTACGGAGAAGGGTTTTCGAGAGCTATGGTTGACACAGCTTGTTTGCCTTTAGCCAATCAGCGTTTTGCACGTGAATGCATCCAACTCATATTTACGACTTTACAACTGGTAAGTTACACCTTCCCACTTGGTTATGAATGCAGCAAAATACTCAACAAGAGATTCAGGTAGGTTTTTGGTAATGTTGGTCTTTTGACAGTTGGCTCTAACAGGACTATTAATTTGTTGATGATTGAATTGTTATTTTGTTGCTTATGTTGATCAAATCAAATTGTATTAGTCACAGGCGCCGAATACAACAGGTGTAGTAGACCTTAGTGAAATGCTTACTTACGAGACCCTAACCAACAATGCAGTTAAAAAAATTATTTAAAAGAAAAAATAACAAGTAATTAAAGAGCAGCAGTACAATAACAATAGCGAGACAATATATAGAAGGGTACCCGGTACAAAGTCAATGTGTGGGGGCACAGGTTATTTGAGGTAATATGTACATGTAGGTAGAGTTATTAAAGTGATTATACATAAATGCATGCTCTTCAACCGAGCCCACACCTGCCTTAGCTTATTGATGAGCTTTGAGGGCACTATGGTGTTGAATGCTGAGCTGTAGCCAAAGAATAGCATTCTCACATAGGTGTTCCTTTTGACCAGGTGGAAAAGGGCAGTGGAGTGCAATAGAGATTGCATCATCTGTGGATCTGTTAGGGCGGTATGCAAATTGGAGTGGGTCTAGGGTTTCTGGGATAATGGTGTTGATGTGAGCCATGACCAGCCTTTCAAGCACATGGCTACAGACATGAGTGCTACAGGTCGGTAGTCATTTAGGCAGGTTACCTTAGTGTTCTTGGGCACAGTGACTATGGTGGTCTGCTTAAAACATGTTGGTATTAAAAACTCGGACAGGGAGAGGTTGAAAATGTCAGTGAAGACACTTGCCAGTTGGTCAGCGCATGCTCGCACTACACGTCCTGGTAATCCGTCTGGCCCAGAGACCTTGTGAATGTTGACCTGTTTAAAGGTCTTACATCGGCTGCGGAGAGCATGATCACACAGTCTTCCGGAACAGCTGGTGCTCTCATGCATGTTTCAGTGTTATTTGACTCAAAGCGAGTATAGAAGTAGTTTACCTTGTCTGGTAGTCTCGTGTCACTGGGCAGCTCTCAGCTGTGCTTCCCTTTGTAGTCTGTTATAGTTTGCAAGCCCTGCCACATCCGACGAGCGTCAGAGCCGGTGTAGTACGATTCGATCTTATGTTTGTCCGATCAATGCAGTATTATAACACTGACCAGTTTGTCGTTTACACAAGTTTGTTACAATATTAGGCAATGTGCCATGATCACTGATGATTTCCTTGTACTTCACTCATTCTAAATGACTTCGGAGGTCCACTTAGTGATTGCTTATTACCAAACTCACTTCATCTCCCTCTTCTCTCTCCATCTGCACCCAAGGGGAGAAAACCTTGAATTGGAACCCTTCATGAAAAGTAAAACAGTGCTATCTACATCCATAGAATCAACCGAGGCTCTGTATTGGTTTACAAATAAACATAGAGCACTTCATACACCTCCCTGTGAAAAGCTGTCAGTCATGTAAGGGAAAGTGAGGGGGAACCGTTAGTGGTACACTACTGAGGGTAGCAAAGTCACTGAGCTATGGTTACTTAAAGAAATTAAATTGCAGTATTTATATACTTTATTTCTTTTTAGGGTGTAACATATCACAAAGTGGATGACATACACAATTGTAAACCATTTTTGGAGGACCCGTTTTGGCTCGTGAGAGCTTGTTTCAAAACTACTGGCTGAAATTCTACAAAACCTTTATAACGCATCACAGTATGTCGTTCTTTGTGATTCCAGGAAACTCTCCCAGATCTTTTGGGAGATGTTGTGGGATTATTTATAGACAGCATGGTTTGACAAGCAAATGGGAAGTCAGAACACATCACCGGTATACAAGGGCAGATTTTGTGATTTGGAAGCCCCAGGCAGAGACCAGTCTGTCTTACTATACTGTATGTAGCCAATGTATCTGATGCTGTCTGGCGAAAAAAAAGAGTATAACATGCCATACTCTTTTTGGCCAGACAGCATACGATACATTGGCTACACATACATGTCCTCTGTCTCCACAACAATGGCAGTGTAATCAGCAGCACTTGTCTTTTTACTAAAGAAAGGCGTTTTGTATCCCTTAGAGCAGTGGTCAGCAACCTTTTCAGAGTCAAGATCATTTTGTGAGTCAAAATGCAATACGAGATCTACTGCTCAGATTTTATTTTTAAACATGACTTAAAAAACATGCCTATGCAACACTAACCACTTAGAAACAGTTCTGTAGCAATGAGGTTTGTGCATTAAGCTATTGGCCCAATACATTATCACTGCATATTGGCTATGCTTGAATTGCCCTGCTTAGGTTGTTGTTCTCAGACCATTTAGAAAATTATATTTCAACATGTTAGTTATGCGATCACACTGGTATAGATCATTTGTTGTGTTACTTGTGAGGCACAGCTGAGTGAGCATAATAATGAGCTTTATTTTTTTACTGGACTGATGGCCTGCATTTCATGGTCAGTCTGAGGGAGGGAGGGAGGCTGCCACTCACCGTCCCTCCTCACTCCCCTCCCTCCGCTGAGAAAAGGGGACTCAGTCTTCCAGCTGATGGCGAAACTTAAGTCACACTGCATTACTTCTGCCTCATGCACCAATTAATGTTGTTACTTCTGTGACCAAGGTGAAATATTCCTTGATGTTAAAGAAGACACAAGCCGCAAACAATACTGCAAGCTTATCGAAACGTGAATTTTAAGGCTAATAAAAGTATTGAACAAATTGTTGACTGCGCTGAATAACAACTTAAACATGGACATAAAAACAGCAGTTCTTTGCTGTATTCGTTGAGTGTCTCTAGTTTTTTTAAATCTCACATTATCAACTTTGCTGTGCGTTCGAGGCCTCCTTTTTTCAGTCTATGGCGCCAGGAAACTGTGCAGACGCAGCTCAGATGACAATCTGATTGGCCAGCGGTAGACATATAGGTGCACTTGATTTGCTCTCTGGGACTGCCGAGTAGGCAGAGTTCTACCTTCAGACACATGAAATGGTTCAAAATAGGAACACTTTGCCTTCCCGGTGCTAGGGCTGCTGAATCAAGTGCACCTACCGTCTACGGCGTGAAAGAAATAAAAATAAAAAAATAGGAACGCAAGGCTTTTTTTACAGAAATGTTTGTTGATCGATTAGTTAAGCTTAGAGATTGATCGCGATCGACTGGTCCTACGGGTGGTGACCACTACCCTAGAGTCTAAGGGCCCGGGGCTGCGTTTCTACTAAGCTAGCCTTGTCAAGAACAAAGCTTCCCTGATACGGGAAAGGCTAATGAAGTTCATGACAGTAAAATAGCTATATTGGGGTGGAGACCTGGTGTATATCAGTTACTCCTCGCTACATGTCAAACCAATCAAATACCTTGCCTGAGAGGAGCAAGAAATGGTGCTCCATTAGTGCTTACTAGATTAGTGTTGTAGGTGCAACAGTTCAGTATGTTGAGATGATGTATAGAGAACACTTCTGGCAACAATTATGTTTTTCCTCCAGGTTTTCTTCCATTTACTGCAATGTTGCCAGCTAGCATACGGAAAAACTCTGCAAAATGTGCCCTTCCCGGTCTGAAAACAGTGCCAAACATAACACGTAGGACCAATGGGCATGTGGGGGTGGGTTCTTAAAAAGTAAAATCCAATCAAAATCTTGCAGACCATTCAACCGTTTTTGCAATACAACATTTTCCAGACCTCCATGGGAGGTGTGGCAGTGATGTGACTTGAGGTATGGCAACGTGATACTACTATTAAGCTAACATATGGAATTGTTTTAAGTCAGTCATCCCAAGAATAATTTTGCTATTTGATTTGGAACTTTAGGTCCCCTGTTGTTATAAAAAATGTATTTGATGAAATTACTGCTATTAGCTCATAGAAACGCATTGAATAACAGATTAATGAAAAAAACAGTCCAACATTTTATCAAAATGAATTACCTTCAGGGTTACCTTCAGACAAGTCCCATCTTTCCTTGGAGGGGTCATAGTAAATTGTAGGCCAAACTGTTCTGACGCTACAGACGTTTTTGTCAGAACAACGATTCCCGAGATGTCTCCTGGGCTGACAGACCCAGGTGTAGTTCTGCCACCTTCCACCGCAGCTGCGGAAGGCCGGCATCGGCGGTGGATTGAAACAGATACTGTATCTCTAGTTTAAACAGACAGATTTTGATGGGGATTTTTTTTTTATGCCTCGAGCGGATCAATTATTTAAATATTTGTATAATTTAAATGTTTTATGCCCAGCTTATCAGGCCTCTTGATGATGAGGCCTGAGGCAATTGCCTCTGGTAATAGTAAGTCTGTCAGTGCTGGTATAGTGCACTAACAGTAACAAACACCAACCAAATTCACAAAAAAAGTCAACCTTTCAAGCACAATGGGTGGCATTACATGCCAAGATATCACTACAAATCACATACCACCCTAAGTCTGTGCAAATCAGTAGAGCAAAATGTAAAATGAAGCTAAAGGGATGTACTATGAGCGTATAACTCAGCATAATTAAATAAAGTTTCATATCCTTAGCTTTGCAAACTTTGCACCTGTGCAATAACATTATCAATCTAGCCTTGACACGTCATTCTTCTGAGCCGTGTAATTCAAAAGAATAGGCGAACCATTGTGATGCATGAGGAATAAACAATAACATTTAATTCGGGGTTGTTTTGGACTTTGAAGGAATGGATAAAAAAAGAGGGAGTAATCAGCAGTTGCTCCTTGACCCCTAGATGACAGAGTCAATGGGCATTATAAACTGGGTGAAAGCCATGGTATATCAGACCGTATACCACGGGTATGACAAAACATTTATTTTTACTGCTCTAATGACATTCGTAACCAGTTTATAATGGCAATAAGGCTCCTCAGGGGGTTGTGATGTATGGCCAAGATACCACGGCTAAGGGGTGTGTCCATGCACTCCGCCCCTTAGCCATTGTATATTGGCCACAGAGGTCATGCTCATGATTATATGACTGTTGCCTGACAGCAGAGAATGTCACCTTTCTGATCTCTGGCTATTATTACCACATTCCTACAGGCCTGAATGCTGCTTAGCTTTAGTGAATGGACATCTGCGCTCTGGCATTATCTTCCATTACAACCGTGAGAGATGAAACACCTCCAATGTATTGTGTGACCAGTGATTGTGCCCAAACATAATTGGTAGTTCTCTCCTAGATGGTGATTATTCAAAGGATCTACATAAGGGATACAATGTGCTGTGTGACTCAATGAAAACACTTTCTCTCCCGGCTCACTCTCGAACTTGATTACATTTTTTTCTGTGAACCAAGTAGTGCACCTGTCTTCTGTCTACACAGTTAAGTATATCGGAGCAAAGCAAAAGCTCAGTTGAGAGAAAAACGGTTTTATATATGTCGCACTAACACAAGCTTCTATTTAATAACTTCATGGAACCTTGAACCTTTGATGGCAAGAATAGATAACACCAAAATAGTGTTGATTTGTTTTGTTCCTGTTGTGGAGAGACTGTCTTCCAGAAGAATTCTCTGCATTCATTTTCTGCAGGATGCCTTGAAGGCCAAATGATTGGCTGGCTTGGATAGAGGATGGGAACAGTGTTTTATTTTTATTTTTTACGTGTTGGCCCCTGAGGTGACGATTCACAAACCGCAGGAATGTGACAAGTCTCCCGAAAATACATTTTTGCAGTGTACTATCTTATGTGTGTCTATAAGTGCAATACTTGATCTTATACGGCTTTATCACATTATACATTTTCAACTATTGTGATCACAATATTGGTATAGCAATGCTCATTTTCAATTGAGCATTTTTGAGTGAACTGTCTTCATAGTGCTGGGTCTATACAACACAATTGCCCCTAGAATATAAAAGGAGGGTTTCCCTCATTAACTTTCTGTATGCAACTCCAAGATAGGAAGTTGACACTGTCATAATTTTGCCATTAGGTTATGAACCCTAAAAGGTCTTCCTATAAATGCATATTCTCACTCTTTAATTGAATGTAGTTAAAGGGGATAGTCCACCCAAATTACAAAATAACATATTGGTTTTCTTAACCTGTAAGCAGTCTACGGACAAGATATGACAGCGATCCATGCTTCGGTTTAGTTTCAATTGTTTCCACATGCCTGCAGATTAGCATTTTTCGCGCATCATGTTCAAAACACCTATAGTGACTTTGTTGAGCTTCACGATCAATTTAAGATACGTTTGGATGATACAGTATACAGATACAGTAATGCGGAAAATAATACTAATACTGGTCTTGAGCCACAAATGCTAAACGTTAGCATAATAGAAAGAGTACCAGGGAAACTAAACCGAAGCATGGATCGCTGTCATACCTTACCCTGTAAGCAGTCTATGGTGTAAGGAAACCAATGAGTCATTTTGTAATTTGTGTGAACTATCCCTTTAAAACAGCGTAGAGATTATAAAGGACTAGCTAGTAGCTTGGATGTTTGAAATAAAAATGTTATGCAGCCTTGTCTGCTGTGTGGCGCCAACACAACTAGTGTCTGATTATTTTTAGGTCTTCATTAATCTGTTGTAGTGCACTTTGTACTATGCATTAATTCATGCAAAATAAGCAAGACTTATTGAATTCATGAATAATAATCACAATAGAGGAAATGGTAGTCTTCTCTAACAATCTATTCCGGCAACAGTTTTTTTCAGGGTATGTCAATAACCATATTCAGTTTCCACTGTATTTTTGTTTTGATCTTATTCTGGAAATGTTGTTATGTTTTAATTGAACACAGCCCACATTTTCCAACGTGGGGCAAGACCAATCATTTCCATAATGTATTCTTGATTAGCCAATGTAATAGTAGCTGAAATCACAAGTTTCTTCTTTCCCCCTATTTTCCCCTGCTCTGGTCTCCTCTCCATTGGTACCTCCAAAGTTGTTGTTTTCTAAAAAACAGGTTGGGTTTTAAAAAACCATTATGCCATGCTAACACACAAGGCTAATAGAATGTTGACAAATCGACTGTTTACGCTTTCAGTCCTTGTACGAAGCCCGTCTCGTTCGATTTCTTCCTGAGTAAGCGTAACGGGAAAAGGCCTGAGTCAAATGGCAAGATAAGTCGATGCCATGTTTGTTTTGGTTTTTCACAGGCCCTCTTGTACAAAGTCAGTAAAACTCTTTCCAGGCGTACAGTCGATGTGTGGACGTGCTGCGGTGCACTGTGCAGAGGGATAGCCTCTCTGATGTGTGGACGTGCTGTGGTGCACTGTGCAGAGGGATAGCCTCTGATGTGTGGACGTGCTGCAGAGCCCTGTGCAGAGGGACAGCCTCTCTGATGAACACAATAGGGATTATCCTCACTAGTCTGTGCTAATTGCTGGACTGGGCTGAGGGATGAGAGAAACTGGGGCTGATCTCTGGACTGGGCCGAGGGATGAGAGAAACTGGGGCTGATCCCTGGACTGGGCTGAGGGATGAGGGAGAAACCGAAGATGCTGTACCAAGACAAAGGGCTGCTGGGTGGTGGTTGGTTGTTGTCAATGAAATCTGATATATTGCAGATTATCTAGCTCAGGGAATGGGCAACTTTATTATTATTTTTTTTTATACATATCTATATTTATTTTTTACCCCCTTTTCTCCCCAATCTCTTGTCTCATTGATGCAACTCCCCAATGGACTCGGGAGGCGAACGTCGAGTCATGCGCCCTCCAAAACATGACCCGCCAAACCGCGCTTTTTAACACCTGCCCGCAGGGTTGGTGAGAAACGGATTACATGTAATTTGTTACATGTAAGGGATTACAAAAAACTAGTAACTGTAATCCGTTACATTATCAGCAAAAATATTGTATTCAGATTACAGATCATTTTGAAAAACTATATGATTATTTCAAGGATTACGTTGAAATTCAGAAAGGATGTTTGCGGGAAAAAACTTGGACAATTCTCTGTTGTTTTCTTAATGACATTCAAATCAGCATTGAAAAAATGCACAAGTGTAAGTGTGTTCTATTGAGCGAGTCTGACCACAAGTCAGAGACACTATGATGACACACCAAATGTGTTTGATGGATGGCGGGAAAAGAGCAGGAATAGGCTTTTTTAGGCTACAGAACCAAAGCTATGTCTTCCAATGGTGCAACTGCTGTCGACTATCCAACTTGAATAAATGCTTGGAAGTAAGGATGACAGCAGTGGTGTAGTCTACGGCGATATGGATATCACTTATTATTGATATCTACATAGTGCATTGTTGTGAATCACACTGCTGCTCTCTCATTTAGCTATTTGCGCCTTGGTTGTTGTGGATGGCTGTTCACAAATATAAATGTGCATTTGAACCCAATAATGGTTCAATTCAAGAAGTTTAAGCTGCCTATCAATCACTGTTTTTGAAACCAGTGGACAGCCAGTGAAAAATGCGCTCTTGCAACAGCTGCATAGTGCAGATCCAAGCCTATGGAATAACAGTGGGGCTTTTATTGCTCAATCTAATTCATCCTGATAAATAAAAATCCATAGGCCTCATGGACACATGATCAAACTTCCATACTTTTGATAGACTTAAAAGATGCAATCTGTTGTTGCTACATCCATTTTTGGACTCATATATATATACACTGCTCAAAAAAATAAAGGGAACACTAAAATAACACATCCTAGATCTGAATGAATGAAACATTCTTATTAAAAACTTTTTTCTTTACATAGTTGAATGTGCTGACTACAAAATCACACAAAAATTATCAATGGAAATCAAATTTATCAACCCATGGAGGTCTGGATTTGGAGTCACACTCAAAATTAAAGTGGAAAACCACACTACAGGCTGATCCAAATTTGATGTAATGTCCTTAAAACAAGTCAAAATGAGGCTCAGTAGTGTGTGTGGCCTCCACGTGCCTGTATGACCTCCCTACAACGCCTGGGAATGCTCCTGATGAGGTGGCGTATGGTCTCCTGAGGGATCTCTCCCAGACCTGGACTAAAGCATCCGCCAACTCCTGGACAGTCTGTGGTTGCAACGTGGCGTTGGTGGATGGAGCGAGACACGTTGTCCCAGATGTGCTCAATTGGATTCAGGTCTGGGAACGGGCGGCCAGTCCATAGATTCAATACCTTCCTCTTGCAGGAACTGCTGACACACTCCAGCCACATGAGTCTAGCATTGTCTTGCATTAGAAAGAGCCAACCGCACCAGCATATGGTCTCACAAGGGGTCTGGGATCTCATCTCGGTACCTAATGGCAGTCAGGCTACCTCTGGCGAGCACATGGAGGGCTGTGTGGCCCCCCAAAGAAATGCCACCCCACACCATGACTGACCCACCGCCAAATCGGTCATGCTGGAGGATGTTGCAGCAGCAGAACGTTCTCCACGGCGTCTCCAGACTCTGTCACGTCTGTCACATGTGCTCAGTGTGAACCTGCTTTCATCTGTGAAGAGCACAGGGCGCCAGTGGCGAATTTGCCACTCTTGGTGTTTCTCTGGCAAATGCCAAACGTCCTGCACGGTGTTGGGCTGTAAGCACAACCCCCACCTGTGGACGTCGGACCCTCATACCACCCTCATGGAGTCTGTTTCTGACCGTTTGAGCAGACACATGCACATTTGTGGCCTGCTGGAGGTCATTTTGCAGGGCTCTGGCAGTGCTCCTCCTAATCCTCCTTGCACAAAGGCGGAGGTAGCGGTCCTGCTGCTGGGTTGTTGCCCTCCTACGGCCTCCTCCACGTCTCCTGATGTACTGGCCTGTCTCCTGGTAGCGCCTCCATGCTCTGGACCACTACGCTGACAGACACAGCAAACCTTCTTGCCACAGCTCGCATTGATGTGCCATCCTGGATGAGCTGCACTACCTGAGCCACTTGTGTGGGTTGTAGACTCCGTCTCATGCTACCACTAGAGTGAAAGCACAGCCAGCATTCAAAAGTGACCAAAACATCAGCCAGGAAGCATAGGAGCTGAGAAGTGGTCTGTGGCACCACCTGCAGAACCACTCCTTTATTGGGGGTGTCTGCTAATTGCCTATAATTTCCACCTTTTGTCTATTCCATTTGCACAACAGCATGTGAAATTTATTGTCAATCAGTGTTGCTTCCTAAGTGGACAGTTTGATTTCACAGAAGTGTGATTGACTTGGAGTTACATTGTGTTGTTTAAGTGTTCCCTTAATTCTTTTGAGCAGTGTATATATATTATATATATATATATATATATATTACACATACATACACACACACACACAACCGCTCAAAAGTTGGTGGTCACTTAGAAATGTCCTTGTTTTTAAAGGAAAACACATTTCTTGTCCATTAAAATCATAAAAATGTTTATGGTATAAATTAAATTTTAAAATCATTAAAACCAAGTCAAAGAGTTGAAGGAATGGTCTGTAGAGCTCCCAGACAGTGGCCTCCATCATTATTAAAATGGACAAAGTTTGGAACCACCAAGACTTTTCCTAGAGCGCGGCACCCGGCCAAAATGAGCAATCGGGGCGAAGGGACTTAGTCAGTGAGGTGACCAAGAACCTGATGGTCGCTCTGACAGAGCTCCAGAGTTCCTCTGTGGCGACGGGAGAACCTTCCAGGAGGACAACCATCTCTGCAGCATCCACCACTCAGGCCTTTACGGTAGTGTGGCCAACAGAACCACTCCTTTATTGGGGGTGTCTTGCTAATTGCCTATAATTTCCACCTTTGTCTATTCCATTTGCACAACAGCATGTGAAATTTTATTGTCAATCAGTGTTGCTTCCTAAGTGGACAGTTTGATTTCACAGAAGTGTGATTGACTTGGAGTTACATTGTGTTGTTTAAGTGTTCCCTTAATTCTTTTGAGCAGTGTATATATATATATAATATATATATATATATATACACATACATACACACACACACACAACCGCTCAAAATGGTGGTCACTTAGAAATGTCCTTGTTTTTAAAGGAAAACACATTTCTTGTCCATTAAAATCATAAAAATGTTATGGTATTAAAATTAAATTTAAAATCATTAAAACCAAGTCAAGAGGTTGAAGGAATGGGCTGTAGAGCTCCCAGACAGTGGCCTCCATCATTATTAAATGGACAAAGTTTGGAACCACCAAGACTTTTCCTAGAGCGGGCACCCGGCCAAAATGAGCAATCGGGGGCGAAGGGACTTAGTCAGTGAGGTGACCAAGAACCTGATGGTCGCTCTGACAGAGCTCCAGAGTTCCTCTGTGGCGACGGGAGAACCTTCCAGGAGGACAACCATCTCTGCAGCACTCCACCACTCAGGCCTTTACGGTAGTGTGGCCAGACAGAACCACTCCTTTATTGGGGGTGTCTTGCTAAATTGCCTATAATTTCCACCTTTTGTCTATTCCATTTGCACAACAGCATGTTGAAATTTATTGTCAATCAGTGTTGCTTCCTAAGTGGGAACAGTTTGATTTCACAGAAGTGTGATTGACTTGGAGTTTACATTGTGTTGTTTAAGTGTTCCCTTAATTCTTTTGAGCAGTGTATATATATATATATATATATATACACATACATACACACACACACACAACCGCTCAAAAGTTGGTGGTCACTTAGAAATGTCCTTGTTTTTAAAGGAAAACACATTTCTTGTCCATTAAAATCATAAAAATGTTATGGTATTAAAATTAAATTTTAAAATCATTAAAACCAAGTCAAGAGGTTGAAGGAATGGTCTGTAGAGCTCCCAGACAGTGGCCTCCATCATTATTAAATGGACAAAGTTTGGAACCACCAAGACTTTTCCTAGAGCGGGCACCCGGCCAAAATGAGCAATCGGGGGCGAAGGGACTTAGTCAGTGAGGTGACCAAGAACCTGATGGTCGCTCTGACAGAGCTCCAGAGTTCCTCTGTGGCGACGGGAGAACCTTCCAGGAGGACAACCATCTCTGCAGCACTCCACCACTCAGGCCTTTACGGTAGTGTGGCCAGACAGAACCACTCCTCAGTAAAAGGCACTCGACAGCCCGCTTGGAGTTTGCCAAAAGGCACCTAAAGGACTCTCAGACCATGAGATACAATATTCTGAATGCCAGGAGTCACGCCTGGAGGAAACCTGGCACCATCCCTACGGTGAAGCATGGAGGTGGCAGCATCATGCTGTTGGGATGTTTTTCAAGTCTCTGAATGTCCTTGAGTGGCTTAGCCAGAGCCCAGACTTGAACCCGATCTAACATCTCTGGAGAGACCTGAAAATAGCTGTGCAGCGACGCTCCCAATCCAACCTGACAGAGCTTGAGAGGATCTGCAGAGAAGAATGGAAGAAACTCCCCAAATACATGTGTGCCAAGCTTATAGCTCATATCCAAGAAGACTCAAGGCTGTAAATGCTGCCAAAAGTGATTTAACAAAGTACTGAGTAAAGGGTCTGAATACTTATGTAAATAAGGTACTTTTGTTTTTTATTGACTTGTGGGCATAGATTCCATTGGTGTCATTGGGGACCATCATCACACATTGACTCTTTTCTATTATCTGAACTCTTAAAACCTCTTAGATGTAAAGTCCCCTGTTTTGGTTCCGACCAACATTTTCGCTTACCAAAATTGCTTTGAGTGATAGCCCTGGTTCCCACGGACATAGTAGTTTTGAGCCTGTGTGATGTAGGATGTAAAATCTGAACCAACTAAAAAGCTGGGATGTCCCTCCTACCATTTCATTCACTCTCCCGACTGTCCGTCAACTCCTGGCTGAACCCTATGTCACAGCCAATCCTTACATCGTAGCGCAGCAGGATAGAGTGGTTATAGAACATTCAGAGATCAATGTATAGCCAGTAATCTAAACAAAATCACAGATTTTAAACAAACACTTCTGTTTGTAATACACTATATATACAAAAGTATGTGAACACCCCTTCAAATTAGTGGGTTTGGCTATTTCAGCCACACCCGTTGCTGACAGGTGTATAAAATCGAGCACACAGCCATGCAATCGCCATAGACAAACATTGGCAGTAGAATGGCCCTACTGAAGAGCTCAGTGACTTTCAACGTGGCATCGTCATAAGATGCCACCTTTCCAACAAGTCAGTGTGTCAAATTTCCGTCCTGCTAGAGCTACCCTGGTCAACTGTATGTGCTGTTTTTGTGAAGTGGAAACATGTAGTTAGATTTAAGAGGTTAAATGTCCTTGGTTTTCGCGATGCAAGTACGATCTCCCCTTGAGCAAGACAGCTAACCCACTGTTCCCTGGGCCCCCGAAGACAGGGATGTCGATTAAGGCAGCCCCCTGCACCTTTCTGATTCAGAGGAGTTGGGTCAAATGCGGAAGACACATTTCAGTTGTACAACTGACTAGGTATCCCCCTTTCCCTTTCCATTCTTTATTGAAATAGTATTGATTGAGAACACTTGCATGATCACACATCACAGTGTTACGTCATCGGTTGTATGCACATGCAGAGAATTGTAACTGAAAGTTTGACCTTGTGACTGGCAATCATATATGATAATCAAGTTGATAATTTAAGACATACACATACAGTCACTTACCCCTATACATATCTACTTCTAAATAGGCTGGTTAAAGACAGTATAATGCTAATTTAAAAAGCAAGGAGTATTGAGTGCTTTGATATGAAGAAACAAACTGTTTGACGTTCATTTTATACCCGCCCACACATCTCATTGGAACTCAAGTAGGGATTTCCCAAGTGTCAGATGGATGTCTTACTCAATGGGGTGTGACTAGAAGTGTAACGTTCGTTCTCCTCCTCGTCTGAGGAGGAGCAAGGATCGGACCAATATGCAGCGAGGTATGAAGACATAATGATTTATTTAAAGAAAGACGAACACGAAAAAAACTCTTAACAAACTACAAAACAATAAACGACGTAAACAGACCTGAACATGAGAACTTACAGACAACGAAGAACGCACGAACAGGAACAAACTCACAAACGAAACAGTCCCGTGTGGCATAAACACTAACACAGGAACAATCACCCACAAACAAACAGTGTGAACAGCCTACCTTAATATGGTTCTCAATCAGAGGAAACGTAAAACACCTGCCCCTGATTGAGAACCATATCAGGCTAATTGAAAAGAACCCAACATAGAAACACATAACATAGAATGCCCACCCAGCTCACGTCCTGACCATACTAAACAAAGACAAAATAAAGCAAATAAGGTCAGGAACGTGACAAGAAGCTCAACAGTATAGCACATGTGACGGAGCTATTGTCAAGGAATCATATCATCTCAACGTGTGTCAGCGAACATTGTAGAATACCAAATCAATTGGGATATCATGATTTAGTTTACATGGGCTGATTGAACTCGAAACTTGAAATGGACATATCGCACCATGAGTCAAGACTTTCAAGAATCTTGCCACATGAGTCGCGACCTTAATTAAAATTGTGTTCAACTGCATAGGCATCTCAGATATGGAAATGTTCTAACAAATGAACAATTCTTGTTAATTAAAGCTAACTGGTGACAGTAGGAAATTTCTAATTCAGGCATAATTTCTTTGGATTCACTTAATAGGGTTAACAAATATTAAATATCCAGTCAAATAGGGTTCTGAAACTATGTTAGCTTAATGTCAGCGTATAGGCAAAAGCATGAAGGAAAAATGAGTGGGTACAAGTTGCTAACTGTCCAAATAAGTCTGCGGTGTCCATATCAAGACAGCCACAAGTCATCTATTAATTACTAAGAAACATTAAGACATACCAAAGCAATACAGGAGGCTTGTTTTTGGAGAAGCACACTTTACCTAGACTGGCCCAGATCTGTTAGACAGGTTTCTCTTGGTAGCAGTGGATGAGAAACTGATTGCCTTATGAGTGCATATACAGCTCTTACATAACTTACTTTTAAAGATTTGATGAATTGATACAGGGAGGAGATAAATCTATCATATACTATTAAAGCGGATTTAAAAAACAGCCTTTTTGCCTCAAAGATTTAACACCAACTGTTTTACCCTGACATGAAGCACTCTTTCTTTGGCCTTTCCTGTTTCTCTTTGTAACCAGTTCATAGAAGGAAGATGCTGCCAGATTAAAACTGAATTGCTCTTTGTAGGCGATTCTGAAAAGGACCGGGAGCAGTGGCACCCCCAGTACCGGGTCTACTCAACACTAAGCTCACAGTAGGAGGAGTCCATAGACGCCTCCATGCAGTGATTTGCCAGCAAACCAAGTCGGTGTGCACTTGTACTTTTAATTTGTTTGTGGTAGGAGAAAAACACTGATGCTGCCCCCATAGCTCCATAGGATGATCTCTGGTACTCCCTTAGACCCAGCTGCACGCTGACAGACAACTCCCTGGTAAGTATGTGAGCAGAGAATACAGCAAAACCTTTGACCAAGTCTGTCCACGCACACCGCTATGCTAGCATCTGTGAATTAAGCCTCTGGGAAGATCTGACACTTCATAATTTATCTCCCTCATGGCCTACATGGGAAGAGATGCAAGAAATACAAGAGTGCCCCCACCTGGTTTTTGAAAGCTACTACACTTCGGGTTGTTATCCCTCCTTTCTGGCTCAGGGAACAAGAAAAGGGGTGAAAAAGCTTGTATCAGGTTTCACAGGCTAATATGGGAGCGAGTGACATTTTCTCAATTGGATTTGCTCAAATCCTGCATCCTCTCTCCTCTGTCCTCTCTGGCCTCCTTTTGAAAAAGGTCAAAGGTAATCCAGGAGAGGCGGCGAGGAGAGGGAATGTGGACAAATGCACTTGTATGAAATGAGACTCCATCTCAAATTGTTCGTTATCAGGGAAATGGCGTTTACAAGGTGGAATCCCAAAATAAATGTATAAAGTGATAAAAAACAAATGTAGCTAGTTGCGCAAGACATTTTACAGATACAAATATAAGTGGCATATAGTTGTAAATGCTTTTCTCCTTTGAGAAAACAACTGCTTCAAAGGGGGTGTGGCATATTTCATAACTCTTCCGCAAAGGACTCGGGTCGGATACACGTGCTTCCTCGCCAAAAGGAGCCAACGAGGAGGGGAGGACCGTCTTCCTTTTGTCTACTAATGAATTACACACTCCTTGACCACTCAACCACTTATTGGTTTCCGGGTCACTGAGGAGAGGACTGAGGAGAGACCAAATGAGAAAAGGCCAGTGTCAGAACATACTGGAGGTGATTTTCAAGGATTATCATACAGCTAGAGTGTGGATGACATTTGTTGCAAGGTCTGCATAACACTAAAGTTACAAACAAGGTGTTCTGGGCTCTGAAGGAATTGGATCTGTCCCTTCTAATTCCTGTAGGAATTGGCTTGTCTAGTTCAGGGCTCATCGGAATAGACTCGGATGAGCACTTTCACATAATTTGCATGTCCAGTGGGTGGGTTAGGCTTACATAAAGTAAGGATTGATATGAAAATTGTGTTTTGAAATACAGTATTAATATATGGGGTGATATGACATACAGTAAATTACATTTTCCAAAACAGGCAATTCATCGGACAATGCTGTTCTCTGTTGTTGTGGATGACATATTCCTCAGACCACATGACTGAGTCACCTTTTTCTATCGCCTAAAAGCTATCACTTTTCTCTCAACAGGATGTGGCAAAACAAAGCTAAACATTTTCGGACAGAAAACGAAAATGAGTGATTCTTATTGGAAGAGTTCAAATAGGACCTCAGAGTTTCACTCCATTTCAGTAGTTTTTTTTCCCATTTTGTGCTTACTGATCGCAACCATGAATGGATCCTTCCCAGCCAACCCAGAACCCCAACAATCAGCAGGTCAATACCATGCCATGTGTGTCCACAGATCTTTTATTCTCTTGTGACTGTTTCTCTCGTCACCTCTCAAGACTTAACACAGTATCTTGCCGACAGCATTTCGAAAGTGTTGAGCACCTAGGTTGAGACCAGCTGAAATCTCAACCCTCAACTCCCTTGTGATTTAGTTGTTAGGTCTGGTCACTCACGGCTCTCACTCTTCGTGGCACCCAAATTACGTCCCTCATTTCTTTCTCTATCCCTCTTCATGTTCTGTCAGTCTCTGCTAAGCCGCTTGATACTGAGCTCTCAGCTCCATTTGATAATCCAACACCGTCTACCTCGCCTCCAGTTTCCCTCCGGCACTGTGTGGCAGGTGTGCCATGCACAGAGAGAGAGTGTTGACACAAGGCTCCAGCCAGGAGCGCTCTAAACTACCAGTCGCTTAGAATAACATGGAGAGAGCTGATTGTGTTACCTGCATCACAGGGGTTGAAGAAAGCCAGGAGTCTGTTGATAGTGGCGTTGCTCAGAAGTGCAATCCACAAGGCATAGGTTTATCTACTTTATATCTGTGATTGATGGATGGATGGGTGGATGGATGGAGGAAAAGTATGAAAATGTATCCATTTAGTACTTTAAGTCACTCTGGATAAGAGTGACTACAATGCTAAATGACTAAAATGCAAATGTAATATGGCTGGATGGATGGATGGGTGAATGGCTGAATCAATCGATCAACACCTACCTGCTTAACTGTGAGAGATGCTGCCCCCCCCCCCCTTTCTTTAAGAGAAGGATGATCTATTTGGCATCACATAGTAAAGATGAAGGCATAAAAGGAAGGCTGGGTATGAGCTTGACATACACTAACTGTCAAACTGCCAGTTCTGAACTCAGTCCTCTTATCTCGCAGCGTCACTGTTTATGGTGCCTTCAGAAAGTATTCATACCCCTTGAATTATTCCACATTCTGTGGTGTTACAGCCTGAAATCAAAATGTATTAAATAGATTTTTTTTCTAACCCATCTACACACAATACTCCATAATTGCAGCGATTACAGTTGTGAGTATTTCTTGGGAAGTCTCTAAGCTCTTTGCACACCTGGATTATTCTAAATTCTTCAAGCTTTGTCAAATTTGGTTGTTGGATCATTGCTAGACAAGCATTTGCCAGTCTTGCCATAGACCTTCATACAGATTTAAGTCAAAACTCTAATTTGACCACTCAGGAACATTGTCTTCCTGGTAAGCAACTCCAGTGTAGATTTGGCCTTGCTTTAGGTTATTGTCCTATGAAAGGTGATTTAATTTCCCAGTCTATGGTGGAAAGCAGAATGAAACAGGTTTTCTTCTAGGATTTTACCTGTACCATTTAGTTTATTTTTTATCCTGAAAAACTCCCCAGTCCTTAATGATTACAAGCATACCCATAACATGATGCAGCCACCACTATGTTGAAAATATGGAGAGTGGTACTCAGTAAAGTATTGGATTTGCCTCAAACATAACACTTTGTATTCAGGACAAAAAGTGAATTGCTTTGCCACATTTTTTGCAGTATTACTATAGTGCCTTGTTGCAAAAAGGATCCTTTTCAATCAGTCAATTAGGTTAGTATTGTGGAGTAACTACAATGTTGTTGAGCCATCCTCAGATTTCTCCTATCACAGCCTTTAAACTTTTTAAAGCTGTTTTAAAGTCACCATTGGCCTCATGGTGAAATCCCTGAGCGGTTTCCTTCCTCTCCGGCAACTGAGTTAGGAAGGATGCTTGTATCTCTGTAGTGACTGGGTGTATTGATACACCATCCAAAGTGTAATTAAAAACTTCACCATGCTCAAAGGGATATTCAATATCTGCTTTTTTTATTATTATTACCCATCTACCAATAGGTGCCCTTCTTGGAAAACCTCCCTGGTCTTTGTGGTTGAATCTGTGCTTGAAATTCACTGCTCGACTGAGGGACTTTACAGATAACGGTATGTGTGGGGTACAGAGATGAGGTAGTCGTTCAAAGATCATGTTAAACCTATTTTTGCACACAGAGTGAGTCCATGCAACTTATGTGTTTTACTACTGAACGTATTTAGGCTTGCCATAACAAAGGGGTTGAATACTTATTGACTGAAGACATTTCAGCTTTTAATTTGTAATTAATTTGTAAACATTTCAAAAAACATAATTCCACTTCGACATTATGGGGTGTTGTGTGTAGTAGGCGAGTGAGAAATAATCAACATTTAATTCAGGCTGTAACCCAATAAAATGTGGGAAAAAAGTCAAGGAGTCTGAATACTTTCTGAGTGCACTGTACATGACATCACTTCCGAGTGGCGCAGCGGTCTAAGGCACTGCATCTCAGTGCTAGAGGCATCACTACAGACTCTGGTTCGATTCCATGCTGTATCACAACCGGCCGTGATTGGGAGTTCCATAGGGCGGTGCACAATTGGCCCAGCTTCATCCAGGTTAGGGTTTGGCTGGGGTAGGCTGTCATTGAAAATAAGAATTTGTTCTTTAAAAAAAATATTTAACCTTTATTTAACTAGGCAAGTCAGTTAACAATAAATTCTTACTTACAATGACGGCCTACACCGGCCAAACCCAGGTGTTTGTAGTGACGCCTCAAGCACTGAGATGCAGCGCCTTAGACCGCTGCGCCACTCGGGAGCAAAGGCAGTTCTTAACTGAAATAAAGGTTAAATAAAAAATAAAAAATTACTCTGTCAATTTCGGGGTCAACTGAATTCATATCAAGTCAAACCAAGTTTATTTTAAAGTGCATTTCTTATGAGTTTCAGTCCATTACAGTGATAAGCAATGGAATTGTCACATTTAGTCTCCATTTAATGTCATGCTACCTAGAGGTGTTTAATCACTTAGAAATGTCACATAATTTTCTCCTTTCCTTTAAGTTAAAAGTACACATATCGCCGCTCCATAATCCTTAGAATTCCCTACGGCGGTGCATTCATAATATACATTTTTCCCTCACACTATTTTTTTCCCAGGATTAGCTGCGAGGTGACTTGAATGTGAATCATCAGAAATCAACAATAGGTTGCACTCTCAAACCCACAGGATTTTTAAATATTACAAAGTATGCTTTCATCAAAGATTTGAAGCATGCATGAGTGAATATGCTAAATATATAATGTAGATTTTACAATTAGGCCTCTTTGTGAACTGTAACTGCACCAACCTATTTTAGTGACATGATTCATCCTTCTGTACATTTATACATTGATTAAAGTGGTTGAAGTGACACAACCACATTTCAAAAGACCACCAATAGGTTTGGCTAATTTTGTCCACGAATGCAGATTATGCATATTTCATGACACTCAGGATAGGTTGAGTCATCCGAGTTTCTCAATTATCAATCTTGCGTGCACATCCATACATGCAACAGCCTCAGGTCAATCCAACAACCCTCTCATTGACCCGAACGTCCAGCAAATCCCAATATATACTTAACAGAAATATAAATGCAACATGTAAAGTGTTGGTCCCATGTTTCAAGAGCTGAAATAAAAGTCCCCCCCCCCCAAAAAAAATGTATACATACAGAAAATATTTATTTCAAATTGTATGCATCCCTGTTAGTGAGCATTTCTCCTTTGCTAAGATAATCCATCCACCTGACAGGTGTGGCATATCAAGAAGCTGATTAAACTGCATGATCATTACACAGGTACACCTTGTGCTGGGGAAAATAAAAGGCCACTAAAATGTGCAGTTTTGTGACACACCGCAATGCCACAGATGTCTCAAGTTTAGCGGGAGCGTGCAATTGGCATTCTGACTGCAGGAATGTCCACCAGAGGTGTTGCTAGATAATTTAATGTTCATTTCTAACATAAGCCATCTTCTATGTCATTTTAGAGAATTTGGCAGTATGTCACACCGTCCTCACAACCTCAGACCACGTGTATGGCGTTGTGTGGGCAAGCAGTTTGCTGATGTTAACGTAGTTAACAGAGTGGCCAATGGTGGCGGTGGGCTTATGGAATGGGCAGGCGTAAGCTACGGACAACGAACACAATTGCATTTTATCGATTGGCAATTTGAATGCACAGAGATACTGTGATGAAATCCTGAGGCGCATTGTTGTGCCATTCATCACCTCCTGTTTCAGCATGACAATGCACGACCCCATGTCGCAAGGATCTGTACACAATTGCTGGAAGCTGAAAATGTCCCAGTTCTTCCATGACCTGCATACTCACCAGAAATGTCACCCATTGAGCATGTTTGACATGCTCTGGATCTACAGATGAAGTTGGAAGTTTACATACAATTAGGTTGGAGTCATTAAAACTCGTTTTTCAACCACTCCACAAATTTCTTGTTAACAAACTATAGATATGCCAAGTCGGTTGTGCATGACACAAGTAATTTTTTAACAATTGTTTACAGACAGATTATTTCACTTATAACTCACTGTATCACAATTCCAGTGGGTCAGAAGTTTACATACACTAAATTGACTGTGCCTTTGAACAGCTTGGAAAATTCCAGAAAATGTCATAGCTTTAGAAGCTTCTGATAGACTAAGTGACATCATTTGAGTCAATTGGAGGTGTACCTGTGGATGTATTTCAAGGCCTGCCTTCAAACTCAGTGCCTCTTTGCTTGACATCATGGGAAAATCAAAAGATATCAGCCAAGACCCCAGAAAAAAATTGTAGACCTCCACAAGTCTGGTTCATCCTTGGTAGCAATTTCCAAATGTCTGAAGGTACCACGTTCATCTGTACAAACAATAGTATGTAAGTATAAACACCATGGAACCACGCAGCCATCATACCGCTCAGGAAGGAGACACGTTCTGTCTCCTAGAGATGAACGTACGTTGGTGCGAAAAGTGCAAATCAATCCCAGAACAACAGCAAAGGACCTTGTGAAGATGCTGGAGGACACCAGTACAAAAGTATCTATATCCACAGTAAAACGAGTCCTATATCGACCTAACCTGAAAGGCCGCCTAGCAAGAAAGAAGCCACTGCTCCAAAACCACCATAAAAAGCCAGACTACGGTTTGCAACTGCACATGGGGACAAAGATTGTACTTTTTGGAGAAATGTCCTCTGGCCTGATGAAACAAAATAGAACTGTTTGGCCATAATGACCATCGTTATGTTTGGAGGAAAAAGGGGGAGGCTTGCAAGCCGAAAAGAACACCATCCCAACCGTGAAGCACGGGGGTGGCAGCATCATGTTGTGGGGGTGCTTTGCTGCAGGAGGGACTGGTGCACTTCAGAAAATAGATGGCACCATGAGGAAGGAATGAGGAAGGAAAATTATGTGGATATATTGAAGCAACATCAAGACATCAGTCAGGAAGTTAAAGCATGGTTGCAAATGGGTCATCCAAATTAACAATGATCCCAAGCATACATCCAAAGTTGTGGCAAAATGGCTTAAGTACAACAAAGTTAAGGTAATGGAGTGGCCATCAAAGCCCTGACCTCATTCCTATAGAACATTTGTGGGCAGAACTGAAAAAGCGTGTGCAAGCAAGGAGGGATACAAACCTGACTCAGTTACATCAGCTCTGTAAGGAGGAATGGGCCAAAATTCACCCAACTTATTGTGGGAAGCTTGTGGAAGGCTACCTGAAATTGTTTGACCCAAGTTAAAGAAATAAAAGCTGAAAAAATTCTCTCTACTATTATTCTGACATTTCACATTCTTAAAATAGAGTGGTAATCCTAACTGACCTAAGACAGGGAATTTTTACTATGATTAAATGTCAGGAATTGTGAAAAACTGAGTTTAAATGTTTTTGGCTAAGGTGTATGTCAACTTCTGACTTCAACTGTACATGTACGACAGAGTGTTCCAGTTCCCGCCAATATCTAGCAACTTCACACAGCGATTGAAGAGGAGTAGCACAACATTCACACAGGCCACAATCAACAGCCTGATCAACACAGGAGATGTGACTCGCTGCATGAGGCAAATGGTGGTCACACCAGATACTGACTGGTTTTCTGATCCACGCCCCTACCTTTTTATTGTATCTGTGTATCTGTATCACGCTCCCAACATATGCATATCTGTATTCCCAGTAAAATCTTTAAAATGTTGCATGTTGGATTTATATTTTAGCTCAATCTTAATGTAGAAACGGCAAAATTACCCTAATGTCTGGGCCACTTGCCACTGTTTACAATGGGGACAGCATCCCATAGATTTTATCAAAGCTCTTGACCTGCCCACCCCCCCAATTACACAATTTTTTATAAATAGCAGCAGCTGCCTGGGGGTCTGGATGACTTGGCTGTCATACACACTCACTCTAAAATGTATGCACAGTACCAGTGGAGGCTGGTGACTTGAAAAATTGAGGAGGATGGGAGACCCACGGCATAGGCGCTGAATGCACAGATGTCAAAGTGTGTTTCAAAAATCGTCAAGGAGTAATTATTTTAACCTAAAGCATTTAATAAAGACGTTTATAGTTCAATATTATGGGGAATGGGAATGAGAGGGCTACTTACAGTGTTGGGAAGGGATCACAGCAGTGATTGAATAAGGGTATGAAGCATTAGTTGAGGTGTTCAGAGGCTTGACTTCAGTGCAAGACAGGATTTGGCCCCCGGGAAGACAAAAAACGATAACACAACACACTACACAGTTAGACCAAAGAGCTAAGAATGAGTTAGTCCAAGCAAGGAGTAAAATCATTGATGTGTAATAATGTAATTGTGTATGTGTATGTGTATGTGATTGACTCTACATAGAGTAATGAGAAAACTTGATAGGGGTACTCACAGTGCTTGGAGAGGAAACATTTAATGTGCCAGTGGATGAGAGGGCACATGAGACGTGGCTTCAGTTCATGTCAAGACAGAGTTGACAATGGTAGTAGAGTGGAGTGGTCATCACCTCTTAAATCAGGGAACAGGATGGGACTTAGCTGGAAATACAAATAGCAGATACATACCATTACAGCTGCGCCATCGTAGGTTTGGACAAGTTTCTCTGTGAAGTTAATCAGTTGTAAAATGGTTTTATAAGGGCTATGTGATGGGACCAGTTTATGCTAATCAGGTCACATGGTTTTAAAAAACGGAAGAAGAAAAACTCCTGGCCCTGGGGGGGATGAAAACCCTGTCAAACTGCAGCTG
Organism: Salvelinus sp. IW2-2015; assembly: GCF_002910315.2. NCBI lineage: Eukaryota > Metazoa > Chordata > Actinopteri > Salmoniformes > Salmonidae > Salvelinus > Salvelinus sp. IW2-2015. The sequence goes on along the minus strand of NC_036846.1, from coordinate 10,561,141 downwards.
CCTTATACTTGTTCATATACATTATATTTAGACTAGATATGGAAGGGGATTTCCTCTACCCAGACACAGAGACAGCAACTGATAGACAATAGAACTCACAGGGCTGACCTTGCTTTATGCATGTCTGCATCATTCAGTTCTATGCAACTGTAGACCTTATTAAAAAAAATACTCACATCTGTCATCACTATTATGTTGATTGATTAATTCCAGTTAATAACTTTGGATTGAAAAACGTATAGGCAGCATAGCCATCCAATTTTGACTATAAACCAAATTTGATCACATTCACATTTTCTCCTGACACACAAATGGACTAGAAATACATTTACATTTACATTTTAAGTCATTTAGCAGACGCTCTTATCCAGAGCGACTTACAAATTGGAAAGTTCATACATATTCATCCTGGTCCGCCCGTGGGGAATGAACCCACAACCCATGCTCTACCAACTGAGCCACACGGGACCGTTACATACCGTTACCAATTAGTTTACCCTGACCAAATGGACAGTGCACATAGGCTGTATGCGTCTGCTCTTATTAGTAGCCTACAGTTGATCAGACTGAAAAATGGTCTAGATTTCCCATACAACATGTCAGATCTATAATGTTTAAGTGTAGCCTAGGCTGCTGCAACAGTTATATCATGAGTTTTTACTTTTGTCTGTCCGGAGTGATGTGTTTTCATCTTTGTTAAATACATTTCGGAGGTAAGTGGAAGGCCTCCTTGAGTGCATGTGAAAATAGGTTGACGCAGCGCATCTCTTTAATCATTTTAAATGGATGATGCGATGGAAGCTATCAAATCATTCGGAATTGATTTCGACATCCCAGTCGAAAGTTCGATATGTTCAGCAAGTAAAGCATTGTTACGTGCAAATACCTCTGCAAGTTCATTGTAGTTTCCCTTATCGGTGGAAATAGCCCCTCTCGTAGTGTCCTCTAAAAGCAAATTCTTGCAAGTCCAAAAACGCAGTGGTGTTGATAATCAGCTTGAGTACATCCCCGTTTCTTCTAACTTTCTCGTTGTGTCGCGCAATTTGAATACACAGATGAATACACAGACATTCGTCATGATCGATGGAGCTTTTTCCCAGAAGCTTGAATCTGATGTGGGCATTTATATGCTGCCTACTGAACGATCGATCTTCTTCAGGTCACTGTAGCCCTCTTTCGCCCATTTGAATTGAATAATATATATTTTTAAATGCTAAACTATCACTTTTCACCCTTAATCTCTATCAAACAAGGTCACCAAGCATCTCAACAAATAGAACCCCAATAATGCTCTGTGGCACAATCCCAATACAACTCACTAGGTTCGTTCTCTGATCCTAATTCTATGATTGGATGGAAAACATGTCAGTTCATACCGTAAAAGCTTTGATTGGTTGGAGGACGTCCTCCGGAAGTGGTCATAATTACTATGTATATCTATGGAAGGGGGTGAGGCCTACGAGACTCTTAGGTTTTGTATTGAAGTCAATGTGTTTCACCTGTACTTGTGCTTGTCTCCACCCCCCTCCAGTTGTTGCCCATCTTCCCCATTATCCCCTGTGTATTTATACCTGTGATTTCTGTCTGTCTGGGGCCAGTTCGTCTTGCTTGTTCAATCCTACCAGCGTTTTGTCTCAGCTCCTGTTTTTCCCCTAGTTTTTGACCTTTGCCTGTCCTGACCCTACCTGCCTGACCACTGCCTGTCTCTGATCCTGAGCCTGCCTGCCGTCCTGTGCCTTTGCTCCACCTCTGGATTACCGACCTCTGCCTGACCTGTCTCTGAGCCTGCCTGCCGTCCTGTGCCTTTGCTCCACCTCTGGATTACCGACCTCTGCCTGACCTGTCTCTGACCCTGCCTGCCGTCCTGTACCTTTGCTCCACCTCTGGATTACCGACCTCTGCCTGACCTGTCTCTGACCCTGCCTGCCATCCTGTACCTTGGCATCTGCTCTGGATTATCGACCCCCGCCTGCCTTGATCTGTCGTTTGTCTGCCCCTGTGGTTACAATAAACATTGTTACTTCACACAGTCTGCACTTGGGTCTTACCTTGATACCTGATACAATGTAGCCAGAGGACGGAAGCTAGCTGTTCTCCATCATGGTGCTACCCCAGACTGTGCTGTTGAAGTGACATATGAATATATATTTATTTATTTATTTAAATTATTTAATTTTTAAACATTTTTTACCCCCTTTTCTCCCCAATTTTCGTGGTATCCAATCGCTAGTAATTACTTTCTTGTCTCATCGCTACATCTCCCGTACGGGCTCGGGAGAGACGAAGGTCGAAAGCCATGTGTCCTCCGAAGCACAACCCAACCAAGCCTCACTGCTTCTTAACACAGCGCGCCTCCAACCCGGAAGCCAGCCGCACCAATGTGTCGGAGGAAACACCGTGCACCTGGCCCCCTCGGTTAGCTTGCACTGCGCCCGGCCCGCCACAGGAGTCGCTGGAGCGCGATGAGACAAGGATATCCCTACCGGCCAAACCCTCCCTAACCCAGACGACGCTAGGCCAATTGTGCGTCGCCCCACGGACCTCCCGGTCGCGGCCGGCTGCGACAGAGCCTGGGCGCGAACCCAGAGACTCTGGTGGCGCAGCTAGCGCTGCGATGCAGTGCCCTAGACCACTGCGCCACCCGGGAGGCCCTGACATATCAATATATTTAATACAGTTTTATCTAAAAAGGATATCTTTTTTAATGTTTCACTATTTACATTTTTATGAAATTTCACTGAGGAGGATGGTCCTCCCCTTTCTCCTCTGAGGAGCCTCCACTGCACAGTACACTCTCTCACACATACATACATCAACGTGTGTGCGTGCTTATAGAACATTCAAAAGAATAGCCACACCAGTGGCGACCTGTCATTCAGGGCAGGTTTTGCATGTTATTTTGGCATTAAATACGTGTCACATATCAGTTTGCAAACAATGTATGAATATATATTGAGTTAATAAAGCCGCATACAAACATGGTCTCGTTTTTGTTTTCTTCAATAAGGCAGCTCCAAAATGCAGGTGTTTCAGCCTAGCTCAGTGCTTTTTGTGGTGGTGAGACTAGCCAGCAGAAAATATGGAGCGTCGTGTCGTGATTGGTTCATTGTTCTGTCACTCATGGGGACTTTACGTTACTGCCAAGTGTAAGAGGAGACATTGAAAATTCTAGCCCTTCGGGTGCTGCCATAGAGTTACATTAGAATTGCCCACCGTTTGTCACCGTTATAGTGCAATTAATGTATTGTTTAGTGTTGTGTAGTGGCTTTGCTGGCATGCATTCCGCAATTATTATTTATTTTTGCCCCTCCAAGATTTACATGCTAAAATCGTCACTGAGCCACACTAACAGATGCACACACACGCGCACAAATGCTCTAGAAAATAATAAATTAACTGGCATCCCGCTACGACTAGTCACCATATGATGCCCCGCCAACTCAAATGTGATTGTTTTCCTCCTTCCGGCCCGTTCACAAATGCTAAACGAAAGTTGGCTTCCGAGTGCTGATTCTGCTTGAAAATAAAACGTTTATTTTCTAATTATGTGCGTGTTATTTAATCGCTTTGTTCAATTTAATTCATATTTAACTAAGTTTTGCTTGTTTGTGAATGGCCCGCAAGGAGGAAAACAATAGCAACAAATTGGATGCGCCCTTGTTGCCTGGCATCATATAGGACAAAAAGAACACCATCAGAATTCCATAATTTGCCCCATATACAGAGCATAATAGTTTCCAAACAATAGACTATATTAACTGAATCAATTCCCAGGATGAGTCAGAAACAGACATACCAACATCTTCGTAAGAGGTATTTCCTCCTGCCTGTACCTCTGTTAGTGTCGTTCGTTCACATAGATGTCAGTCAACCTTCCTAAACCCTCTACCCCCTGCCCCCTCATGTCTGGTTCAAGGAAAAGATTCAGACCACAATTTCCAACAGCCTCTGTACGATGATTGGCGGATGTCACCTTAGCAACCATTCCGAAACGGCACCATTTTTTCCTCTCAGTATACTATAGAGAGAATTGGATGCCATTTGAGCTCTGGTCAAAAGTAGTGCATTATATAGGGAATATGATACTGTTTGAGCTCTGGTCAAAGGTAGTGTAATATATAGGGAATATGATACTCTGGTCAAAGGTAGTGCAATATATAGGGAATGGGGTGCCAATTGGGATGCGCACAAAATCTGTTATTGTGCAGTGTGGGAGTCAAGATGCCCACACAGAAATATCCTGTGTTTCTGAACAGCTTTGTGTAGAGGAAAATCCAGTCTGGTATTAGAGGGATTACTCCTCCAAAGCAGAGGGTCTAGTTCATATGTCTCCCTCAGGCACCGTCAACTAACTCCACTCTATGGTTATTGAGTTGCAGGTTGCTATCTTGCTTTTATGGTCACCCCCAAGCTAAGATAACAAACGGCTTCCCATTGAACCTGGCCCCGTCGCTGAAAGCCCCTGGATTGAGAAGCACGTTATCTACCATGAGATAGAGGGAGCAGTGGGGTGTAGGCCATTGTGATTTGGTTATGTGACAGACTTCAATTCAAAACTCTATAGTAGCAGAAAGATTAGAGTAGGCAGTAAAATGCTAAGCTGTGCAGAGACATGCAAAGTAATGAAAGTCTGTTCATGTGATGTTAGCTATTGATAAAACAGGAAACAGGAAGTCTGTTAAAGTATTTTAAGAACTGTTAGGGTATGATGGTAACACTTTACAAGTAGCTATCATTACAAAGCCTTACTTTACACCCAGTTAACTTTAATGTAATATGGTTGACAGGAGCCATGATAGCATTGCTAAGTACTTTTTATTGACAGATAAGTATGTACCCTTTCTGATAGTAAGAACCTGTCTTCCACCAACCCTTATATTTTCTCATGTTGCATTTCAGTTAAAGCTATGTCACAATAAATCCATATAAACTCAATCAATCAATGACGTTCTCTACGTTAAACAGTCATCACATCCCCCTAAAATGTATAACTGAATCTGCATGCGTTCTAAAAAGACCTATCCACCGATACGTTTCCTAAATTATTGCTGTGTTCTCCTGTAGTATATTTATTTGAGAGACAAACCACAGGTGGCATTTCAGCTAATCCAATTCACATGTTAGCACATACACATAATCCATGTCACACCCCTTAACTTTTTTCACATTTTGTGCTACAGCCTGAATTTAAAATGTATTCAATTGAGGGTTTTTTGTCACTGGTTTACACACAATACCCCATAATGTGAAAATACAATTAAAATAAAATTCATTCAAAATCAAAAGCTGAAATGTGGGGAGTCATTAAGTATTCAACCCATTTGTTATGGCAAGCCTAAATAGGTTCAGGAGAAAAAAATAGCTTAACAAGTCACATAAGTTGCATGGATAGTATGCAACTATATTAGTATTTAACATGATCTTTGAATGACGACCACCTCATCTCTGTAAATCACACAATTATATGTAATGTCCTTCAGTCGGGCAATGAATTTCAAAAACAGATTCAACCACAAAGACCTCAATACACCCAGTCACTACAAAGATACAGGCGTCTCTCAGGATAAGGTAAGACCCAGATGCAGACCGTGTCGAAGTAACAATGTTTTTTACAGCAACAGAGTCAAAGGTACAGGATGGCAGGCAGGCTCAGGGTCAGGTCAGGCAGAGGTCAAAAATCCACATAGGGGCAAAGGTACAGGACGGCAGGCAGGGTCAGGGGCAAGCACAGTGGTCAGGTGGGCGGGTTCAGGGTCAGGACAGGCAGGGGTCAAAAACCAGGAGGACGAGAAAAAGAGAGGCTGGGGAAAAGACAGGGGCTGACAGGACAAATGCTGGTAAGCTTGACAAACAAGACGAACTGGCAATAGACAAACAGAAAACACAGGTATAAGTACACAGGGGATAATGGGGAAGATGGGCGACACCTGGAGGGCTGTTGAGACAAGCACAAAGACAAGTAAAACAGATCAGGGTGTGACAGGTGTCCTTCCTAACTCAGTTGCCGGAGAGGAAGGAAACCGCTCAGGGATTTCAGTTATAGAGTTTAATGGCTGTGATAGGAGAAAACTGAGGATGGATCAACAACATTGTAGTTCTCGACAATACTAACCTAATTGACGGAGTGAAAAGAAGGAAGCGTGTACAGAATAAAATATTCCCCAAAAATATTCCAAAACATGCATCCTGTTTGCAACAAGCCACTAAAGTAATACTGCTAAAAATGTGCCAAAGTAAATAATTTATATTAGGGGAAAATACAATACAACACATTACTGAGTAACACACTTTTCAAGCATAGTGATGGTTGCATCATGTTATGGGTATGCTTGTAATTGTAAAGGACTGGGGAGTTTTTCAGGTTTAAAAAATAAACAGAATGGAGCTAAGCACAGGCAAAATCCCAAAGGAAAACCGGTTTCCGTCTGCTTTCCACCTTTCAGCAGGACAATAACCGAAAACACAAGGGCAAATCTACACTGGAGTTGCTTACCAAGAAGAGTTTCAGTTTTGACTGCTTGAAAATCTGTGGTATGACCTGAAAATGGTTGTCTAGCAATGATCAACAACCAATTTGACAGAGCTTGAAGAATTTTGAAATAAAAAAATGGGCAAGTGCGGCAAAATCCAGGTGTGGGAAGCTTTTAGAGACTTACCCAGAAATATTCACAGCTGTAATCACTGCCAAAGGTGATTCTAACAAGTATTGACCCAGGGATATATTTCTGTATTTCATTTTCTATACAATTACAAAAATGTCAAAAAAACATGTTTTCAGTTCGTCATTATTGGGTATTGTGTGTAGATGGGTGTGAAAAAAATAAAATGTTATCAATTTTGAATTCAGGTTGTAGCACAACAAAATGTGTAATAAGTATAGTGGTATAAACACTTTCTGAATGCACCGTATGCATAATGCATTGACAAAATTGCTTCCCTGTGAAAGAGTCCAATGAGAGGACTCTATTTTTAGTATGCACCTGGTGCCAGGACCCCCCATCTTGATATCCTAGAGTCAATTGGAATGTGGTGCATCCTATGATGATCCCACGTTGAAAGTCACAGCTTCAGGAAGGCCATTCTACTGCCAATGTTTGTCTATGGAAATTGCATGACTGTGTGCTCGATTTTTATACACCTGTCATCAACAGGTGTGGCTGAAATAGCCGAATCCACTAGTTTGAAGGGGTGTCCACATACTTTTGTATATATAGTGTATAATAATTGGGATGCCTGTGTAAATGCAGTCTATGGCTTTAGTACAGGGTTGAATGGGTTCCTTTCAATCAAATTAAAGAAATAGATGAGAATTTGGTAGTGTTACACTGAGTAACAATACATCCACTTTGGCTCAGAAACATTTTGCTGCCAAAAACGTTTAAAGCTATCTTACCTTATTGTATGGCATTAATACAGGCAGCTAGTTTGACTGATATTTTCTTGAACCTGTGCGTGTGTGTGTGAGTGTGCACGCATGCGTGTGTGCACCAATGACTCCCCGCTTCCAGGCATGCCGTCTTGACATTTGCATCAATTATGTACCCAATTCTGTTAACTACAGTGCCTCAAGTACTGCAAAGAGACTGTGATATTAATGTATCATCTCATTCCCATTGAAGGGAAGGTATCAATGACTGTGTATGGTGATGATCTATTTACTGATTGACCCTGTTTGGTAGGAAATTAGAGGGTTTCAGTATTCTGACATCCCTAAATAAGACTTTTACTCTGGATAATGTGTATTAAACTAGTTGGTTAGCCAGCAGTATCTGAGCATGGCAAGACCGGCTGTGAAGAATGCTCCTAAGAGTGAAAAGATATCAATATGATTAAAACACATATGTCCAAGTGTAGATCAACATCAATAACCCTGTGCTGTATACTAAAAATGTAAAATTGCTAACTGAAGTAGGCATTGGTCTGAAGCTGAAAAAGGAAAACATTTCACATGAGCACCACAATGCCTTTTCCACCCATGCTCTACCAAGGTTTTCCCGCACACGGCTTTGACCTACTACAGTAGCTACAGTGAGCTCCAAAAGTATTAGGACAATGACACAGTTTTTGTTGTTTTGGCTCTATACTCCAGCACTTTGTGATATGTCGAGAATGTTACAGATTCACAAATATCATACCCCCCCAAAATGCTAACCTCCCCTGTTGTTGTAATGGTTAGAGGTCAGCATGTCTTGGGGGTATGATATTTGTGCATCTAACTTTCTCACTCATCATTATTCATGATTCATCCAGGAGTATCCATAATCATCATTAATGTAGAAGCGTTTAGAAACATATTCTATTCTTATTTACAATAAAAGTGACTCCAAAATGACACAATACATTATTTACCATTCATTTTTATTGGGCACAAAATAATCTGAAACACAAGCAAAACAAAAACTAAATGCATCAAGTTTGTAGTCACAAGTTTCATGTAATCGTTGCGTGCTAGGAATATGGGACCAAATACAACATTTTGACTACTTTAATAAACATAAGTGAATTTGGCCCAATACTTTTGGTCCCCTAAAATGGGGGGACTAGGTACAAATTATTCTGTAATTTCTAAACGGTTCACCCAATATGTATGAAAATACCCTCAAATTAAAGCTTACCATCTGCACTTTAACCTCATAGGCATTGTATAATTTCAAATCCAAAGTGCTGAAGTATAGAGCCAAAGAGTGTGCAAAGCTGTCATCAAGGAAAAGGGTGGCTACTTTGAAGAATCTACAATATAAAATATATTTTGAATTGTTTAACACTTTTTTTTGGTTACTACATAATTCCATATGTGTTATTTCATAGTTTTGATGTCTTCACTATTATTCTACAATGTAGAAAGTAGCGAAAAACCCTTGAATGAGTAGGTGCATCCAAACTTTTGACTGTTACTGTATATATATATACATATATAATCTCGGTATACATAATCTTAATAGCAGGGCACTGTAAAGTCCAGTATCCCTTTGAAGAGTATGAATTAGGCTAGACAAAGGTACGTAGACCTAGACCAAGGTACTTGGCGAACGTAAAGGTAATGGCGGACTGAACGAAGTTATGTAGAGCATATTCAATATCGCCAAATTAGACTAAAATATTAGCACTACATAATCTGGTGGGTGATAACCTTCAATCTGGATAATAACACAAAACAAATCTTAAGACAAGACTAGAGACATTTATCGACAAATATTACGAAAACAAGCAACACCCAAACATGACGGAGAGTAAGACAGGGGAACCGATTTCAAAACGGAAACGTGACTCTTCTACAGACACAGACGATTTAATATTTTCACCACCGGGAATGGTAAAGATCGAAACCGATCTGTTAAAATCAATAAATGACAAACAGGGTATACTTGAATTAGTTAGTAAGGATATAAAAGAGTTGAAGGCAAGCCTCGAGATGAGTGATGAAAACGCTTCGACATTGGAGAAGGAAACACACAAGCTAAAAGGAATAAGATTGAAACCGAAATGAATGAAATTAAAATGGAGAACACTGTTCTGAGGGAAGCCTTACTGGACATGCAAACTAGATCAATGAGAGAGAATCTGGTACTTACAGGTATCCAGGAGAAAGAAGGGGAAGTTCCTGAATCTGTAGTTAGAGAGTTACTCCTTACAGCGCTTCAGAGCCCACACGAAGTTATCGACAAAATCCAACTTGAATGTGTACACCGCTTCAGACAGAGAGGCCAACGGTATGAACGCCCAATCGTTGCCAAATTTGCTTCATTTAAAGATAAAATAATGGTTAAAAGCCTGGGTAAAGATTTGCTGGGACCAAAATTGGCATGAATGATCAGTTTCCGAAGGAAATTGCAGAACGGCGCAAAGTTCTGTATCCAATTTTCAAAGAAAATAGATTAAAAGCGAAACGAGTAACGTTAGCTCTCGTCGTTGATTAACTATATATTGATAACCAGTTGTTCAGAGACACTGAGACTACTCCATGGTTATTTTAAAAATAAACACAATTCTAGCCCGGTTATGGATTGTAACAATACAATAACAAATATAGCTTTTCTATATATCTTCTCATATAACTAATTGAACACACAAGCACTAATTCAACATAGTGAAGATCAAAACTAAGTAAACAGAAGGCACAGTATGTGTGGATGGTGTGGTGTGTGTTTATTTTTTATTTTATTTGTTATGTTTGGAAAGTTGAGTGAGTGAGTAATGAAATGGTTGCATRTCCCAGAGCCAATGTATTGCTGTGAGCCGGGGTATGAGAGGGCTTTCAATGTTGTTCAGATGATGGATATACTTTTATAATGAATTATACGTCTTATTTATTTATTGTCCTATCATGGTGGAACAGTTTTAAAATAAATGATACATTTGATTTATTATTGTCCTATCATGGGGAACTACATTTTAAAAATAAATTATATCTAATTATTTATTTATGATCCTATTTTAATGGTACGGTCCATGACCCTATACCCTAGACACCACCTGAATGACCCAGATACTAAGAAGAAGTCCCTAACTGTTTTATGTGCCTGCTGTAAGTGGTCTGTATGCAGCCAAAATGAGGTCAGAGACCAAGAGCAGCACTGCCCCCTCAAGATTCTGAGCCTGCTTGGCAGGGTTGGTCCTGCAAAGCCAAAGCCCCCTAAAGGGAGAGCATACTACACAAGGAAATTCTCGTAGCTGCTAATGAGAACCTTGACGACCTTGTACCTAGCCGGTGGGGATTCTGGTGGGGTGCCCCCACCCAGGCAGTGGCAGTGCTGGCAACACTAGCTGCAGTAACCCATGGGGAGGGGGTCACACTCGGACATTCAGAGAGGGGGTATATTATTGTGACCCTGGTGGCACAAAATCAAAGTCGGACTGCATGGAGATGCTTGGGAATATGGTCAATACGGGTGACCGTATTGTGGGTGTTTCAGGGAAAAGGTGTACATTTTACCTCCATCATCTAGGATGTGACAATGGTAAATAAAATCTCTAAATTTTTGCCCATTTTTTGCACGGTCTTGCAGCTGCAAGTGCATTTGTAAATCAAGACCTATCTTGAGTTGGGCTCTGGGTTGGTGCAATAGTTGAGAAAGTGAGCTTATGGTTGTGTGGGGGTAAGGGTTGAGTGTGTGTGGGTGTGGGTGTATGTGTGTATCCCACAACTGTTGCGAAGGAGTAAAAGATGTTAGGGACAATAGAGGATGATCCACAGCTATATATAATACAAATCGAGGTGAGGGCGATGGAAATGCATTTGGCAGTTGATCTACTTCAATTCGGTAAATGGCACTGTGTGCTCTTTTCAAAGGATGGATCCCAGTCGGTTCAGGGCTATGGGATACAGGGGGTCGAGGGTGGTCTGTCGGGCATTGGGATGACAACCCAACTCGGGATGAGGAGGGCTTTTAGCGGGTGGAATAGTAGGGACCAATTGGAGGTTTMCTTAGTAGAAATGCAAATATCATGGTACAGCTATATAGACACTCAATCATCATGTTACTTTTTAATGGTACGTTTACAAACATATATTTTGATAAAAATAATTGAAAGTTGTGTCTCATTATGGTAAGTGGTGAAATAAGTATAGCCAGTTACAATTGTAATGGCCTAGCAGATAATAAGAAAAGACGATCAGTATTTACCTGGCTAAAAGAGAAGGAATATAATATCTGTTGTTTACAGGAAACACATTCAACAGTTTTAGATGAAGTTTTGTGGAAAAAGAACTGGGGGGGCGAAATATATTTCTCCCATGGGCAAAGAAATTCAAAAGGGGTGATGGTTTTAATTAACAATAATTTTGATCCAAATGTGCAAATTGTCCAAACAGATCCTCAAGGTAGATGGATTATTTTAAATATGTTACTGGACAATAAACAGATATGGCTTATTAACCTATACGGTCTGAATAATGATGATCCAAGCTTCTTTGAAAACATATATAAGAATTTATCAACTCTACAAGCAACACTAGACTCTATTATTATGGTGGGAGATTTTAATACGGTCTTAAATACCTCTATGGACCGGAAAGGAAATCACACTACAAACTATCACCCTCAGGCACTTAAGGAAATCATGAATGTCATGGATATATTGGAATTAGTGGATATATGGAGACTTAAATACCCTGACCTAGTGAGATATACATGGTGGAGGCTTAATCAAGCTAGTCGTCTTGACTACTTTCTTATACCATTCTCTCTGGCACAAGTTTAAAAAGTGTTGATAGGGGACAGAATGCGGTCGGATCATCACATAATTGGCATATATATTACTCTTACAGAATTTCCACGTGGGCAAGGATATTGGAAATTTAATCAAAGCCTACGAGATGATAAATTGTTTAGAGCTAGGACAGAAGAATTTATAACTTACTTTTTCAGACATAACATAGGTACAGCAGATCCCCGTATTGTATGGGACACTTTTAAGTGTGCCTTTAGAGGCAATGCAATTCAGTACTCATCTATAAAACAAAAGCAATTTAGATCAAAAGAGTCCATATTAACAAAGGAAATTGAAGGACTAACAGTACAGTTAGATAGCAATAAAAACGGTACCATAGAGGCACAGAATAAGTTAGAGGAAAAACAAAAAGAAATGGAGGAACTTATTCAAGAAAGATCCAGTGTAATATATTATAAAAATAAAGCGAACTGGATGGAATATGGGAAAAAATGCACCAAATTCTTTTTCAATCTTCAATATAGAAATGCTACCAATTTTTTTTTATTAAAACTTGTTACAAATGATGGACTCACGCATGATTCACCAAATTATATTTTGAAAGAGGAAGTAAAGTACTTTAAGAATATGTTTTCATTTCAGGCTCCTCCATCTCCACTAACTGAAACTAATTGTATGGATTTTTTTCCAAAAAATAATGTGAAATTAACATCTGTACAGAAAGACTCATGTGAAGGCCAAATTACAGAGGAGGAACTGCTTGATGCAATTGGAGCCTTTAAGGATGGGAAAACTCCAGGGCTGGATGGCATACCAGGGGAAGTATGCCAAACTTTTTTTGATATACTCAAAGGACCATTATTAGGACCATTATTAAAACAATTATTATTATTTTAACCACTCCTATATAAATGGTAGATTATCAGACACGCAAGAAGAAAGTCTGATATCATTATTACTGAAACAGGACCCAAGTGGTATATATAAAGATCCAGTCCATTAAGAAAATTGGAGACCTCTTACACTTCAGTGTTGTGATGCAAAAATCCTAGCAAAATGCTTGGCGCATAGAATTTAAAAAGTATTGTCAGATATTATTCATCCTAATCAGACAGGTTTTTTACATGGACGATACATTGGAGATAATATAAGACAAGGACTGAAAACACTATGAAATATCGGGGACACCAGGCCTGGTTTTCATAGCTGATTTTGAAAAGGCTTTTGATAAAGTACGACTGGAGTTTATATATAAATGCCTAGAATATTTCAATTTTGGGGAATCTCTTATAAAATGGGTTAAAGTTATGTATAGTAACCCTAGGTGTAAACTAGTAAATAATGGCTACATCTCAGAAAGTTTTTAACTATCTAGAGGAGTAAAACAAGGTTGTCCACTATCGGCATATCTATTTATTATTGCCATCGAAATGTTAGCTGTTAAGATTAGATCAAGGGATTAGAAATCCGTGGCTTAAAAAAGAAGGTGTCATTGTACGCTGATGATTCATGTTCTTTTAAAACCACAATTAGAGTCTCTCCACGGCCTCTAAGAGGATCTAGATACTTTTGCTATCCTCTCTGGATTAAAACCAAATTCGGATAAATGTACCATATTACGTATTGGATCACTATAGTTTACCAATTAAATGGTCTGATGGAGATGTGGACATACTCGGTATACAAATCCCAAAAGAAAGAAATGATCTCACTCCAATAAATTTTTATAGAAAGTTAGCAAAAATAGATAAGATCTTGCTACCATGGAAAGGAAAATACCTGTCTATTTGTGGAAAAATCACCCTGATTAACTCTTTAGTCATATCACAGTTTACCTATTTGCTTATGGTTTTGCCTACACCTAGTGACCTGCTTTTTAAATTATATGAACAAAAAATATTCAATTTTATTTCGAACGGCAAGCCAGATAAAATTAAAAGGGCCTATTTATATAACGAATATGAATTCGGAGGGCAGAAATGATTAAATATTAAAGCATTAGACCTCTCACTAAAGGCATCAGTCATACAAAAGTTAAACTTAAATCCAAACTGGTTCTCTAGTCAATTGGTATGAACGTCTCATCCTATGTTCAAGGAGGGCCTTTTTCCCTTTATTCAGATTACACCTGCTCACTTTCGGTTGTTTGAAAAGGAAATAATCTCCAAAATATCTTTATTTTTTAAACAAGCCTCAGAAAGTTGGTTGCAATTTCAGTTTAATCCACCTGAAAGGACGGAACAAATAGTACAACAAATATTGTGGTTAAATTCAAATATACTAATTGATTTAAAAAAAAAATGTATTTATTGAAGAAATGTTTAAAAAAGGTATACTTTTAGTGAATGATATCATAAATAGGACTGGTGGAGTTATGTCACACATGCAGTTAACACAGACATATGGAAATGTCTGCTCTACCCAAAATTACAACCAATTAATTGCAGCATTACCACAAAAATGGAAGAGGCAAGTAGAAGGGGAAAAAAGTAAGGAACTTGTATGTCAGCCCTGTATGAAAGAACATAAATGGTTAAAGAAAAGTGTGATAAATAAAAACATATACCAATTTCATTTAAGGACCAAAAACCTGACAGCTGTGCCATATAAATTGCAAAATAGTTGGGAAGAGATTTTCGATGTACCCATTCCATGGCACATGGTTTATGAATTGATTCACAAAACAACGCCGTATTCAAAACTTCGAATTTTTCAATTTAAATTACTATACAAAATTCTTAAAACTAATAGTATGTTATATATATGGGGGATACAATCTTCCCAGCTCTGCAGATTCTGCTGTGTGGAGGCAGAGTCATTAGATCATTTATTTTGGTATTTTGGTATATATTTTGGTATATGTAGCTCGTTTTTGGTCACAGGTCCAGGAATGGCTGAAGAATTGCAACATTTGCCTAGAACTAACGCTACAGATAGCAATACTAGGTGATTTGAAAAGCCATAGTCAATCAATCAATAATATAATTATTATTTTTGCAAAAATGTTTTACAATCTGTAGAAGCTATGAGAATAGGAAGGTTCAATTATTTTGTGAAGCATCACAGCACAGTTGAAAAATGTATGACAAATAGAAATCCGAAATGGATGATGTTGAGAGATAGATGGGAGGGGTTGAATGGAGCTGAAGGGTGGGACTAATGTAAAGCATACGGGATCTGTAAAATGTATATAGGTTTGGAACTTTTGTGAAATAGCACAGTTACAAATAGAAATCAAACTGGATGGACATCAGAAATAGAGGAAGGACTAAGAACAAACAAGAGAGAACTATTGTAAAGTAGACTGTGTCTGTAAAATGTGTATAAGGTGTATAAATTGAAGGTAAAAGCAGAAGTGTTTATTAGTTTACTCCAATTGGGGGATCGGTGGTAGGGTTTGCGGGGAATAATAATAAAGGTATATTCTTTAAAAAAGTATGTATGTCTATATAGGTATGTGTATGTATATAAGTGTATATGTATGCATGCGTGTATGGATATATATATTTAACAAAAAAGAAAAAAAAGAAAAAAGAAAATAACGAAAAACCCTTGAATGAGTAGGTGCATTCAAACTTTTGACTGGTACTGTATATATATATACATGTATAATCTCGGTATACATAATCTTAATAGCAGGGCACTGTAAAGTCCATTATCCCTCTGAAGAGTATGAATTAGGCTGTTTGAGAATGTTTGAATCCTATGCAACCTCCCGAGACATAGTTTGAAGTACAATACCAATATAGCTACTGTAGTAGGTCAACGCTGTGTGCTAGAAAACATTGGTAGAGCATGGGTGGAGTAGGCATTGTGGTGAGAAATTGCACCCGCTGATTTGGCCTAGCTTTTTGGCTTGCTCCTTACATGTTTCTGTGAACACATACACAATCACAGTTCGATTACCAATGGCAGTTAAGATAGTACCTGTTTGTGTATCAGATATTACCTATGTTGAAGTTAGAACACTTTAGATAAAACAATTATGGTCTCCACATCAAACGGCTGAGGCTGGCGTCTGGCAAAAGCATCTCCAGTCCATCTGTAGAAATAGGCAGAGTTGAGGCACAGTTCATCAGTGACACATGGAAGGAAAAGGGTGTTGCTATTACTGGACATTTCTGCTATACTGTGTTATTAGTAATCACCTTATTGTGGATGTGTTGAGAGCCAGGTATCTCTGCATCTCATGCATCCACGAACACACACACAGTCACTGTACTATTACCAATGGAAGTTAGAGGTAGGGGATATCTGATACACAACATATACTATGTTGAAGTTTGAACAGGTCAGACTAAACGTACCTAATTATCTTCTCCCCATAAACAACCATTGGTGAGCAGGCAAGAGGTGAGGCTGGAGGTGAGGTCTTTGCCAGAGCCACATTGATGAGCATAGCAGTGTAGATCAGTTCCTGGACTATCATCAAAAAGGTTGGTCACACACGCTGAAGAGGGCCCCCTTGCTGGTCTTCTCTAAGGTGCATGTTCGGCTGCAAACTGGACATCTCTCAATCAACTGGTGGTGTAGACTGGGAGGGCCAGGCTGATTTAGTAAACAGCCAAGTCGTAAATTTAATTTTGTTCTAAAAAAAGGACAAAGCTTTTTGCTAATGCACTTCACAACTAGTTTTTATTTTATTTAACCTTTAGTTAACTAGGCAAGTCAGTTAAGAACAAATTCTTATTTACAATGACGGCATACCAAAAGGCAAAAGGCCTCCTGCGGGGACAGAGTTTTGTTCTAATAATATAGGACAAAACACACATCACGACAAGAGAGACAACACTACACAAAGAGAGACCTAAGACAACAACATAGCTTGGCAATAACACATGACAACACAGTATGGTAACAATACAACATGACAACAACATGGTAGCAACACAACATGGTAGCAGCACAAAACAGTGTACAAACATTATGGGGCACAGACAACAGCACAAAGGGCAAGAAGAGAGAGACAACAATACATCACGCAAAGCAGCCACAAAGGTCAGTAAAAGTGTCCATGATTAAGTCTTTGAATGAAGAGATTGAGATAAAACTGTCCAGTTTCAGTGTTTGTTGCTGCTCGATCCAGTCGCTAGCTGCAGCGAACTGAAAAGACGAGCGACCCATGTGTGTGCTTTGGGGACCTTTAATAGAATATGACTGGCAGAACGGGAGTTGTATGTGGAGGATGAGGGCTGCAGTAAATATCTCAGATAGGGGGGAGTGAGGCCTAAGAGTGTTTTATAAATAAGCATCAACCAGTGGGTCTTGCGACAGGTATACAGAGATGACCAGTTTACAAAGGAGTATAGTGTACAGTGATGTGTCCTATGAGGAGCATTGGTGGCAAATCTGATGGCCGATTGGTAAAGAACATCTAGCCGCTCGAGAGGACCCTTACCTGCCGATCTATAAATGATGTATTACGTCTCAGGGATCTAGCATAGGTAGGATGGTCATCTGAATCAGGGTTAGTTTGGCAGCTGGGGTGAAAGAGAAACGATTATGATAGAGGAAACCAAGTCTAGATTTAACTTTAGCCTGCAGCTTTGATATGTGCTGAGAGAAGAACAGTGTACTGTTTAGCCATACTCCCAAGTACTTGTATGAGGTGATTACCTCACGCTCTAAACCCTCAGAGGTAGTAATCACACCTGTGGGGAGAGAGGCATGCGTCTTACCAAACCACATTACTTTTGTTTTGGAGATGTTCAGAACAAGGTTAAGGGCAGAGAAATCTTGTTGGACACTAAGAAAGCTTTGTTGTAGAGCGTTTAACACAAAATCCAGGGAGGGGCCAGTTGAGTATAAGACTGTATCATCTGCATATAAATGGAAGAGAGAGCTTCCTACTGCCTGAGCTATGTTGTTGATGTAAATTGAGAGGAGCTTGGGGCCTAGGATCGAGCCTTGTGGTACACACTTGGTGACAGGCACTGGCTGAGACAGCAGATGTTCTGACTTTATACACTGCCCTCTTTGAGAGAGGTAGTTAGCAAACCAGGCCAAAGTCCCCTCAAAGACACCAATACTCCTTGGCCGGCCGACAAGAACGGAATGGTCTACCGTATCAAAAGCTAGGGCCAAGTCAATAAAAATAGCAGCACAACATTGCTTAGAATCAAGGGCAATGGTGACATCATTGAGGACCTTTTAAGGTTGTAGTGACACATCCATAACCTGAGTGGAAAACCAGATTGCATACCAGAGAGAATACTATAGACATTAAGAAAGCCAGTCAGTTGATTATTGACAAGATTTTCCCACACTTTTGATAAACAGAGCAAAATAGAAATAGGCCTATAACAGTTAGGATCAGCTTGATCTCACCCTTTAAATAAAAGACGAACCGTGGCTGCCTTCCAAGCAATGGGAACCTCCCCAGAGAGGAGAGACAGGTTAAAAAGGTCAGAGATAGGCTTGGCGGCAACCTTAAAGAAGAAAGGGTCTAAACCATCTAACTTTGGGGTCAAGTTTCAGGAGCTCCTTCAGCACCTCAGTGACCGCCTGCAGGGAGAAACTTTGTAGCGGGCAGGGGAAAAAGAGGGAGGAGTATCGGGGCTAGTCGCATTAGAAGGGGTGGGAGATGAGGAAATGTTGGACGGGCAAGGAGGCATGGCTGAGTCAAATAGGAATCCTGACTTAATGAAGTGGTGATTAAAGAGCTCAGCCATGTGCTTCTTGTCAGTAACAACCACATCAACTTTAAGGGACATGGGCAGCTGTGAGGAGGAGGGTTTATTCTCCAGGTCTTTAAACCATTTTACAGAACTTCTTGGGGTTAGACCCACAGAGAGAGAACTGCTCCTTAAAATAACTAATTTAGGCCTTCGGGATAGCCTGAGTGCACTTATTTCTCATTTGCCTGAATGAGAGCCAGTCAGCCTGAGTATGCGTGTGCCGAGCCTTCACCAAATGCAATTCTTGAGGTGGAGTAACTCTGCAAAATCATGGTCGAACCAGGAGCTGAACCTGTTTTTAATTGTAATTTTCTTCATGGGGGTGTTGGTTAAGAATACCACTGAAAATATCAAAAAAGAAGGTCCAAGTGTCTTTGACAGAGGGGATCAAGCTGATCCTATACCAATTTACAGAGGCCGGGTCATGAAGGAAGACTTGCTCATTAAAGTTTTTTACCAAGCGTCTATGACAAATCAAGGCAGGTCGTTTTACTGAGCAGCCATTACGAACACTGTAAAACAGTGATCACTCATTACAGTATTACAGTATTTTTTATTTTTTATTTTTATTTTACCTTTAAGTTAACACCAGACTGATACCTACCAGGATTATTTGTGAGGATAACATCGAGGAGAGTAGCATTTTCTGGGTGTTTGGAGTCATACCTTGTGGGATTGGTAATAATCTGAGAAAGATTTAGGGAGTCCCATTGCTTTAGGACTTGGTCAGGTGGCCAGGAGAGAGCTTCGGGCAGGTAGGATACAGGCCGGTGCTGATGGAGGACGATAACACCCAGCAACAGTCAACGAAGAGCTATTTGAAAGTTTAATGCTTAAAACCAGCAAATCAAATTGTTTGGGGACAAACCTGGTGGAGACAACCGAGCACTGAAGGTGATCCTTGGTAAAGATTGCCACTCCTCCACCTTTGGAAGATCTCTCTTGCCGAAAAAGGTTATAACCAGAAAGGTTAACATCAGTATTCAAAACACTCTTCCTTAACCACGTCTCAGTAATGACAAACACATCTGGATTGGAGCTGTGAACCTACACTTTTAATCGATCAATTTTAGGTAATAAGCTTCTAGTGTTAACGTACAGAAAACCCAGGCTTTCACGAGAGCAGAAATCAGTGAAGCAGATATTAGAGCTAGCAACAGTAGATGGGCCAGGGTGTACATGCACATCATCAACAGTAATACAATAAAGGCACGGTGCAGACAGGCAGAGCTCTGCAGTGTTAATTTATGACATTTGAATGTGCGTTAGATCATATTGTACAGCAATTTCATCAGGTAACATGAATACAAAGCCGGCGAGGTGTGGTTAGAATAGGATGGGAGGCCAAAAGTCTGTGTAACCAATAGAGAGTCAGAGTCCCGAGTGTGGGAACCAACATAGTCTGTCCCACGGTTGGGTAAACAAGAAAGTTCATAGTCAACAAAGCATGCAGGAGTCATGAGGCAAATAGTAAAATAGCTAAATGCACAAGAAAAAATATATAACGACTTGGGGCTAGACATTGTAAGTTCAGAGTCACTCACCCCAGCAGTGCCTGTTTGCTGGAGGCAAGCAAAAGCTCGGGAGAGAGGGGGAATGTGGTGGGGGTACCAGTACCAGACAGGGCGAGACAAGCCAGGGCAGACGGTGGACAGATCGCCAGGTGGAATCCAAGCAGCAGTGCAGCAGTGCAGCAGGCATTGGGAGTAAGTGTCACCCACTTGGGAGAAGCTTTTATTTCTGGAGGCAGATTCATTGTAGAAAATGCCAGTGGATGGTCTCTGAACAGCGGGAGAGGACTTCAAAGACCTCTGGATTTTGGTGGGGTAGCCTGTGAGACTCCTGCCATTTGTTGGGCTCAAAGGGTTCGACACCGCTCACTTCACACCTCAGTGCGAATTGAAGTTGCATCTGGTCTGTCTCAGTTCCAGGTTGGATGGTGTCCTCAGGTCTCTGCTCTTTGTTTGTTAGAGCACCCTCTGTATATCTTGGAAAAATGAGTCCTTGGTAGTAGTAATCTTTCCAGGTAATTTTGTCCAAAATTAGGTGTAGGTCTGGAGTTTTGATCTGGAGTGAAGGTTATGCTGTGGAGGGTAGCATCCTGTATATGTCCCTGCCAAAAAATCCAAGTTTATCTAACTCCAACATGTTGAAAAATGTGAGAGCTCACTTGCAGCTGTCTCTCTCTCTCCCTTCCTTTGTGAATAGTTGTATCTACTTGGCTGTGGAAATAGCCTACAAGTCTATCAAGCTGTGTATTTTCGAAAACAAATTTTCAAATATATACTGAACAAAAGTATAAATGTAAAGTGTTGGTCCCACGTTTCATGAGCTAAAATAAAAGATCCCATAAATGTTCCATACGCACAAAAAGCTTTTTTCTCTAAGATGCTGTGCACTATTTTTTTTTACGTCACCGTTAATGAGTATTTCTCCATTGACAAGATAATCCATCCACCTGACAGGTGTGGCATATCAAGAAGCTGGGGACAATAAAAGGCCACCATAAAATGTGTAGTTTTGTTACACAACAAAATGCCACAGATGTCTCAAGTTCTGAGGGAGCATGCAATTGGCATGCTGACTGCAGGAATGTTTACCAGAGCTGTTGCCAGATCATTTTATGGTAATTTCTCTACCATAATCCGCCTTTAACGTTGTTTTAGAGAATTTGGCAGTATGTCCAACCAGCCTCACAACCGCAGACCACGTGTAACCACATCAGCCCAGGACCTGCACATCCGGCTTCTTCACCTGCGGGATCGTCTGAGACCAGCCAGCCGGACAGCTGCTGAAACTGTGGGTTTGCATAACCGAAGGTGTTCTGCACAAACTGTCAGAAGCAGTATCAGGGAAGCTCGTCTGTGTGCTTGTCGTCCTCACCAGGGTCTTGACCTGACTGCAGTTCAGCGTCATAACCATCTTCAGTGGGCAAATGTTCACCTTCAATGGACACCCTCACACTGGAGAAATGTGCTCTTCACGGATGAATCCCGGTTTCAACTGTACAGGGCAGATGGCAGACAGAATATATGGCATTGTGTGGGCAAGCGGTTTGTTGATGTCAACGTTGTGAACATAGTGATCCATGGTGGCAGTGGGGTTATGGTATGGACAAGCACTACGGACAATGAACACAATTGCATTTTATCGATGTCAATTGGATTGCACAGACATACCGTGTTGAGATCCTGAGGCCATTGCGTGCCATTCATCCGCCGCCATCACCTCATGTTTCAGCATGATAATGCACGGCCCCATGTCGCAAGGATCTGTATAAATTCCTGGAAGCTGAAAATGTCCCAGTTCTTCCATGGCCTGCCTACTCACCAGACATGTCACCCATTGAGCATGTTTGGGACACTCTGGATCGACGTGTACGACAGCATGTTTCAGTTCCCGCCAATACCCAGCAACTTTGCACAATCATTGAAGAGGAGTGGGACAACTTTTCACAGGACACAATCAACAGCCTGATCCACTCTATGGAAAGGCGATGTTTCGCGCTGCATGAGGCAAATGGTGGTCATACCAGATACTGACTGGTTTTCTGATTAACGCCCCTACCTGTTTTGGGGGGGTATCTGTGACCAACAGAGGCATATCTGTATTCACAGTCATGTGAAATCCATAGATTAGGGCCTAATGAGTTTATTTAAATTGATAGATTTCCTTATATGATCTGTAACTCAGTAGAACCAGATACATAACCAGAAGTCTATGGTCTGGCTACCACTGCACTGGGGACCAACATACTCCAACCACCTATTCTGCATGGGCTGAGGGAAGCTGAGGGTTGGGATGTGGAACTGGAGACAAGTGGGAGTGAAGTTGCTGGTCGGGGGTTAGAATGACGGTCAAAGATAAAATCAACATAAAAAAAAAAAAAAAGTTATAGTGACACTAAAAAGGAACATTGTTAGGTTACATCCAATACCTGTTTGCCTGAGGTTGATGACACGCAAGCGCTTTCGCCCCCCACAATGTGACAAAACAATCCTTCCTTGTTATAGAAATAGAGAACAGCTCAAACTCCTGGACGGGTTGGAATATCTGGTCACACGCAGAGCCTTCGCTCCCTTGTTGTAGGGAGAACCGTTCACATGCAATTAAAGTCTAAATAGATTGCATTGCAAAACAACCGTCCCCATTTAATTCCTGGATAATGACATTGCAGTTAAGTGGACCCATTCCTCTAGAGGTGTAGTGCAGGAAAAACCTCATTAACTTTTTTTGTATTCCGTTAATTTTTTTCACAAGAATCCCACCCTTATCTGTTGACTGATTAAAAGTGCACTGAGGGAAATTTTGTACAGATAACACACAGAAAATCTCAGCGGGGACACCTCCCGAGATATGCAAATCATTCTATTTTACAGTGATGAAAGAGGAAGAATGAAGAAAAAATCATGATGCCGTTTCACCAGAACTGGGTTCAAGTACTATTTGAAATCGTTCAACTAGATCTAGCGTTTGCTTTAACCTGCCTGGAGTGCCAAATAAGCGGGTTTTACAGTTTTGTGACTATTCTATTGCAGCAGACAAGCTGAATTAAGTCTACAGTTTTGAAATGAGGTCGGTGTTTCATGTTAGATTATGGCCTGGAAGAAGGTCACACTTTATTTGGATAGTCCGATGTAGAAGGTCATACTGTCAACACACTATCTGTTGATAAGCAACTGCTTGCTAAGGTTACTGTTAGGGTTGGGTTTAAAATAAGGGTAAGGGTTAAGGCTAAAGGTTAGGTTTAGGGATAGGATAATGGTTGGAGCTAGGTTTCGTAGATAGTTAGTTAAAATGTTACTGATAGTCCATCTGTAGATGCTCTACAGGCTATCCAAATCAAGTGTTACCTGGAAGAATGCTGTGGATCAAGTCCCCGACCAAATTGCAAAATGGCTGCCATGAGTACAGGAGCCAAATGCTTATCAAAATGGGTCTGCATGTTGTTTTTCTGCTCCCTATCCTGGTCAATAATTAATCCATGACATGAATGATTTATGCTCTGTGTGGTCGAAAAAGGTTTGTTTCAGCATGGGTCAGGTATTGTTTTATGGTATTAACTGGGGACACCGGTGTCGGATTTAATTGGGGAAAGTATGTGGTATCCGTGTAGCTTTGGTTTTTGCTTATTAAGTTAAAGCCCTTATGCATGTGATTCCATTGTTTTCTTACATGCACGTACTAGCATATTGGCTAAACAGTACATGTATAGTCACTGGAGGTTGGTGGCAGTGGTTAGCATGCGCACAGTGTCCATATTGGGACAGCTACACGTTGGTGGTGGATGAAGTGAGTAATCTACTTAAGACATGAAGTGCTTTGAGACTCAACAAAATGTGCTGCTAGACAAATGCATTTCATTGTTTTTTTAGTTTTTTTCTCTAAAGCAACTTAAGTGGCATAGACATGGATCAACAACACAAAGTACCAGGCACCATCTGTTGCACAATACAAGTACGGCAACTTTAACTACTGTAAGCAAATCTTTTTAAGCACATTCAATTTATTTAATGTGACGCCGACTGAAATATATATATGTATCTTCTCTTCTACTTGAAGATGTGGCAGTGTGTATTGCTTCACAGGGTAACTAATTGCCAAGGGGTTTTGCGGCTATAAATAAATGCTGATATTTTAGTTTTTTAGTTCCAGGGTGTGGAAGTGAAAGAATCTAATCCTAGTCTTCATTCTCAGAAGAGGTTCTTATCGGGAAGCCCTGGGGGCACCAGTGTTTATCCTACGAAAAAGATGACATCAGACGGAAGCAGAGCGAAGGATTATGGGGGCTTGTAGGACGTGCTCAGCTGCCACTCAAGACAGTCGGGTTCAGAGGGGTGAGTCTTAAGAGGAGTCTGCCAGGTGAAAGCAAACATAATCCAAAAAAGCCAATGCGCAGTGGGCTTACCCATGAATTAACCATTGCAAGTATATTCTCTCCTATTGCAAAGCACAAGGCAGCCAACATAGTAGCACCTCCAGAGAACCATGACAACATGAAAGGTTTCACATTTTAATTGGACAGACTTGAACAAGTTAACGTTGGATAATACTTTTTTTAACGGTTCTACTGACAGTGTCTGTAATTTGTAAAGTAATGTACACATTCTTGATGCAAAAGATTAGTATGTTGTCACTACCCTCGGTCCTCTTGCACCAAATATACCATGAATCAATCTTTAACAAAGCGCTGAGGGGTGCAATCGTATCCCGAAAAGTCTGAATTAAAATTCCCCTCATGAAACTGATTTAACTGGCAGGGGCACATGTCATTAAATCTTTGTGTTTAGTTTCTTCTAATTACAAATGAATGGAATCACGCTGGCTGCATTATGTCACAGCTATAGCAGTAAATAAAGACTGTTAAGGAGAACTCAGGAGATTTTCTTTACTTTCTGCTTCTTGATATCACATTGAGTAATTCTGGACCCAGTAAGGACATCTCCTCACGTCAACTCAAAGTAAGGCTTTTGACAGTCTTTTGAGGACCGATCATCAGGCCTCACACTAATCCTGGCACTCTGTACATTCTGCAGCACTCAGACACTGAGGGTAATAGAAATGTACGAATCCATGGTAAACAAGGTCATATTTTTAGTGTGCAGCACTATGGTAGCCTACATTCCATTTTCTTCTATCCATAACTTAGTTGGCTAAGAGTGCTTTTCAGTGAAATGCCTCAACAATATTGATAATTTCACATTTAATTTGATTGTCATCTTTCTGAGCACACAAGCTTACCATATGTCAGTACATGCACTAAGAGATGAGGTGAAGGGTGAAAGGTGACACATTCAAGAATTATCTCTGTTAACTAATTGGTCAGCCTCTAGATTTAAGTTCTGGGTCCATACATGCTAAGAGAAGGGATTAAGAGATTCTACAACAAGGAGTGGAACCGGAACGAGGAGCTCCACTTCTTGTTATTTACAGATGAATGTCTGTGACAATAAAACAAATGGTTTTTACTGAATATAAACAATAAACAGTGTGTACTGTTTCTCCTGGTTATCCACTCTGCTCTGTTTCTCCTGGTTAACCATTCTGCTCTGTTTCTCCTGGTTAACCATTCTGCTCTGTTTCTCCTGGTTACCCACTCTGCCATCTGTTTCTCCTGGTTAACCATTCTGCTCTGTTTCTCCTGGTTACCACTCTGCTCTGTTTTTCCTGGTACCCACTCTGCTCTGTTTCTCCTGGTTAACCATTCTGCTCTGTTTCTCCTGGTTAACCACTCTGCTCTGTTTCTTCCTGGTTTACCCACTCTGCTCTGTTTCTCCTGGTTAACCACTCTGCTCTGTTTCTCCTGGTTACCCACTCTGCTCTGTTTCTCCTGGTTAACCACTCTGCTCTGTTCCTCCTGGTTAACCATTCTGCTCTGTTTCTCCTGGTTACCCACTCTGCTCTGTTTCTCCTGGTTAACCATTCTGCTCTGTTTCTCCTGGTTAACCACTCTGCTATGTTTCTCCTGGTTAACCAGTCTCCTCTTTTCTCCAATACACTGAAATTAATTCCTTGACCCACTTGTTACAGTAAAGCATCCTTTAATAACTATAGCTCCATGTTTATCGGAGTGGGGTGCACCTACTTTGATTATTTTGACAATCAATATTGCTGTGGTAACAGTAGTTCTTGTTAACCCAGGTTGTGTATGAGGTCAAAGTACACAAGTGGGTCTGAACAATCAATTATTTCCAGCGAGGTATCATTACTTAAGGAAGGGCCAATTTTTCAATCAACAACCTACTTTACAATCTCTCACAGGAATGGAGCTCAAACCTGTGTACCGCTGTATGAGACAACCAGAGATCCGTGTGTTCACACGTGCATGTGTGTGTGTGCCGTCACTGTTAATCACTTCCTCCACCTTTCAAAATAGGGAGGGCAGCCAAAAGCCCCCTGCCAGGCTTCCTCATAGAGCTACGCCACAGGGCCAGCCAGGTCTCATCAAGGAGCTGCGCCACGGGGCCAGTCAGGCCTCATCAAAGAGGGGCACCACAGGGCCAGTCAGGTGTCGTATGAGACACAGCGAGGACCCAAATTGATTTCAAAAGCCAGGGGGACTTACACGTTTACCTCGTCAAGCGAGCGGCAGAGCAAAGAGCATACACAAAATGAAGTTGAAAGTAAAATAAAGCAGAGGAAAGGGTTATGGGGTTGTGTGGGGTTCCCATGATAATGACATTCTCTCCCTCCCAGCTGCACCTTGCCAGTTTTCATATCCCCCTTATCCGAGACGGGCAGAGGCTGTAAAGGGGCCACCGACTGATACAATTCCTGGCACTGCTTTTGCTTCATGCTACTCTCCTCACAATTATCTTCCCCTGGCAATCATTCCTCCCTCTACTGGCGGATGTAAGGGGCTCCTCTCTCCCCCCTTTAGATTGGGCTCCCTGGTGACCCTGGTAGCCCGGCTAAGTCGGAAATCATCCCTACTGTAGCATTACTTGCATTATCTGGCTGGTTGATGCAATCTCTTTCTTCAAGATTGCCCCAAAATGGCTGCAGGTATGACTTCAGAGACCTCGCACTGACTCTAGATTACTCTAGATTTCCAGATACAACTGGGAATTACAAGAAGGTGAAAGAAAAATCTCAGGCAACAGTTGTGTCTATGTCAAATGGCTTTGAAAAATGGCTGCGTGTATCTATGTGCAAGTGGGGGAGGAGAGATAGAGAAAAAATACATAGTGATGTGTTCTTTATCATATAGTTATTTATTGTCATTGTCAAATGGCAGCATACACACTGAGCTACTCAGGTTTGGTAGGCACGAACACAACTCTGAGTAAATGATCGATCCTCAAAAGCAATGCAAGTCTATGTGTATAAAACATTTACAGTACAATGAAATCACACACTGTATTGCATAAATTCATGATCAATAATAGCAGAAAGTAATTTGGTGCCCTTGCATGACCATTGGTTGTGCTGGTTGGAATGGAGATCTGGGGAGGGAGAGGGCCCAGTGGGTTGACAGTGGGGTTGAGGGGTGGGAGAGGTGCTGGAGGTCATTCTAGACTCTGGGCCCAGGTGATTGGCCCAATGGTGAGGGGGTTGAGGGAGACAGACTTGGCCACAGAGCGGGACCTCCTCCTGGAAAACACTGGAGAGCAGGATGAGCTTCTGTGGTTACACAGGCTGAGGCGGCAGTGCAGGAAGACGTAACGGTAGCCCCCATACAGCAGAGCAGAGAATCGAGCCTGGAGGGATGAGGCGCTTTCCTCGACTGTCACGTGGGTACGATTGCTTGGACAGCTGTCCTGAATTATGTAGTATCGAATGAGGTTGTCAGGGCTGGGGGATTCCGTGGTGAAGCAGTCGTCTAGAACGACCACGAAAGCCCCGGGTCTGACTCGTCTATGGACACGCCCACATGCAGGGTGGAACCCAGAAGCAGAGTGACTGCCTGACCAGCTGGGTAATGCTCTGTGTAGTTGGAGTTACGATACAGAAACATGGAGGCTCTGGCCTTGGCACCGACTGCGACAACTGCATTGTCAGTTGGTATGTGGGGTCTGATGGGCACATCCAGGCTGCTCTCTATCTCCAGAGGATAGATACAGGAGAAAGGAAAGCTAAGGGGAGAATAATTTTGTGCATCTACTGGATAAACTAATATGCTGTTGAAGTAGACAGCATGAGTGCCATTTGTCTTCACTGTGTTTCCACAATGTCCCTCCCTGCGCTCCACCTGGTACCACACCATGCCATTGCGATCCTCGTGGGCGGAGCAGCGCCGGTCAGCCAGGTGAGCAGTGGTAGCGTTTATACCAGCAGCCTCCAGATGAGCTCTGCTGAGACCCACCTGTAGGAGGCTCCGCCCACATACCAGCTCTGGAGCTTTCCTCTCACATCTCCAGTTGATCTTATCCTCACTCACACAAGTCGGATCATTTCTACAGGTAGCACATACCATAGTGTTGACGTCTGCACAGTAGGCAAAGGTGCAATATGTTGGACTGACAAACTTGTAGACATAGTCGTTTCTATAGCAGGCTTTGACATGGATTGGGGTTTGTTTATATTGGCAGCAGCTATCATAGCTCCCACAGATACCCCGCTGAACCACTCAGTCCGACAGCTGGGGGTGGGGATCTGTGAGCCACATCGGGCTGTTGGTACTGTAGTGTCTTAGCTCTTATTACTTATTTATATAATAAGAAAGACTCTGAATACAAGAAATGGAACTGGAGCTTCACATTTACTGAACTGAGTGAGTACCAGAATAAACATAGAACAACCTGCGCATGACCAAGGATGCTCCATTCTTAAAGGGGACATCAGTAATTAACAGAACATAACATTCCTTCTTTTATACAATCAGAGTTATTTTTACCAAACCACAACTGAAACACTTCCCAGAACTTGTTGTAGTTATTTTGCATCTTTTAATTTGAACTTGAACAGTTAGTTTTTGTTTGTTTGTTTATAAGTCCAGTCTGTCTGGTGGACTGTGCCTTCGTTCTGGGTAGCGCCTAGGATTGTCYGGAGGCYCCTGAACATCCTCAGTGTGTGCTTGCTCCMTTATAGCTTCTGCTATAGCAGCACCTTCATCAACACGTTCCCTTCTTTCAGCCTGGGGTCTCTTTACTGCTCCACCATCCTCTACAGTTCCTTGTGTGTCACTCTCAGGAGCTCTCTGTGCCTGTTCTCTCTCGATTGTTGTGCTGTTTTCCGTGGAATGCATTTGATTAATGTGACGCMGCCACATTATGTCTGGGCTCACTTGAACCTGGTAAGTTCTGGGTCCCGTTTGTGTATGTACGGTCCCTCTTGTCCATTTCCCTCCTCTTCTGTAGTCTCGCACCATCACTTCCTGTCCTGTTTGGAGAAGGCGCTCCCGGCCACCGGAGAGCATCTTGGCTTGTTTGTTCAGCACTTCATTACGCCTGTTAGGCTTCATGATGTCCAGCCGTGTGCGGAGAGGCCTCCCGAACATCAATGCGGCTGGGCTTTCATTTGTCGTGRCATGTRGGGTGTTTCGGTAGGAGAMCAGGAACTTGGCCAGTTTTGTTTGCAAAGTCCCTTCATCTCRTTTTGCTGCCCGGAGTCCTTGCTTTAGGGTTTGCACAAAGCGTTCTGCCAGCCCATTGGTGGCAGGGTGGTAAGGAGCTGAGGTTGAGTGTTTGATTCCATTTACTGACATGAATCTTGTAAACTCGTCACTTACAAAAGCTTGCGCGTTGTCACTTACTAGCTGCAGCGGCAATCCGAAGCGTGCAAACGTTGTTCTGAGACACTCTATCGTCTGAGCTGAGGTGGAGGAGTCAGTGCAAARCACCTCTGGCCATTTGGAATGGGCATCAACTATAACCAGAAACATGTGCTTTTCAAAGGGACCAGCGTAGTCCACATGAATTCTCTGCCATGGCTCTGTGGGCCATTCCCAAGGGTGGACTGGGACAGGAGCAGGCATGTGAAGGGTTTCCAAACATCCGCTACAGTTCTTTGCCATATTTTCTATCTGTTGATCCAGACCTGGCCACCAGAAGTGGCTCCTTGCGAGCAGCTTCATTTTGACAATTCCAACATGACCTTCATGTAGTTGCTGCAAAACCTGATGTTGGCATTTCTGGGGTATCATGACTCTCATTCCCCACATCAAACATCCTTGGTACGTTGTAATTTCGTTTCTCCGCTGGAAATACGGAGTCAGCTCTTTTCTGCCAGTAGCTGGCCATCCTGACATGGTGTATGTGTACACTTTTGACAAGGTCACATCTTTCCTTGTCTCCTGTTTGATAACTGTGCTTGTGACCGGTAGTGCCTCGAGCTGAGCGGTATGGAAAATGTCCACTCCATCCACACTCCTTTGTCTTTCTCTTGTACACGGCAGTCTGGATAATCCATCTGCATTTGTGTGGAGGGACGACGGCTTAAACTCAATGTCATACATATGACTGGCAAGGAACAAGGCGTATCGCTGTATCGCTATATCCTGGCTGCTGGCATTGCCGGAATGCCTTTCTTTGGACTGAAAATGGAAAGCAACGGCTGGTGATCCGTAACCAGTGTGAAATGCTTGCCATATAGGTATGCGTGGAATTTCTTGATGCCCCACACTAGCGCCAGTGCTTCTTTGTCAATTTGTGAGTAGTTTTTCTCTGCATCATTCAATGTTCATGACGCAAATGCAACAGGCCTCTCTGACCCATCTTTCAGTGTGTGTGAAAGGACGGCCCCTAAGCCATAAGGGGACGCGTCACAAGCCAACTTCACTGGCAGTTCAGGGTCGTAATGCATCAGGACCTGTTCAGATGTGATGAGCCGTTTTGCCTCAAGAAATGCATTTTCACACTGTTCTGTCCACCGCCATGTCCTATTCTTTCCCAGGAGCTGATTTAGAGGTTTGGGAGGAATCTTCTGTAGTAATTGATCAGTCCTGCAAAAGATCTCACTTCTGTGATATTTTGTGGTCGTGGTGCCTGTACCACTGCCTCGATTTTGTCCTGTGTTTTGTGCAATCYATTGCGGTCAATTTCATGTCCACAGAAGACAATCTTGTCTTTGAAGAACTCACACTTCTGTAAGTTTGCCTGTAGACCATACTCTTTCAGTCTTTTCAGGACCTCTTCCAGGTTAGCCAGGTGTTCTTTGTCGGTGCGTCCTGTTATGATCATGTCATCCAGTATACACTGGGTTCCTGGGATTCCTTGCAAAATCTGGTCAATAGTTCGTTGCCAAATGGCTGGGGCCGATGCGATGCCAAAAACCAGGCGGTTATACCTSTATAGACCTTTGTGTGTGTTTATTGTCAGGTACTGTTTGGAGCTCTCTTCAACYGGTAGCTGCAGGTAAGCCTGTTTCAGATCGATTTTACTGAAGTGTTTCCCACCAGCTAGTGCAGCAAAGATGTCCTCCAGACGTGGCAAGGGTTATTGGTCCACATGCAACATTGAATTCACAGTTACCTTGAAGTCCCCACACATTCTAACAGACCCGTCTTTCTTCACAATAGGAACTATGGGTGTGGCCCATTCGCTTCTGTCCACTTTCGTCAGGATCCCTGTATCCTGCAAGCGATCGATTTCCACTTCCACCTTTGGTCTCAGGGAGTATGGAACAGATCTGGCTTTGCAGAATTTTGGGGTTGCGTCATCTCTCAGTACAAGTTTTGCTGTGAAGCCTTTTACTGTTCCCATCTGATCACTGAAAACTGTGTTGTATTTCTTCCGCAAGTGTTCCAGTGTTTGGTCTGTGTCTTTCTCTTTGGACTGGAACGTGTGGAGCATTTTCAAATCACACCAGTTCAGCTTTATTTTTGAAAGCCATTCCCTGCCAAATAATGGGGGGCCAGTTCCAGGCACCACATACAGCTGTAACTGCTGTGTTTGCCCCCCATAACTCACTCTGACCTGCAACGCTCCCATTGGGCTCAATCTCTCTCCTGAGTCAGCCCAGCCTCACATTCAATTCGCGCATATATGTACAAAATGTATTTCAGCAGATTTCGTGCGTTTTTGTGCATTTTTGGGGTGGTTCAATTCGTTTGAAAATACACGAATTTCTGTGCTACTTAATTCGTGCGAAAATACACGAATTTCTGTGCTACTTAATTCGTGCGAAAAGACACGAATTTAACCAGTAGGCGATACACAAGCCGTTGCAACAACCATAGACGCGATCGCCTGTATTTATTTATTTATTTTACGTTATGAATATATAGATATTTTGTCTTTTTTTTAACAATTTAACCATAAGAGGTTATATGTATATTGTCTTTATTTAATCCCTATTAAAACATTGTGGTTTTATGCCTATACTGTACTGTTTTCGATTTTTCTGAACAGACTTTTCAGGATAGAAGATGTAAGCAATGCATGATGGTTAATGGTGGTTTATTCGGTTGTAGTTCCATGTATTTCTTAAAAATAAACGTGTAAACCATTTTTATTGAACAGAATGTAACTGAAAATACAATGGCAGCCTTGCCATTGTCCATCAATAACAAAACATTTTTTTTTCGTATAACATTTGGGGAAACGTATGCAGTCATTGTAGTCTTACATTTTTGTTGGCCAACCAAAATTACCAGAATGTTAACCTAATAAGGCTAGGGTGGCTGAGTGTAAATACATGGCTCTGAGTGTAAGCACCTTTTCACTAGAAACGTTCTTGTGTTTCAATTACCGTCAGTGCGAAATAGCTAGAAAGCTTTCGTATTTCCACTTGGCTGCACCTACGGTTACGATAACGAATAATCAAGTGCAATACCTGCGTCGACCTGTGTCGAGCAGCAAAACACCGGAAGCTTCAGCCTACCGGAAAGTTAAAAGAAGAACAAGAATAGTTACCTCATCCGTCATGTGACACTCTGGATGCCCCCTAAAAGCAATTTCAACCGTTTTGAAAAATGACGCCTGGTAACCCCAAAAAAATACCAGGTGCATGAAAAGTTTGGACTTAGAATATTTTTGAAAACCTCCATAATCACTCAGGCCATTGACTCGAGAAGAAAAAACATAAAATATTTTCCAGAAGAAAAAACAATATTTTTTGAAAACCATAAATCACTCAGGCCAGCACCCAATTGATTTGGGGCGGTAGTATAGCGCTCCCAGAGCGGGTATGGAAGTCTGGATCCCCCCCCTAAAAGCATTTAAGGCTCTGTGTGTCTTTAAGCACCATACTTTTTCACTCCATCCTTGCTGTGTGTGTGTGTGTGTGGTGTGTGTGTGTGTGTGTGTGTGTGTGTGTTGTGTGTGTGTGTGTGTGTGTGTGTGTGTGTGTGTGGTGTGTGTGTGTTGTGGGTGTGTGTGTGTGTGTGTGTGTGTGTGTGTGTGTGTGTGAGAGAGCTTTTCTTTGACATTCTGTTAGCGAAATTACTTATTTACAGTTCATGAGGGTTGACCGATTCACACATTTAAAGTTGGAAAGATCTGACTTTTTTAAACCTTCGAAACAGCACCTATGACCCATTTTAAGGCACTTCCAGTTGGCACAGGAAGCTATAAGTAATACATATCCTGATCGGGGTATGCTTTTTACAGAATCCTGAGTTTTAAGTCTATACGTTAAGAACTGACTGATTTACACAGGGTTGAATGCACTATATATCACAAACTGCTGGTTGGGTATGGCAAAACACTTTTAGGGTGATTTTATCACTTCCGGTTGCTCCAGGAAGCTTAGAATCAACACAGGTAGACCTCATAGTGGCTTGATGGATTGTCATTGAAGACAGGTTCATAAGACATTCATAACCCACCATAGGCTTCAGGTTGAATTTAGGGGTGCAGGCAATGTGTTCCTATGGGGTGAGATGTCATTGTAAACTGTTTGATGTAAACACCTTCTTTAACTGTTAAGGGTTAATGCCACACGGTCAATGTTAGGCTTGCACAGAGACCTTAGGAAACGTTCCTGAGGTCAAATTGTGCTTCTAAACCTTAACAGTTTCTCTGTCTGTCTCCCAAAAGCAAAAGACTTGAAATGTAGGTCAAGGGTCATCTTCTTGTCACTGTCGCTGCGCTCAGACGAGCAAGCTACGGTCAAGCGGGGCATCTCGTTGAACTCGGCACGGCTATGGTGATGTCATTTTTAGTGGTGATTTCAGAATGCTATTTTGGTGGTTTCACTGTTGAAACATATTGCAAATGCCACAAAATCAACTAGCAAGTCAGTGTCCATCAGCCAATTAGATATTTTCAGACACCAAACTGATACCATCTGACTCCAAACTCACTTTTTCCAACTCGTTTAGAAGCCAACTATCACATATTTCAGAGCAGGCCCAAAATTCACAGCGCCTTCCATTTAAACCATAATAAAACAAATAATACGTAGTTATGTTCTAGCTGCGGGTCCAGTTTTCACATTATGTTTTACCCTATGTGGGGCGACCTCGAATCCCAAGTTTCGGCTCGATAGGTCATTCGGTGCCCGAGCAAAACCTTAATTGGTGCTGAAATTCCACTTTTTTCCATGCCTGCTACGGGGTCCTTGAATGAGCTATCGGACAGAAATGTCGGGGTCCGTCTCTATGGGCGAGCCGGTTTCAATGCACCTAGTCTTGCAACTCTGGGACTTTTCTAAATGTCACCATTTTGTAATACTCAAAATGAATTGAAGTCAATGCAAATGCACCGAGGCTTTTTATCGGTCTGAGAACCTTCTAGAGCCACATAACTCACTGTGCTTAATCGACCTGAGCTCTAGAACAGGTTTGTAAAGTTTCAGAACTCTAGGTCTGACGGTTCTTTAAAAGTTCAAACAAAAGTAACTATTGCAGCACTGTCTGCCTCTAAGCCCCCTCAGTGTGTTCACTCCATCCTTTCTGTGTGGGTGTGTAAATTTTCCTTGAAATCTGATGGGATGAATGACTGATTTACAGTTCATGAGGGTTGCCTATTGACATATATTAAGTTTTGAAAGATTTGACTTTTTTAACCCTTCGAAACATCCCTTTTGACACCAATTTATGGCACTTTCGGTGGGCACAGGAAGCTGAAAGTAAACACATATCCTCATTGGAGTGGGCTTTTACAGAATCCTGAGTTTTAAGTCTATACGTTAAGAACTCACTGATTTACATAGGGTTGAATGCACTATTTCTCTCAAACTGCAGGTTGGGTATGGCAAACACTTTTAGGGTGATTTAAAATCGAATCTTTAGAATCGACACAGGTAGACCTCATATGGCCTGATGGATTGTCATCGAAGACAGGTTCATAAGGCTTATTAACCCACATAGGCTTCAGGTTGAATTTAGGGGAGCAGGAAATGTCTTTCCTATGGGGAGACATGTCATTGTAAACTGTTTGATGTAAACACCTTCTTTTAACTATCAAGCGTTAATGCCACACGGTCAATGTTAGGCTTGCACAGATCGGGAGGACCTTAGGACGTTCCTGAGGTCAAATTGTGCTTCTTACCTTAACGGTTCTCTCTCTGTCTCCAAAAGCAAAAAAATATGAAATTGAGGTCAAAGGGTCATTGGGTCGTTCTTCTTGTCCCTGTCGCTGCACTCAGACCGAGCTAGCTACGGTCAACGGGGGCATCTCGGTGAACTCGGCACGGCCTGGAGATAATGGCAATGCCATTTTCAGGCTTTGTGTGTCTTAAGCACCGTACTTTTTCACTCCATCCTTTTATCCCCTTTTCTTCGTGGTATCCAATCGCTAGTAATTACTATCTTGTCTCATCGCTACAACTCCCGTAGGGGCTCAGGAGAGACGAAGGTCGAAAGCCACGCGTCCTCCGGAGCACAACCCAACCAAGCCGCACTTCTTAACACACGCGCCTCCAACCCGGAAGCCAGCCGCACCAATGTGTCGGAGGAAACACCGTGCACATGGCCCCTTGGCAGCGCGCACTGCCCCCGCGCCGCCACAGGAGTCGTGGAGCGCGATGAGACAAGGATATCCCTACCGGCCAAACCTCCCTAACCCGGACGACGCTAGGCCAATTTGTGCGTCGTCCACGGACCTCCGCGTCGCGGCCGGCTGCGGCAGAGCCTGGGCGCGAACCCAGAGACCTCGGTGCGCAGCTAGCACTGCGATGCAGTGCCCTAGACCACTGCGCCACCCGGGAGGCAGATCTGGACCTTTTTTACCCTTCGAAACTGACCCTATGGCACCATTTGAAGGTACTTCCGGTTGAATAGGAAGCTAAAGTGAACACCATATCCTCCTTGGGTAGGCTCTTATAATAATATGAGTTTAAGTCTTTATGTTTAAGAACTGACTTATTTACAGAGGTTAAATGAGTGTGTGTTATTTCATAAAATCACATAAAATCACAGAATTCTGGCAGAGCTTCGAGACCCACTTAAAAAATGTTCGTCTGAACACACTGCAACTGGATTGTAACTTTTTTTTTTTAACTCCTTTTTGTGAACATTACCAATTTGTCAATGTACGATTTCTCTTAAATTACGATAGATAAATGGCTGGTTCTTCTTTTCCTGAACACCGTATGCTTATGTACTTTGATGTGAACGCGGTCAAATTAGCACCCTACTTTGCGTTTTTGACCTTTAATCACAGAAAAATGGCCATAACTCAAACGTAACAAAAGCGTTGAGGCCTCGACGCCATCTTGTTCGGGGCCAACTGTCCATTACGTCTTCGAAATATTTT
Source organism: Salvelinus sp. IW2-2015 (assembly GCF_002910315.2). Lineage (NCBI taxonomy): Eukaryota > Metazoa > Chordata > Actinopteri > Salmoniformes > Salmonidae > Salvelinus > Salvelinus sp. IW2-2015. The sequence continues at coordinate 10,524,213 of NC_036846.1, read as the reverse complement.
CCGCTTTAGGAGAAAAGGCCACATGCATTTGCAATGTGCTTGTGCATTTGCAATATTATTTATTTTCCCTCTGGTGGGAATTTCCGAGACTGCGGAAAATGACCAAAATTTGTTATTTTTATAAAAGGAAACCGAACGTCCGAGAGATTTCGTTTGATGACTTCCTGAAAGATCTCTCCCCGCCGCACGGCCCGACGCCTCGCCGAATTTTAGAAACGTTGCAGGACGTCTAGTAAGGACCTTATATTTGCAATGTGGCGTTTCTCACTAACCATATGGCGAGTGCTAAAATGTTCCCTTAAGGTATGGAAAGGCCTTGGAAAGGCCATAAGTGTAAGCCAACATAATTCATTATTTTACATTAACATGTAATACATGCATATGAGAAAATGGTGTAATTTAGGCTCCACGAAATATGAAATGGGTTATGAAGAAAATCGTGTATGGTTGCCTACATGACAAAAAGGCGTTCTGATTACAAGTGCACCAGTATCCAAAGTATTAAGCGAAATTAAGCACAGAAAACAGCATTGGATTAATAAAACAATATATTCCCACGAATTAAGTCGCACGTAAATGTGCGTCTTTTCTAAATTCTGTTCAGCAAGTCTAAAACAGTACATATAGGCATACAACGACACATTTTAAAACATGGTTAACAAAGACAACATTTCTGTATATTCAATGACGTTGAATTAGCCATTAAGAAGAACAAAAATGAAATACAAATGATCACGTCTACATGGTTTGTTGCAACGGCTTGTGTGTCGCCTACTGGTTAAATTCGTGTCTTTTCGCACGAATTAAGTACCACAGAAATTCGTGTATTTTCGCACGAATTAAGTAGCACAGAAATTAGTGTATTTTCAAACGATTGAACCACCCCAAAAATGCACAAAAACGCACGAAATCTGCTGAAATACATTTTGTACATATATGCGCGAATTGAATGTGAGACTGTGTTGCCTGAGTAGGTCTTCAGCAACACATTTGTGTTCTTCAGCTTGATAGCCTTGAAGTGCTCATTGTAGACAGTAGTGGAAATTATAGACACTGCAGATCATGTGTCCAGCTCCATTTTGAGGGGTTTGCCTTCGATATCTGGTGTCACCCATATTATGCTACTGTTGGGAGAAGTCACTGTGTTTAACTCCAWTGTACCAATTAATCGTTCATCTGAATCACTGCCACTGTTCTCTGCTAGTGCATTCACAGACCCTTTAATTTTCTCAGTTTTCCTGTTGTGACTGAATTTTGCTCTGCATGCTCTTTGAATGTGCCCCCTTCTACTGCATTTGTGACAAATTTCGTCTTTGAAACGGCAGTCCTCTGCTCTGTGAMCATCTCTGTCACACCTGTTGCATTTTTCGGCCACACGGGGGCGCTGTCGGCTGCGTGAAAACTTGTGCAGGGAAGTTTGTGATAGGTCAGTATTTCTTTTACGTTGCAACTCAAATGCATCTTTCTTCGCGATTTCCATAGTCACAGCAATTTCAACAGTCTTTGCAAACGTGATATCTGATTCTGTGAGCAAACGTTTTTGAATGTGTTCATGTTTCAGTCCACAAACAAATCTATCCCTTAATGTGTCATTTAGGTTCTCTCCAAACTGGCAATGTTCAGACAGTTTCTTCAACTCTGCTACATATGTACTAACACCCTCACCCTCATTCTGATCTCTCTTGTGGAAACGAAAACGTTCCGCGATGAGGAGTGGTTTAGGTGATAGGTGATTTTGCAATATCTCCACAATCTCTGTGAATGTTTTATTTGAGGGCTTCAGAGGGGCAGTCAGATCTCTTAGCAAACTGTACGTTTTTGGGCCAATTAAACTCAACAACGCTGGTACTCTCTTGTTATCAGCAATGTCGTTTGCAATGAAGTACTGTTCCAGTCGTTCAATGTAAGTTGCCCAGTTTTCTTGCGTGTCATCAAACACATCTATTTTCCCGATGCTAGCCATTCTCTTTACCTCCGGCTCCACGGGTCTTTGATCTGCCGCCTCGTTCTCGTTAGCTCTCCCCTCCTCGTCACTGCTTGCTAGCTGTTGTGCTACAGGGTCAAAATCTTCCTCTCTTCCTACGAGCTCCATCTGCATTCGTGATGCACACTGCAGGTAATCATCCTCGTCGCCATTATAGTGTCTTAGCTCTTATTACTTATTTATATAATAAGAAAGACTCTGAATACAAGAAATGGAACTGGAGCTTCACATTTACTGAACTGAGTGAGTACCAGAATAAACATAGAACAACCTGCGCATGACCAAGGATGCTCCATTCTTAAAGGGGACATCAGTAATTAACAGAACATAACAGGTACCACATGTGTGCTTTTGCACACACCTCTCTGGCATCTGAACACTGGTGTTCCGCAGGAACATGCGATACTAGCCCCGAAAGTTGATATCCTTGTCGCAGTTCCCTATACCCCTGTAGTTGGTGGCACGCCAGGCGTCATTCAGTACAGAGTAGTACTGGCAGGGGTCTGCACAACGAGATGTTCCACCAATACTGATACAGTCCTGTCCCACTGGACACTCTGTGTCTCCACACATAAACTGGACAGAGTGGGGGTCCACGTTTGGGCTGGTGTGCTGGACTGAGTGGAGGTTATCGTCAGAAGGCACCAGGCAGTTGAAGGACCCAAGGGTGTTCTCACAGACCTGAGGGGCGCAGGGCTGGTCAGGAAGGGAACACTCGTCAACGTCCACACAGCCCAGCTCCGAGGACCAGCCGTAACCTTGACGACAGCAGGAGCCGCTTTCGCAGATCTTGGGGTCATAGCAGGTGATGCCGTTGCCAACAAAAGCCGTCTTGACAGGTGCAGGTGAAAGACCGTGTTGGAAAGGCATCTACCCTCTCACGTTCTACAGATGAGTCCAGACAGGTGGCTTGGTCGTGACACGTCTCACAGCTGGTGACAACTGTACCTGACCTATCACCAGTGCTGGCCTGTATAAACAGGAGCAGCAGCAGAGCCCCTGATGTCATCACTAAGAACCCCATCATTTAGATCAAAACAGCCTACACACCATTCACAGGAAGTATGTGCTGGCTTCTACCTGTGAACTTGAGAATTTATATTTTTCCAGAGACATCATGTGACTATCGATAAAATACTTTTATGTTGTGATTACGTGCTCTTCTTCTGAAAAATATGGCTCCGCTTAATCCTGCGTAATTCTTGTCCCATGTAAAATACAACCTTGGAGATTCTAAAGTTGTTGAACCGATAAGCTTTGACTTAATTTACAATTGTACATCTGACACTGACAAATGTATTTGATTAGGTTTTGATTGTGTTATTTTTTCCCATAATAGTCCCCCTGCAGAATGAGTCATGCAAAGTAAACTTCCCTAGTGAAAAGTAAACTTCCCTAGTGAAAAGTAAACTTCCCTAGTGAAAAGTAAACCTCCCTATTGCATAATTGTCCCTATTGCCACAGCACACATAAAAAAACAGAAACGGCACAAACAAAAGAACAACATGAATGACCTTAACTTGGAATCGGATTGAGTCGTGATGCTTTGTGGTTTTAAATATAATTTGTTTGGCATATTGGAAGTTGTCTTTCTGTTGCACTATGCGGATACAAGTTGAAAAGCCACAGAATATTAAAAGTAGTTAACATTTATAATTAAAGAATTAAAGAGTCACAAAATTCTGAGTGAGAATCCGTATCAAACCCACCAAACAGATCAGTATGTAAATAGACAATGTTCTAATAGCTAGTTTTATTGCTGTTCTGATGTCCTTGGGGAAATATAATGGCTTCCAGAACGTGCAAAAAAATCCTTGAAATCCATCATGTTAGATGTTGCTTCTTGGATGTTAATCTGACTTTAAGTATCCATTTACGCACAACAAAAGCAGAGCTGGCTATCACTTTGTTTTTTGTATCACATTTCCACAACGCATGTAAAGAAAAAATGATGACCCCATTATCTGTGCCGTGCCAGCATTGGAATAGCTTGATATGTTTCATTTCTTCACTAAGACCTCTGTTCAAAATATATTTCCAAATGAGGAGTGAGCTACTCATATTAAAGGGAAATTTCACCGTTTTTCAACTTCATCTCCAGCACCACCCCAACATCAACATGTGAAAATTGCACGTTTCTATGTTTTGTTGAAAAGAAGATAGAGGAAGTTAAGTGTTTCCAATGTCATCATCAACCAATTAGTAGGCAATGCGTGCTCATAATTGGTTAAAATCACACAATGCACACCGATGATGTCATTGGAAACACTTATCTTCCTCTATCTTTTTTTACTACAAAACATAGAAACGCACCATTTTCACCTATGTTGATGTCGGGGTGGTGCTTTTTTAAATGTCCCTTTAAAGCCACTCACAAGATTAACATTCTCATTTCAAAGGAGGCCAGACATTGTGGTTGTGCTTTGCCTGCCTAGCCTGCTCTTCGTCGGCCTGTAGTATTTATTACCATTGGCTCAGAAGGTATTATCAGCGTTCATTCAGTGCAGCACTTGCACACATGACAGTTCATTTTCTGCATGATGTCACAAAAGTCGATACCATCTTGTAAAGACAAATACAAGATAACGCTGGCTAACTGATGCAATTTAGGGGAGGACCCTTAATCATGGGGTCATAGCAGGTGGTGCCTTCATGAACCATAAACCACTTCAAATCTCATACAACAAGACAGTCTGTCTATCTAATTAGCTGGATTTCATAAATGTTTTGCTGGCCTGCCCCTTATTTGAGTATGTTTCCATGTTTATTGCTATATTAAACTCAATTACTTGAGCATATTGCATAATAGTTAAGTGCTACACCTGTACAATGTTGTGCATTGCATGTGATGCACTTTTCTTTCTAAACTGAAATGAACATCCCTTTGAATAAGAGTTGTTATAAAGTAAGCAAGGCAAGGGAAATATGTAACCTGCCACAAAGCAGCCATCCTCTGCCCAGCAGGGAACTGAGAAGTGGTACAACACAAAGCAGTCACCCCCTGCCCAGCAGGGAACTGAGAAGTGGTACAACACAAAGCAGTCCACCCCCTCCAGCAGGGAAAACTGAAGAAGTGGGTCAACACAAGCAGTCATCCCCTGCCCAGCAGGGAACTGAGAAGTGGTACAACACAAAGCAGTCACCCCCTGCCCAGCAGGGAACTGAGAAGTGGTACAACACAAAGCAGCCATCCCCTGCCCAGCAGGGAACTGAGAAGTGGTACAACACAAAGCAGTCACCCCTTGCCCAGCAGGGAACTGAGAAGTGGTACAACACAAAGCAGTCACCCCCTGCCCAGCAGGGAACTGAGAAGTGGAAGCAATACAAAAGACAACCATTAGTTTGAGAGTATTTTAACTTTTTGTATTGTTTGTTGGTTTGGCAATGCCACTGTCAGCCAGAGAAATATGCTGAGAAGGATTATCACCACAGCAAGCAAGGTACTTAGAGTGAAACAGACAGGCCTGGATGAGATCTTTAAGGTCAGGGGCCTCCGAAAGGCTCACAAAATAATTTTAGACCCAAGCCACCCCCTGTACCCGGACTTTGAACTACTCCCCTCTGGGCGCAGGTATAGGGCATCCCTTGGCAGGAAAAACACAACTAGACAATCATTTGTGCCAGGTGTGATATCTCTCCTAAATAGCTCGGGCTAATGTTCCTATCGACCCAGTAAGACCAGCAGGCTAGTCTCTTTTTATTGGCATGTAACTGTTATGAAAGTTGTATTGTCAATTTGTTTTGTATTTAAACGCCACTTTAAACGTGTACATGACACTGTAACACAATTTCCCCATGGGAAAAACAATATGCAACAATCTTCCTAATAAGGTCAATGCTTTAAGCTTGAATATTTTAGTGGGTCGCAAAAGTTTATTTCCTTGTGTTAAGTGAGCTAAGCACAGATTGAAAGCTTGAGTGAGTCAGGTTTTTTACCTGACTTTGTCTGTTAAGATTCTGAGAACTGTATGGTGTCCATGTTAGGACATCCTTGGTCTCAGACACTGTCGTACAAGTTACATACAACAACATGTTGGCAGGGAAGATGCAAGGTCATAATGATGTGGATTTACTACAAAACAGGTCTGATTCAATCAATTTGTTTAACGTATACACAATACACTGTCCACAACATATTTTATCATCTTATTATAAGAATCCTGTTCTAATGCTACAATAGCCCCGAGTTGATCACATGGGGGATATTACGGAGATGTAATGACGTATTAAACGATAGGTTCGCTCATTTATCTATATCAGGACTAATTAGGGTTCTGAATTCAATTGTTAATTTGTGAAAATGTATTATGTGCCTAAAACATTCATGTTCCTCATTAAGCTCTTACAGAATGTAAAGTAAACAACACCATTAACTACTCTGAAGGCAAGGACATGGTAGTAAAAGTAGCATGGTACTAAACACATACTGTATGCAGATATTAACCCACAGTGATACACGTTCAATTTACAGTGAATCCCCTACACAGGACAATTGAAGTTTTAGGGATATTTACTTTTATCAAAGTTAACTTTCCGGACCCCCTGCACTGACTGAATGCCTGATGTACTGTTAATAGCCAGCGCCATATTGCCGCTAAGCCTATCACTGGTGATACCAACTACGAACACTGAAAGGTCCTTTCTTCCTCAGAGAGATAAGCATTATAGCATGAGATGAGAATGAACGTCTCCATTCTGGGAGTGTTAAATCACCCAAAAGCCGCTCTTAATGTGGGCAACTCATGGTGATATGATATACTGTATAATGAAGTCCCTTATAAGAATTAAGCTGTAGCTTTCACGTCTCAGCATGGACCCTCAGATAGTCGGCCATCAGAATAGGACAACGGAGGAACACAGAGAGACGTTGTCACACCAGACTAGCGTGGCTTTTAACTTTACAAATGTCTGTTTTATATCTCTGTCTGGAAGAGGGAAAGAGAATACTGGGAGGGCAATTTAGATGTGAAACTTGTTTTTTTGGTTCAGAAGTTAAGCTGTAATATGTGACGGCTTTGCTTGGTTAAAGATTAATATGATGAAAAGAGGGAACATTTTCTGATCTCTATGGATATGCTGGTCTCTCTGGTCTCCTCCCCCCACATGTTTTTTTGATCTCTTCTTTCTTCCAGATGAACATCTCTGTCTGCATAATGACAACAGCGTTGGGGACAGCTGCCACAAAGATTCTCTCCAGAAGCAATTGTTTTAAAAAATGTTGAATTATGATATATTGTAATTGGCCTGAGGCCCCACCGAGACCTCTCCATAACCTAAAGCTGAATACATGCTAAATAATTCTCATGCCATGTTTTTGCATTAACTAGTCCTTAGGCTGCCCTGTGCCTCTTAGATACAGTCCAGACTTCTCTTAAATCGTTCTAGTTAAATCAGTTAGCAAACACTTAATCTATACCCCCGGGATGCTTTAGTCCATTCACAGAAGAAGCAGGTGGCTATTGCTATTCGGTGGTTTATATGCTTTTGAAAGAGTTCGTAAAAAAAATCTGCCTTATCTCTGAAGGGTTCCTATCGTTTGAAATATGCCTTATTGTTGAGAGAACCAATTTAGCAGTACATTTTTACAACACACTCCACCACACACTCTCTTTCTTCTCCCTCATTCTCGCCCCCTCCCATATGCGGAGTGTGATCACCATAATCATAAGTGACTCGTTTGACTTTCTGAGGAATGGACTTTTGTTTTCTCTAGATATTCTGGCAATACTGTCCATGAAAATGAACCCCTCCCAAAACATTCCACGTTGTCATCTAACACACATGCATGCATGTTCACACACACATAAACACACACACTTCTATAAACACTATACAGACAGAAATATCCAGAAGAAGTGCATGGGTAGTTAAAAAGCTATAACCATGTCTGTATTTATACCAGAAGGCAGTTATTATAATTTGTGCAGTGATACAGACAGGAGTGTTGTCTCTAGGGAAAGAAGCTCTGGTTAACTGGTCTGTGCATACAGTAGTATTAGTCCTACTGCGACATTTACTTCCTTATTACCTCACAATGAACAACGCCCATGGTGGATTTATGTGTACAGTATGAGTATAATGTTCCATTGCACTCATTATTGCTTCTCATCACTGTTCTAGCCTGCAATTCTCCCACCATGCAATCTAAGACTGTTATCTGCAGCATGAGGGATGGAGAATAAGTTATTACCATGCTTAGGAAGTAAAATGGACAGCTTGCGGCCTCGCAACATGGACAATATTTACAGTTGAAGTCGGACGTTTACATACACATTAGCCAAATACATTTAAACTCAGTTTTTCACAGTTCCTGACATTTAATCCTAGTAAAAATTCCCTGTTTTAGGACAGTTAGGATCACCACTTCATTTTAAGAATGTGAAATGTCCGTATAATAGTAGAGAATTATTTATTTCATCACATTCCCGGTGGGTCAGCAGTTTACATACACTCAATTAGTATTTGGTAGCATTGCCTTTAAATTGTTTAACTTGGGTCAAACATTTCGTGTAGCATTCCACAAGCATTCCACAATAAGTTGGGTGACAGTTGGCCCATTCCTCCTGACAGAGCTGGTGTAACTAAATCAGGTTTGTAGGCCTCCTTGCTCGCACACGCTTTTTCAGTTCTGCCCACATATTTTCCATAGGATTGGCTTTGTGATGACCACTCCAATACCTTGACTTTGTTGTGCCATTTTGCCACAACTTTGGAAGTATGCTTGGGATCATTGTTCATTTGGAAGACCCATTTGCGATCAAGATTTAACTTCCTGACTGATGTCTTGAGATGTTGCTTCAATATATCCACATAATTGTCCTTCCTCATTCCGTCCCCATGATGCCATCTATTTTGTAAAGTTCACCAGTCCCTCCTGCAGCAAAGCACCCCCACAACATGATGCTGCCACCCCCGTGCTTCCCGGTTGGGATGGTGTTCTTCGGCTTGCAAGCTTCCCCCTTTTTCCTCCAAACATAACGATGGTCATTATGGCCAAACAGTTCAATTTTGTTTCATCAGACCAGAGGACATTTCTTCAAAAAGTACGATCTTTGTCCCCATGTGCAGTTGCAAACCGTAGTCTGGCTTTTTTATGGCAGTTTTGGAGCAGGGGCTTCTTCCTTGCTGAGCGGCCTTTCAGGTTATGTCGATATAGGACTCGTTTTACTGTGGATATAGATACTTTTGTACCTGTTTCCTCCAGCATCTTCACAAGGTCCTTTGCTGTTGTTCTGGGAGTGATTTGCACTTTTCACACCAAAGTACGTTCATCTCTAGGAGACAGAATGCGTCTCCTTCCTGAGCGGTATGACGGCTGCGTGGTCCCATGGTGTTTATACTTGCATACTATTGTTTGTACAGATGAACGTGGTACCTTCAGGCGTTTGGAAATTGCTCCCAAGGATGAACAGTCAACTTAGTGTATGTAAACTTCTGACCCACTGGAATTGTGATACAGTGAATTATAAGTGAAATTATCTGTCTGTAAACAATTGTTGGAAAGATGACTTGTGTCATGCACAAAGTAGATGTCCTAACCAACATGCCAAAACTATAGTTTGTTAAGAAGAAATTTGTGGAGTGGTTGAAAAACGAGTTTTAATGACTCCAACCTAATTGTATGTAAACTTCCGACTTCAACTGTAGATGCAGTCTATCAATTCTAATTTGGCCATTTCATCCTTGAAATATAATAATACATTGCTGCCATCTACTGCTTTAGGTAGAGCAAAGCATCACATCTAATTTTCCATTTCTAATTGCCTTTGTGGAGCTAAGGAACATTGATTTGTAATTCTACATTAGATGCTATGTTAATGGTTCTTAAAGGGAGAGAGCGAGATTTTGGCAATCAAGCCCTTTTTCTATTTACCCAGAGTCAGATGAACTCATGGTTACCATTGTTAAGTCTCTGCATGCAGTTTGAAGGAAGTCTCTAATTAGCATTAACATAATTGCTAATTAACTGGAATTCTATGGGAACAGTCATTGCACTAATGCTAGTTAGCAATGGCTTGTGAAACTACCTTCAACTTCCTTCAAACTGCACGCAGAGACATACATTTTCATCTGAATATGGGGAAGTACTAAAGGGCTTAATTGCTGAAATCGCACACTATCTCATCAAGACAGTGACAGTTCAAATATCAAAAAATTGTATACATAGTAAATGTGTTACAAATATAAATTAATTTGTAAAAGGTGACATTAGGTTGACATTTGGATTAGATGTACATTAACAGTCAAAAGGTGTCTCTGACTGTTAATGTACAGTCAAAGAGACACCTTTGAGGGTGGGGTCAATGCTTGGGTCTGTCATTTTGACATAAACATGAGAGGTAATGCTTCTGTAAGCTCTGACATACTGTATTCGCATCATTGTAGAAATTATTTCCCCCTTCCATACCCAATCTCCCCGCTTTATGTCTGAGTCCACAAAGAACAGCTTAAAGACCTGGCAAAAGGGGCACAGCCAGACCATTACCCAACCAATCCATGCAATCAATCAACCTTGACCTAATTGTTCCTTTATATAGCTTTACTCTACAAATTATACAGATGTAGGATCTTCATTTGAGACAGTTTTGCTACAGCAGGAAAAGAATCATGCAGCAACAGGAAATGTGAATTATTATGTGGATTATAATTCATGGATATTTTTTGTAGGGGTTGATACATATTTTTCTTAGGGCAAATCAAGTCTGACATTTTTAAAGTGAAAATTACAAACTTTAGGAGCCTTTTAAACATCGCATACGCTACAAGTTTGCATTTCTTGCTGTGCAGGAAAATTCTCAGCAACAAAAGTGATCAAATTAAGATCCTACATCTGTAGCGTCTAATTATAGTCAAAACAGGGTGAATTATTAATAGACATACATTAACCTCCCACTTAATCACACACCAAATGTTCAAACAGACTCCCCTTGTCACGCCCTGACCATAGAGAGCCCTCGGTTCTCTGTGGTGTTTAGGTCAGAGCGTGACTGGGGGGGTTATCTAGTTTATAGATTCTAGGTTGGTGGTTTGTGTGGTTCCCAATTAGAGGCAGCTGGTAATCGTTTTTCTTTAATTGGGGATCATATTTAGGTAGGCTTTTTCCCCACCTACATTTGTGGGATATTGTTTGTGTTGGCCACTATGTCCTCACGGTGGTTTTGTTTTGTTAGTTTCACTTTAATAAATTATGTGGAACTATACTCATGCTGCGCCTTGGTCCGGTCATTTCCAAGATCGTCACGCCCTGACCATAGAGAGGCTTTTTATTCTCTATTTTGGTTAGGTCGGGGTGTGACTAGAGTGGGTAATCTAGGTTGTTTTATTTCTATGTTGGCCTGGTATGGATCCCAATCAGAGGCAGCTGTGTATCGTTGTCTCTGATTGGGGATCATATTTAGGCAGCCATTTTCCCCACTGTGTTTTGTGGGATCTTGTTTTGAGTTAGTGCATGTGGCACCGCTGATGTCACGGTTCGTTTTTTGTTTGGAAGTTTCGCGTAAATAAATATGTGGAACTTTAATCATGCCGCTCCTTGGTCCGTCTCTCCACACAACCGTGAGACCTGGACAGATACAGACCTTCTCCACTGAGTTTGATCCCCTTTTTGATGACTTCCTTTCTGCTATCCTCTCCAGCGTACACTGGGGAAAAACGTTGAATGGAGCAAGGACTTCAATCATCCCACACAATGTCAACACCTGCCTGAGGCCCATATGACTGTTTGAGCACAGATAAGAAAAGGTAATTTAGCACACATAAAGAATTGTTTTGAAGTTGTGTGAACTGTTTTGACAGCATGGAGCCTTGATTCTAAAAAGGTGTTAAATTAATAAAAGCCCCTCTGGGTTTCTTACTTCTCCTGCACGTGTTTGCTTTGTTTATCTTTTAAACATTCATCATTGTTTTGTATTCTCTTGTATGCAAAACATTAATATTTCACCAATCATGTATAAGCAGTCATCATGCTACATATAGGGTGATATAAAAGATAACCGTCATCATGCTACATGTAGGGTGATATAAAATATAACAGCTATTACGCTACATGTAGGGTGATATAAAATATAACAGTTATCATGCTACATGTAGGGTGATATAAAAGATAGTCATCATTACGTTTAGGTTGACATAAAAGATAACCGTCATCATGCTACATGTAGGGTGATATAAAATATAACAGCTATTACGCTAAATGTAGGGTGATATAAAATATAACAGTTATCATGCCACATGTAGGGTGATAAAAAGCGCTACAAAATAATACAGCTTTTATAGCTCAATTCGTTCCTACATGTTATGGGTAGATTACTATAGAGGAGTGATAAGTTTAATAATAATCACTCGCTCAACATAGTAGGGTGATATTATGGCCAAATGAATAACAGTCTATATTACTGCTTCATATAAATTTCATTGTATGGTGTGTATTAGCTACAAATTAACAGTTATCCATGCCTACATGTAGTGGTTGATTATAAATTAATAATAATAAACAGTTATCACCTGCCACAGAGTGTAAGTGTAGTGTATCAAGAGAATACAAAGGTTCAATTATCCCCATGCTACTATGTAGGATGTATGGAAACACAATGATATAAACTAGTTTATCAATGTCTTATCCATGTATGGCCGTGGATTATATATAAAGATACAGTTATCATGCTACATGTAGGGTGATATAAAATATACAGTTATCATGCCACATGTAGGGTGATATAAAATACAACAGTTATCATGCTACTTGTAGGGTGTATAAAAATATAGCATCATACCACATGTAGGGTGAATAAAATATAACAGTTATCATGCACATGTAGGGTGATATAAAATACAACAGTTATCATGCTACTTGTAGGGTGGTATAAAATATAGTCATCATGCCACATGTAGGGTGATATAAAATACAACAGTTATCATGCTACTTGTAGGGTGGTATAAAATATAATCATCATGCCACATGTAGGGTGATATAAAATACAACAGTTATCATGCTACTTGTAGGGTGGTATAAAATATAATCATCATGCCACATGTAGGGTGATATAAAATACACAGTTATCATGCTACTTGTAGGGTGATATAAAAATATAACAGTTATCATGCTACATGTAGGGTGATATAAAATATAACAGTTATCATGCCACATGTAGGGTGATATAAAATACAACAGTTATCATGCTACTTGTAGGGTGGTATAAAATATAGTCATCATGCCACATGTAGGGTGATATAAAATACAACAGTTATCATGCTACTTGTAGGGTGATATAAAATATAACAGTTATCATGCTACATGTAGGGTGATATAAAAGATAACAGTTATCATGCTACATGTAGGGTGATATAAAATATAACAGTTATCATGCCACATGTAGGGTGATATAAAATACAACAGTTATCATGCTACTTGTAGGGTGGTATAAAAATATAGTCATCATGCCACATGTAGGGTGATATAAAATACAACAGTTATCATGCTACTTGTAGGGTGGTATAAAATATAATCATCATGCCACATGTAGGGTGATATAAAATACAACAGTTATCATGCTACTTGTAGGGTGGTATAAAATATAATCATCATGCCACATGTAGGGTGATATAAAATACAACAGTTATCATGCTACTTGTAGGGTGATATAAAATATAACAGTTATCATGCTACATGTAGGGTGATATAAAATATAAGTTATCATGCCACATGTAGGGTGATATAAAATACAACAGTTATCATGCTACTTGTAGGGTGGTATAAAATATAGTCATCATGCCACATGTAGGGTGATATAAAATACAACAGTTATCATGCTACTTGTAGGGTGGTATAAAATATAATCATCATGCCACATGTAGGGTGATATAAAATACAACAGTTATCATGCTACTTGTAGGGTGGTATAAAATATAATCATCATGCTACATGTAGGGTGTATAAAAAGATAACAGTTATCATGCTACATGTAGGGTGATATAAAAGATAACAGCTATTACGCTATATGTAGGGTGATATAAATATAACAGTTATCATGCCACATGTAGGGTGAATATAAAGAATAACAGCTATTACGCTATATGTAGGGTGATATAAAATATAACAGTTATCATGCTACATGTAGGGTGATATAAAAGATAACAGTTATCATGCTACATTAGGGTGATATAAAATATAACAGTTATCATGCTACATGTAGGGTGATATAAAAGATAACAGTTTCATGCTACATGTAGGGTGATATAAAAGATAACAGCTATTACGCTATATGTAGGGTGATATAAAATATAACAGTTATCATGCCACATGTAGGGTGATATAAAAGATAACAGTTATCATGCTACATGTAGGGTGATATAAAAGATAACAGTTATCATGCTACATGTAGGGTGATATAAAATACAACAGTTATCATGCTACATGTAGGGTGATATAAAAGATAACAGTTATCATGCTACATGTAGGGTGATATAAAATACAACAGTTATCATGCTACATGTAGGGTGATATAAAATACAACAGTTATCATGCTACATGTAGGGTGATATAAAATACAACAGTTATCATGCTACATGTAGGGTGATATAAAAGACAGTTATCATGCTACATGTAGGGTGATATAAAAGATAGTCATAATGCGACATGTAGGGTGATATAAAATATAACAGTTATCATGCCACATGTAGGGTGATATAAAATATAACAGTTATCATGCTACATGTAGGGTGATATAAAATATAACATGTATAACGCTAAATGTAGGGTGATATAAAGATAACAGTTATCATGCTACATGTAGGGTGATATAAAATACAACAGTTATCATGCTACATGTAGGGTGATATATACAACAGTTATCATCTACATGTAGGGTGATATAAAATACAAACAGTTATCATGCTACATGTAGGGTGATATAAAATACAACAGTTATCATGCTACATGTAGGGTGATATAAAATACAACAGTTATCATGCTACATGTAGAGTGATATAAAATACAACAGTTATCATGCTACATTGTAGGGTGATATAAAATACAACAGTTATCATGCTACATGTAGGGTGATATAAAATACAACAGTTATCATGCTACATGTAGAGTGATATAAAAGAATAGTTATCATGCTATAGTACATGTAGGGTGATATAAAATATTGTTATCATGCAACATGTAGGGTGTGGTCCCGTGTGGCTCAGTTGGTAGAGCATGGCGCTTGCAACGCCAGGGTTGTGGGTTCATTCCCCACGGGGGGACCAGGATGAATATGTATGAACTTTCCAATTGTAAGTCGCTCTGGATAAGAGCGTCAGCTAAATGACTTAAATGTAAAAATGTAAATGTGATGTTAAACATAAAGTTTATATACTACATTTGGTGTAATTTAAAAGACAAGTCATCATGCTACATTTAGGGTGATATAAAAGATAGTTGTCATGCTACACGTGACGTGAAATTATAGATGACAGTCATCATGCTACATGTAGGGTGATATAAAAGATAGTTATCATGCTACATGTAGGGTGATATAAAATATGGTCATACTACAGCATGTAGAGTGGCGCAGCATTCTAAGGCACTGCATCTCAGTGCTAGAGGTGTCACTACAGACCCTGGTTCGATCCCGAGCTGTATACAACCGGCCGTGATTGGGAGTCCAATAGGGCGACGCACTATTGGCTCAGTATCGTGCGGGTTACTGTAGGGTTTGCCCGGGGTAGACCGTCATTGTAAAGTACGAATTTGTTCTTAACTGACTTGCCTAGTTAAATAAAGGTAAATTAAAAAATGAATGAAGGATAGCAGTCATCATTCTACATGTAGGGTTGAATTAAAAATAACATGCAGCGTGATATAAAAGATGGTAATCATTCCCAGAATTTTACATTTGAACCTTCTTAGGTAATTGTTGTACCTGATCCAAAATAGATAATCTGGCTATGTTGAGGCACAAAGTGAACTCTGAGCTTTGAACAATCTGGGATATTTTGTTTTTGATTGCTCAGTCTGAGCAATCCTTACAATTTATTTCCACAAAGTGGTATATATTTATGACACTGTAACAGCATGTTGAATTACATTATGGTTAAGGTATTCACAACACCATCAACATTATCTCATTGTACTACAGCTTTCGGGAAACGGCTAAAGATATGAATTAATCAATAGCTTTTGCTGTGGATTTTGGTTATTTGCTATATTGAAGTCTATTTCGATTGGTGTGTTTACTGTGTTTCCCACAATATGCCAAATCAATAGAGAAACATTTAAATATTCAATTGGTTTCAAAAAAATGTCAAGACCGATACATGGGATGTGGAACTTTAGTATAAGTATTACTGAGGGGATAGCATGTTTATTGTGAAAAAGAGCGAATGTTTAAACAAGACATTATCTCCTTGTTATCCCAGATTTGCACATACAGCACATTCGGAAAGTATTCAGACCACTTGACTTTTTCACATTTTGTTATGTTACAACCTTATTCTAAATGAATATTTAAAAAATTATCCACATCAATCTACACACAATACCCCATAATGACAAAGCAAAAACAGGTTTTTAGGAATGTTCTCTAATTTATAAAAAAGAAAAACCTGAAATATGACATTTACATAAGTATTCAGACCCTTTACTCAGTACTTTGTTGAAGCACCTTTAGCAGCGACTACAGTCTCGAGTCTTGTTGGGTATGACACTACAAGCTTGGCACACCTGTACTTGGGGAGTTTCTCCCATTCTTCTCTGCAGATCCTCTCAAGCTATGTCAGGTTGGATGGGGAATGTCACTGCACAGCTATTTTTGGGCTCTGGCTGGGCCACTCAAGGACATTCAGAGATTTGTCCCGAAGCCACTCCTGCGTTGTCTTGGCTGTGTGCTTAGGGTCGTTGTCCTGTTGGAAGGTGAACCCCAGTCTGAAGTCCTGAGCACTCTGAAGCAGGTTTCATCAAGGGTCTCTCTGTACTTTACTCCGTTCATCTTTCCCTTGATCCTGACTAGTCTCCCTGTCCCTGCTGCTGAAAAACATTCCCACAGCATGAATGCTGCTTCCCTGCCACAACCATGCTTCCCCATAGGGATGGTGCCATGCTTCCTCCAGACGTGATGATTGGCATTCAGGCCAAAGAGTTCAATCTTGGTTTCATCGGACCAGAGAATCTTGTTTCTCATGTACTGAATCCTTTAGGTGCTTTTTGGCAAACTCCAAGCGGCCTGTCGTGTGCATTTTACTGAGGAGTGGCTTCCGTCTGGCTACTCTACCATAAAGGCCTGATTGGTGGAGTTCTGACGAGATGGTTGTTCTGGAAGGTTCTCCCATCTCCACAGAGGAACTCTGGAGCTCTGTCAGAATGACCATCAGGTTCTTGGTCTCCTCACTGACCAAGGCCCTTCTCCTCCGATTGCTCAGTTTGGCTGGGTGGCCAGCTTTAGGAAGAGTCTTGGTGGTTCCAAACGTTTTCCATTTAAGAATGATGAAGGTCACTGTTCTTGGGGACTTTCAATACTGCAGAAATGTTTTGGTACCTTTCCCCAGATCTGTGCCTCGACACAATCCTTTCTTGGCGCTCTACGGACAATTCCTTCGACTTCATGGCTTGATTTTTGCTCTGACGTGCACTGTTAACTGTGGGACCTTATATAGACATGTGTGTGCTTTCCAAATCATGTCCAATCAATTGAATTCACCACAGGTGGACTCCAATAGACTCCAATAGAGATGTAGAAACATCTCAAGGATGATCACTGGAAACAGGATGCACCTGAGCTCAATTTCGAGTGTCATAGCAAAGGCTCTGAATACTTACTGTATGTAAATATGTTTTCTATTTGTCATTATGGGGTATCGTGTGTAGATTGATGAAGAACATTTTTATTGAATCCATTTTAGAATAAGGCTGTAGTGTAACAAAATGTGGAAAAACTCAAGCGGTCTGAAAACTTTCCGAATGCATTGTAAGGCATCATGCTCACTGCAGAATTCAATGGCCCAGATTTTCCCCCTGACATGATTCCCTTTCTTCCTAGCAACTGTATAACCTTTATTTACCTTCCATGGGGTCATTTTGACTTCACTGTTAGTTTTTCTCCATTGATTGGACACATTGTGGACACATAAATATCCAAGATCTTTTGTCCTCGTCTTGTCATGTCCCGTGTATATATCTTTTTATATATTTTTCTTATATCTTTTCATAGTTTTTTCTAAAACTCAACTTCAAAACACTCTCCTGCAAACCGCCTCACCCAATGTGGTGCGGATCTGGTTTTATTCTTAAGTATTATTCACCTCGAATCCGGAATCGCCCAACAGAAGCTAGCCAGCTCACTAGCTAGTAGTCAGCTAACCTTTAGCTCGGAAAGCTCTCGCCAGTTTGTACAACGCGACTCAAACCAGAGCATACCGGACCTATTTTCTCTCCATATCCCCGAATTCCTACCGCAAGCTTTGGACATTTTCACCTGGATCTTCGCAGCTAGCTAGCTGCTATCTGAGTGACTACTGGCTAACATCGGTCCCGGAGCAAGCACCAATTAGCCTGGAGCTAGCCCATGCTAGGCCCTTTCTCCCGGCTAGCTAAAGAGGCCCATCAGCCACTCCTGGGCTACAATACCCGGACGCCTTCTACTGCCGGTACGGGGCATGAAACCCCACCGATCCTTCACGACTGGACTACGACGTAATCTGCTCGAGGGGGTACTCAACTGCCTCTACATCGCGACGTCCCCTGAATGCCCATCCACTAGCCAAGGCCCTCTAGCCGCAGCCCGCTAGCTGCTAGACGTGGCTCGCTAGCTGTCTAGAGCATATTGGACTGTAAGCTGTATAGATCCATCGACCAATTTCTTGGGCCACTATACCTATTTTGCCAATTGGACCTCTGCTACTCGGAACCCTACTAATCCATCACAACTGGTCTATCGATGTCACCGCACGCGGAGGCTAAAAGAGACTTTCCTCCATCGAGACGCCCTCTAAGGCCCTTCTGCTAGCTTGCTAACCCCGGCCTGCTAGCTGTCTGAATCGCCTAGTCTCCAGGCAGCCCAACCACTCACTGGACCCCTATTGATCACCCGGCTACGCATGCCTCTCCCTAATATCAACATGCCTTGTCCATTACTGTCCTGGTTAGTGATTACTGTCTTATTTCACTGTGAGCCTCTAGCCCTGCTCAATATACCTTAATTAACCTACCAAGTTCCACCTCCCACATATGCGGTGACATCACCTGGTTTAAATGTCTCTAGAGACAATATCTCTCTCATCATTACTCAATGCCTAGGTTTACCTCCAATGTACTCACATCCTACCATACCTTTGTCTGTACATTATGCCTTGAATCTATTCTTTCACGCCCACAAACCTGCTCCTTTTACTCTCTGCTCTAAACGCACTAGACGTCCAGTCCTGATAGCTTTTAGCCGTACCCTCATCCTACTCCTGCTCTGTTCCTCTGGTGATGTAGAGATTAATCCAGGCCCTGCAGTGCCTAGCTCCACTCCTACTCCCCAGGTGCTCTCATTTGTTGACTTCTGTAACCGTAAAAGCCTTTGTTTCATGAATGTTAACATTAGAAGCCTCCTCCCTAAGTTTGTTTTATTCACTGCTTTAGCACACTTTGCCAACCCGGATGTCCTAGCCATGTCTGAATCCTGGCTTAGGAAGTCCACCAAAAATCCTGAAATGTCCATCCCTAACTATAACATTTTCCAAAAAGATAGAACTGCCAAAGGGGGCGGTGTTGCAATCTACTGCAGAGATAGCCTGCAGAGTTCTGTCTTACTATCCAGGTCTGTACCCAAACAATTCAAACTTCTACTTTTAAAGATCCATCTTTCCACAAAAAAGTCAATCACCGTTGCCGTTTGCTATAGACCACCCTCTGCCCCCAGCTGTGCCCTGGACACCATATGTGAATTGATTGCCCCTCCCCCATCTATCTTCAGAGCGCGTGCTGCTAGGTGACCTAAACTGTGACATGCTTAACACCCCGGCCATCCTAAAATCTAAGCTAGATGCCCTCAATCTCACACAAATTATCAATGATGGTCACCCGGCTACGCATGCCAGTGCGGCTACGCATGCCATCAATGGTCCCATGTGGCTCAGTTGGTAGAGCATGGCGCTTGCAACGCCAGGGTTGTGGGTTCATTCCCCACGGGGGGACCAGGATGAATATGTATGAACTTTCCAATTTGTAAGTCGCTCTGGATAAGAGCGTCTGCTAAATGACTTAAATGTAAATGTAAATGTAATGAACCCACCAGGTACAACCCCAAATCTGTAAACACGGGCACCCTCATAGATATCATCCTAACTAACTTGCCCATCCAAATACACCTCTGCTGTTTTCAACAAAGATCTCAGCAATCATTGCCTGCATCCGTAATGGGTCTGCGGTCAAACGACCACCCCTCATCACTGTCAAACGCTCCCTAAAACACTTCAGCGAGCAGGCCTTTCTAATCGACCTGGCCCGGGTATCCTGGAAGGATGTTGACCTCATCCCGTCAGTAGAGGATGCCTGGTTATTCTTTAAAAGTGCCTTCCTCACTATCTTAAATAAGCATGCCCCATTCAAAAAATGTAGAAAAAGGAACAGATATAGCCCTTGGTTCTCTCCAGATCTGACTACCCTTGACCAGCACAAAAACATCCTGTGGCGTTCTGCATTAGCATCGAACAGCCCCCGTGATATGCAACTTTTCAGAAGTTAGCAACAAATATACACAGGCAGTTAGGAAAACTAAGGCTAGCTTTTTCAAGCAGAAATTTGCATCCTGTAGCACAAACTCAAAAAGGTTCTGGAACACTGTAAAGTCCATAGAGAATAAGAGCACCTCCTCCCAGCTGCCCAGTGCACTGAGGCTAGGAAACACTGTCAGCACTGACACATCCACTATAATTGAGAATTTCAATAAGCATTTTTCTACGGCTGGCCATGCTTTCCACCTGGCTACCCCTACCCCGATCAACAGCCCTCCAACCCCCACAGCAACTCGCAAAAACCGCCCCCACTTCTCCTTCACCCAAATCCAGATAGCTGATGTTCTGAAAGAGCTGCAAAATCTGGACCCCTACAAATCAGCCGGGCTAGACAGTCTGGACCCTCTCTTTCTAAAATTATCTTCCAAAACTGTTGCAACCCCTATTACTAGCCTGTTCAACCTCTCTTTCGTATAGTCTGAGATTCCCATAGATTAGAAAGCAGCCGCGGTCATCCCCCTCTTCAAAGGGGAGACACTCTAGACCCAAACTGCTACAGACCTATATCTATTCTACCCTGCCTTTCTAAGGTCTTTGAAAGCCAAGTTAACAAACAGATTACCGACCATTTTGAATCCCACCGTACCTTCTCCGCTATACAATCTGGTGTCAGAGCTGGTCATGGGTGCACCTCAGCCATGCTCAAGGTCCTAAACGAAATCATAACCGCCATCGATAAGAGACGTTATTGTGCAGCCGTATTCATCGACCTGGCTAAGGTTTTCCACTCTGTCAATCACAACATTCTTTTTGGCAGACTCAACAGCCTTGGTTTCTCAAATGATTGCCTCGCCTGGTTCACCAACTACTTCTCTGATAGAGTTCAGTGTGTCAAATTGGAGGGCCTGTTGTCCAGACCTCTGGCAGTCTCTAAGGGGGTGCCACAGGGTTCAATTCTCGGGCCGACTCTCTTCTCTGTATACATCAATGATGTCGCTCTTGCTGCTGGTGATTCTCTGATCCACCTCTACGCAGACGACACCATTCTGTNATCAATGATGTCGCTCTTGCTGCTGGTGATTCTCTGATCCACCTCTACGCAGACGACACCATTCTGTATACCTCTGGCCCTTCTTTGGACACTGTGTTTGGACACTGTGTTAACTAACCTCCAGACGAGCTTCATTGCCATACAATTCTCCTTCCATGGCCTCCAACTGCTCTTAAATGCAAGAAAAACTAAATGCATGCTCTTCAACCGATCGCTGCCCGCATCTGCCCGCCTGCCCGGTTCTGACTTAGAATATGTGGACAAGTACAAATACCTAGGTGTCTGGTTAGACTGTAAACTCTCCTTCCAGACTCACATTAAACATCTCCAATCCAAAATTAAATCTAGAATCGGCTTCCCATTTTGCAACAAAGCATCCTTCACTCATGCTGCCAAACATACCCTCGTAAAACTGACCATCCTACCGATCCTCGACTTCGACGATGTTATTTACATAATATCCTTCAACACTCTACTCACAAATTGGATGCAATCTATCACAGTGCCCTCCGTTTTGTCACCAAAGCCCCATATACTACCCACCACTGCGACCTGTACGCTCTCGTTGGCTGGCCCTCGCTAAATACTCGTCGCCAAACCCACTAGCTCCAGGTCATCTGCAAGTCTCTGCTAGGTAAAGCCCTGCCTTCTCAGCTCACTGGTCACCATAGCAGCACCCACCCGTAGCACGCACTCCAGCAGGTATATCTCACCCCCAAAGCCAATTCTTCCTTTGGCTGCCTCTCCTTCCAGTTCTCTGCTGCCAATGACTGGAATGAACTGCAAAAATCACTGAATCTGGAGACTCACTAGCTTTAAGCACCAACTGTCAGAGCAGCTCACAGATCACTGGACCTGTATATAGCTCATCTGTAAATAGCCCATCCAATCCACCTCATCCCCATACTGTATTTATTTATTTATCTTGCTCCTTTGCACCCCAGTATCTCTACTTGCACATTCATCTTCTGCACATTCGACCATCCCAGTGTTTAACCATGGCCTATTTATTGCCTTACTGCTCTTATCCTACCTCATTTGCACATGCTGTATATAGTTTTCTACTGTATTATTGATTGTATGTTTGTTTATTCCATGTGTAGCTCTGTGTTGTTGTATGTGTCAAACTGCTTTGCTTTATCTTGGCCGGGTCGCAGTTGCAAATGAAAACTTGTTCTCAACTAGCCTACCTGGTTAAATAAAGGTGGAATAAAAATAAATAAATAAAATTGTGGGAAACTATGGTTGCATTTACACAGGAGACCAAATTATTGGCAAAATATCTGATTTGATTGGTCAAAGATCTGTGCAAACACACGTAATGTCTCAACACCAAAAAACACAGAATCTGATCTTTTGAGTTCCGATTTATATCACATTCGTATGTGGTTCTAAATCATGATAGAATATTGGCTGCGTTTACACAGTCAGCCCAATTCTGATCTTTTCCCACAAATTTTTATTTTAACCTATCAGATCAGCTCTTTTGACAATAATTGGGCAAAATATCATAACTGAACTGCCTGTTGATCTGCCATTACCAAGACAACCACCAAAAAGTGACAGGAAATTAGCATTGCATCTGCATGCTACTTCAAAGGCTACATCAGCGTAAATGTGCAAATCTGATATGGGTCACATAAAACTAAGTGTGGACAGTCAGAAAAAAAGATTGGATATAAAAAAATATAGAATTGG
>NC_036846.1:10318349-10496261 GCF_002910315.2 Salvelinus sp. IW2-2015 | reverse complement strand
AAAAAAATTGTAGACCTCCACAAGTCTGGTTCATCCTTGGGAGCAATTTCCAAATGCCTGAAGGTACCACGTTCATCTGTACAAACAATAGTATGTAAGTATAAACACCATGGGACTACGCAGTCGCTATGACCTCAGGTAGGAGACGCGTTGTGTCTCCTAGAGATTAATGTACTTTGGTGCGAAAATTGCAAATCAATCCCAGAACAACAGCAAAGGACCTTGTGAAGATGCTGGAGGAAACCGGTACAAAACTATCTATATCCACAGTAAAACGAGTCCTATATTGACATAACCTGAAAAGCCGCCCAGCAAGGAAGAAGCCACTGCTCCAAAACAGCCATAAAAAAGCCAGACTACGGTTTGCAACTGCACATGGGGACAAAGATCGTACTTTTTGGAGAAATGTCCTCTGGTCTGATAAGGACAACAAAGTCAAGGTATTGGAGTGGCCATCACAAAGCCCTGACCTCAATCCTATAGAACATTTGTGGGAAGAACTGAAAAAGCTTTTGCGAGAAAGGAGGTCTACAAACCTGACTCAGTTACACCAGCTCTGTCAGGAGGAATGGGAAAAAATTCACCCAACTAATTGTGGAAAGCTTGTGGAAGGCTACCTGAAACGTTTGACCAAATGCTACCTGAAACGTTTGACCAAATGCAATGCTACCAAATACTAATTGTGTGAATGTAAACTTCTGACCCACTGGGAATGTGATGAAAGAAATAAAAGCTGAAATAAATCATTCTCTACTCTTATTCTGACATTTCACATTCTCAAAATAAAGTGGTGATCCTAACTGACCTAAGACAGGGAATTTTTACTAGGATTAAATGTCAGGAATTGTGAAAAACTGAGTTTAAATGTATTTGGCTAAGGTGTATGTAAACTTCCGACTTCAACTGTATGTCAGAGGGACCATCAGGTTCTTGGTCACCTCCCTGACCAAGTTCCTTCTCCCCCGATTGCTCAGTTTGGCCGGGCGGCCAGCTCTAGGAAGAGTCTTGGTGGTTCCAAACTTCTTCCATTTAAGAATGATGGAGGCCATTGTGTTCTTGGGGACCTTCAATGCTGCAGACACTTTTCGATACCCTTCCCCAGATCTGTGCCTCGACACAATCCTGTCTCGGAGCTCTACGGACAATTAATTCGACCTCATGGCTTGGTTTTTGCTCTGACATGCACTGACAACTGTGGGACCTTATATAGACAGGTGTGTGCCTTTCCATATCATGTCCAATCAATTGAATTTACCACAGGTGGACTCCAATCAAGTTGTAGAACCATCTTAAGGGTTGTCAATGGAAACAGGATGCACTTGAGCTCAATTTCGAGTCTCATAGCAAAGGGTCTGAATACTTATGTAAATGTGATATTTCCATTTTTTATTTTTAATACATTTGTAAAAATGTCTAAACCTGTTATTGCTTTGTCATTATGGAGTATTGTGTGTAGATTGATGAGGAAATAAAGCTATTTAATTAATTTTAGAATAAGGCTGTAACATAACTAAATGTCGGAAAGGTCGAGGCATCTGAATACTTTCCAAATGCACTGTAGTTCAAATGTTTTACTTTGTCAGGCTTTTATTGTGTTACATGTATGTGCTTAACTTTAGACAAATCGTCTGTGCCTGTAACCTCAGAATATATACTCCTAGTATTCTCTCACCGTCAATCATTGTGTTGAGAATGAGATCCATTGTGCAATCAAACATGCGTACTCGCCTGCAAAAGCTATAATAGGTCAAAATGACAGGTACGTCACAATGCATTAGCAGATAGTCACAGTGAGACTACATATCACATGCTGGAGTTTTTTCTTGTCGCTTTACATAGGTTACATAGGTTACAGTTTATCTTCCTTTTGCAGTGAATGCATCAATACCAATAACATATTAATCACAATAATAACATAGAAAAGTAGAAAGGGTATCTGTTAAGTTGAACATTAGCTCTTTGGAGGCACTTCAATGTCAATAGGAGTGAGAGCAGATGTGGGCTTTTCAGAGGCCGCTGAATATGATCTCAATGTGCTCAATCTCAACTTCTCCACTAGATGTCAGGCTACACCACTTTTGTTACTGGCATGTTTTTGTGCTTCATACAAGCGTTGAATCTTAATTTGACCAGTAACGCCATAGCAAAATAATCCTGCAGCAACAGGATTTGAACGTTTAGTCCATAATGTTGCTTGATCGGTGGTTAGGCTATTAGCTTGACAAAGGTAGGCTACATGAAAAGTGCAATAGTGTTAATATAACCATGTGTTAGTGCAGGTTCAGTGAATTTATATAAATGGCAAAGCTTATCTGCATTTCCTGTGGCGCAGGAAACTTACCAGCAAATTAAGATCTTTTCTATGTACCACTTCCCTTCTGTTTAATTAACCACTTAGCTACAAACAGTATTTGAACTGCAATCAAACCAACTAAGCTGTTTGGTTGGCTGGCTGGCCAGACGGGTGTATCTAGTTGTCTGTCCGAACCTAGCGGCCGGCCAGATATCTGTGCTCTCAAGCTCTGGCTGGCAGGCCGGACCTAGCTATATGGCCGGTTGGCCAAACCTAGCTTTCTGTCCAGCAGGCTAGACCTAGCTGTCTGGCCGGCCGACCGGACCTAACTGTCTGGACGACCAGCTGGACTTAGCTATCTGGACGGAGGGCCAGCCGGATGTAGGTATCTGGCCGAACGGCTGGATTTAGCTTTGGCCAGATTGCTTGGTCCGTACAGCCGGCCGGCCAGATATCTAGGTCTAGGATAGGATACCTTGTTACCATTCATCAAATCATCACCAGTATTGTATCCACATTATATTATATATATTATATAGCACAAATACTTGGACAAAGGCCAGTGTTAATGATATGGTGACAAAGAAGTTGAGATGAAGATCCCACTTCCATTTAGACGTTATATTTGTCTTACCACTTTCCTTTTGTTCATGTCTCTTGAATTGCATTTTGAGTCTCACTGCCAACCTCAAACGACATGCAAATGCTTTCTTGGGTATATCTGATGCCTACATTTCAAAAATACATATATATATATTTTAGTAATTTAGCAGATACTCTTCTCCAGAGCGACTTACAGGAGCAATTTGGGTTAAGTGCCTTGCTCAAGGGCACATTGACAGATTTTTCACCAAGTTGTCTCAGGGATTCAAACCAGCAACTTTTCAGTTAGTGGCCCAATGCTTTTAACCGCTAGACTATCTACCACCTTAGCATATTTCATCACATCTGAACATCATTCAGGTTACTGTGGTCTCAGACCTTCCTGACGGTATTCAAACCCTATTTTCCCAACGTTTAAAATAATGTTCGAAAGAAAATAAATTCCCTTTGAGAGCCTCTTTGGAGAATCAATATAAACGACGTTCGAGAATTACTCTGGGGATGCTGTGAAATCCTAAACCTAATTATCTGTGTTTTAATGCCGATGCTAAGGCTAAGGCATTCCAGACCATTAGAGGAAGAAGCCATTAGCCTCACAGGTCATTTAGCCTCTATTTTGTCAGCCCACTATGAGGCTGGTAGTGTCTGCTATGGGTTTGCTAAGGCTAACCCTGTTAACATGCAAAGAGTCCTTTGATTGGTGGAGTAGTTATGTGTGTGACTGTTTACATCCTAATAGCTCACAGGCATGTACGCACACAGTTACACACATACAGTACACACGCATTCATACACATGCAAACATAGAGGTACACTCACAAACATATAGGTATGTACAGTGCATTCGGAAAGTATTCAGACCCCTTGACTTTTTCAAAATGTTGTTATGTTGCAGCCTTGGATTCTAAAATGGATTACATTTTTTAAAATCCTCATCAATCTACACACAATACCCCATAATAACATAATGTACACGCATGAGAGAGGCTGGACTGAGGGCTTGTAGGCCTGTTGTAAGGCAGGTCCTCACCAGACATCACCGGCAACAACGGTGGGCACAAACCCACCATCGCTGGACCAGACAGGACTGGCAAAAAGTGCTCTTCACTGACGAGTCGCGGTTTTGTCTCACCAGGGGTGGTGGTCGGATTCACCAAAAAGTTACAGGAAATTAGCATTGCATCTGCATGCTACTTCAAAGGCCACATCAGCGTAAATGTGCAAATCTGATATGGGTCACATAAAACTAAGTGTGGACAGTCAGAAAAAAAGATTGGATATAAAAAAATATAGAATTGGGTTCATAGGATGACTGTGTAAACACTGCCAAAGGTCAGACACACCACACTACTTGGCACCTTCTTGTTAACAATTAAATTATGAATATAATGTAAACATAATTATTGCCAGAGACCGTTGTCTTGTAGACAGCTTTATAATCTCTCACGTGCCTCCAGTGCTTCCATAAAGAAATAACAGCAGCATAACGGGTTTGCGCTTGATATCCTTGTATGAATCATAAGACATCTGATATGTGTTTAATGTAGATAAACAAGGAAGTGAATAGGAGTGTATAACCAGTAACCATATCAATGATAAATGTCATGTTGAGCTCTTTGAAACTTCAACACGTTGTTTGTTGTGGGAGTATCACAAAGGTAAGAGGTCAGAATATGATCAATTCATGATGGGTGGATAAATAAAAAGGACAAATATTGTTTTCACACAGTAAGGTCTATCATTGTGATAATTTTGATTATTTATTTAACCAATCAATCAGAAGTACTTGGTGGGGTCGGACTTGTCACACATCTGGACGTGGACGTGAGAAGTGGTTCCTGGGTAGACACTCTGCATGGGGAGCAGTGTCCCAATCCCTCTGGCCCTTCTTCACCACCCCAGAGTAACTGTCAGGCTTCACGTAGAACAGCTTAAAGCACAGACCTGCAAGACAGAAAATCACAGTGTGAGTCAATCAATCAATCATTCAACCAGTCAATCAATTAATTTGCCATATATTCTTCCATTTCATTCTGCCATGACACATTAGTTGCCGTATGTACTGTACCTCAGTGAAACAGTAGTCATTACATTGGGATGCATTATTAAAATAGGCATAGCATTTACAGATCTATTGATCTCCTTCCAGGGTATTAAAACAAATCATTCAGGATAGACTATTGATCTCCTTCCAGGGTATTAAAACAAATCATTCAGGATAGACTATTGATCTCCTTCCAGGGTATTAAAATAAATTATTCAGGTAGACACTGACCCTCCCGCTGAGGTTGATCCCATCGTTGATGGCTGCCTCTTTCGGGTTTTTGTACACTATCACTTTGCCGTTGAGTTTCACGTCAAATGGAGCGTACACTGTAGCCCCGTCGTTACACATGATGTCAATGCCCTCATGCACATTTTCTGTTCTGAACATAGAGATTGGAAGGGGTTAATGCAGAAGGATTCACAAAGCATTCACAGTCTCTCAATCAGACCACTATGGTATGTTTTCACTTGTTGTTTTGTACTGTGTACAGTCAGAGCAGGGTCTCAGATCAAATTGATATTATTAATATTGTACAATGGGTTCTTAGAAATAATTATTATGTGGTTACATCTTACCACTAAATTATGACGTAAATTGCGGACAGTCAAATAAAGCAAAACCAAACTGATACATTAACTTGCCATACCTGCTTGCTCCGTAGTGTCCTTGTCCCATTTGTCCCTGTCCTCCTCCTGTTACTGGAATTTCCGCTACACAGCTGACCAAACTTGGCCATCTGACACTCTGGCAACACAGCTAGAGATAAATGGACAAAAGATATGTTGACTGAGGAGGAAACCCTTTTATGCTGATATTCTTTTCCACTCAACAAACTAAAGGGCATTTATATTAAAGGGGCAGTGCTGTCAAAAGGTGATTTCCTGTGTTTTATATACACTATCGTTCAAAAGTTTGGGTCACTTAGAAAACTATTTTCTTTGTAGCTGGAAACAGTTCCAATGGCACATTGTGTTAGCTAATCCAAGTTTATCATTATCAAAGGATAATTGATCATTAGAAAACCTTGCAATTATGTTAGCACAGCTGAAACTGTTGTTCTGATTAAAGAAGAAATAAAAATTGCCTTCTTTAGACGAGTTTAGTATCTGGAGCATCAGCATTTGTGGGTTCGATTATAGGTTCAAAATGGCCAGAACAAAGACCTTTCTTCAGAAACTCATCAGTCTATTCCTGTTCTGAAAAATGAAGGCTATTCCATGCGAGAAATTGCCAAGAAACTGAAGATCTCGTATGACGCTGTGTACTACTCCCTTCACAGAACAGCGCAAACTGGCTCTAACCAGAATAGAAAGAGGAGAAAGTTTGAGAAACAGACGCCTCACAAGTCCTCAACTGGCAGCTTCATTGAATAGTACCCGCAAAACAACCAGTCTCAACGTCATCAGTGAAGAGGCGACTTCGGGATGCTGGCCTTCTAGCAGACACTGACCAGAATAGAAAAGAGGAGTGGAGGCGGTAGTGTATATTCCTTTATTGTATACGCCGGGAGTCAGAAAGCAGGTGCAGAAGGTGAGTTTTTAATACTGAAGAGATACAAAAGAACAAACATGGAACGCATACTGAACGTGGAGAGAAACCAATAACACCTAAAGACTGATGGACAAGAGGGGGCTAAATAAAGTACATTTTAAATAATTTTTGGATAAGTTAATAGACCAATAATAAAGAGTTTTCCCTCTCTGCCATTAACAGCTTGTTTTCAGGTTACACATTCCGCCCATTAAGCTCCTCCAATTAAGCCCCTCTCTCAGATTACTCCCAGACAGTCCTAGCAAAATGCTTGCCTGAGAAATTGCATTTGCTAAGAAGTGCTTTTTTTAAACCATTTTAATTGAAACAATCACACTAAGGTACTAAATTATTACCCAGAAATGATTTGATATTGAGATAAAAACTGCATTGGACCTTTAAAATGCCAAAGTAATATTGAACACTAACAGCACCCAGAACCAAATCGCATGTGTGAGCTGACCAGCTACTTGATTTGATATATGTAATCTATTTGACAATGTGATAGCTATCGCAATGGATTGATCAAATAGTCTTACCTATGAGGACAACAGTAAGCAGAAGAATAGTAGTCTTCATGTTGAAGCCTGAGGGGATGCTTTCACTCAAGGAGAAACTCTACAAGGTCTTGCTCAGCAATGCTGTGCTTTTAAGTACCTCATAGTGAGAACTTTCCCACATTACACACCCTTGTTTAAAACAATTGCACAGAATGGAAAACC
The DNA here is from genome assembly GCF_002910315.2 of Salvelinus sp. IW2-2015. Lineage (NCBI taxonomy): Eukaryota > Metazoa > Chordata > Actinopteri > Salmoniformes > Salmonidae > Salvelinus > Salvelinus sp. IW2-2015. Next base: position 10,489,066 of record NC_036846.1, on the reverse strand, counting down.
CAGGATTAGGAAATTCTTTGTTTAATTTGTGAAATCCAGAGAAAAATATTTTTGTGTTCTCAATTGGTAGAACAAAATGGTGGACAGCAGGGTAAACAAATGGGACATTAACCTAAACCTGACCTTACCTGTTACTTGGCTAACAGGGTTAGTTCAGAACAGAGTATGTGAGGCTGAGTGGAGGGAGGAGTGGGCGTGCCCAATTTGACTGGAGCATTTTTCCCAAATGCTGGAGCTTCAGCCTTGCACCAGCTCCAATTTCCATCTAGTGGCCAAAATCCGAAATTACACCTACACTCCTATCTGAATGTATGGCCTTTCTCCTTAAATTTCATAGATGATGGTAAAAAAATGTGGAAAACGCAGTTTTGTTTGTATTATCTTTTACCAGAACGAATGTGTTATTCTCCTACATTAATTCTATATTTCCACAAACTTCAAAGTGTTTTCTTTCAAATTGTATCAAGAATATGCATATCCTTGCTTCAGGTCCTGAGCTACAGGCAGTTAGATTTGGGTATGTCATTTTAGACGGATTTGAAAAAAGCGTGCAATCCTTATTAAGTAGTGCTCATTTCAGGAGCTCAGGCATGCCTGGCCCATTATGCATTTGTAGTCTGCTTGTGTGCTGCTATAGCCCTTGCTGTAACTACTTTCATGGATTTCGCAAAATATTTTCATAAAGAAACTGATTAAAACACACAGGTGAAAATCAAGGTGACTTAAAGATGAGGACCCAGAGCAAGAGCGTGAGTGCGGTGATATAGTGTCCAACAACTAAAGAATCATTGTGAATCTGAAAAGACCGGTATACCGAAAGTGTCAAAGTGTACTTACTACGTGCACATGCTAACAGAAAGGAACGAGGTGGGCAGCTAGCTAAGTGTGTGATTGTACCAAAGTATTTATAAACTAAAAGTCAATCTTTTAAAATGTTATTTCATTTTGTTCTATTATCTACAGTTGAAGTCGGAAGTTTACATACAATTAGGTTGGAGTCATTAAAACTCGTTTTTCAACCACTCCACAAATTTCTTGTCATCAACTATAGTTTTGGCAAGTCGGTTAGGAAATCCACTTTGTACACGACACAAGTAATTCTTCCAACAATTGTTTACAAACAGATTATTTCACTTATAATTCACTGTATCACATTTTCAGTGGGTCAGAAGTTAACATACACTAAGTTGACTGTGCCTTTTAAACAGCTTGGAAAATTCCAGAAAATGTCATAGCTTTAGAAGCTTCTGATAGGCTAATTGACAATATTAGAGTCAATTGGAGGTGTACCTGTGAATGTATTTCAAGGCCTGCTTCAAACTCAGTGCCTCTTTGCTTGACATCATGGGAAAATCAAAAAAATCAGCCAAGACCTCAGACCAGGAAAAAAAAATTGTAGACCTCCACAAGTCTGGTTCATCCTTGGGAGCAATTTCCAAATGCCTGAAGGTACCACGTTCATCTGTACAAACAATAGTATGCAAGTATAAACACCATGGGACTACGCAGTCGCTATGACCTCAGGTAGGAGACGCGCTGTGCCGTAGAAGAGCGCCGTGACCACGCGGCAGAATGGCTCACCAAAGGCCCAGTCGTTGCCCTGTAAGTGGTAGACGATGCGGAAAGGGAGCACCATCAGTATTATGAGGTCGGTGGCGGTGAGGTTGATGAGGAGGATGGTGGAGGGCAGCTTCTTGGTACGGAACAGAAGGACCCACAGGGCCAGGAGGTTAGCTGGGAGGCCCAGAGTGAAGGCAATTATGTAGAGGATGGGTACGTAGAGCACAGTGGTGGAAGCCTGCACCTCCTTGATCTGCTTGTCATTCAGGGTGGTGAAGTTACACTTGGACATCAGCGTAAAGGAGCGCAGCCCTGTCCAAGAAGGCACAGAAGATTTGGCGATTCATTAGACATTATACATGCTACAAGCATTATACAAGGATTCTCAGCATACTGTATTTCATGTATGTTGATTCAAGGATTTAGTGTGGGCTTACATTACAAGTTTGTCAATATATTTCATTTGATATTAACAGTTCGTACACATACTGTACTGATGTTTTATCCAGGAGAAACTTTGCATCCAAGTCAAGCATTCAGACTCAAATTTCCTATTGACATGAATATGTGATTTACAGAAAAGATTGAGCTGGGCATATCTCAAATTAGGATTCAGCCCACTTTGTTAAGCTTGCAAGACTTTCACGTATTTAAATCATGCCGTGATGTCAAAGGGAGATTTGGGTGAAAATTTGAGTTAGTCAAGAGGATCTCAAGCTAGGATTCAACACATTAACCACATTTCCATCCATAGTTTTTATGCAAGTAAAATCATATCATATTTAAAAAATCATGACAGCTGTGATGGAAAAGGTCTTCTCAGGAAAACATCTGTAGCATCCTGAAGGTTTAGCCTACAAACTACAGACCCCTCTATGGAAAGATGACTGTCAGGAACACGACTTGTCTGAAGGTAGCCCAGTACCAGTTTGAAAAATGAATCAAAGTAGTTTGCCTAAAAAATTTATTAAAAAAGTGTCACAAAATATGGTAAAAATGTATTAAAAAAGTGTCACAAAATACCATAAAAATATTCTTACTCATCATGTAGGCTAGACTACCTGCACTGCATCTGCAAGCTGTTGGCTAGAGCACACATGCCAAGACTAGAGAAGGTACCTTTACTATTTAAGTTTTTGTGATAAATCTATAGGTAGAGTTGAAAATGTGATGGAAACACATTGAACTTCAGATTTTTATTCTGTACATGTAAACTTAAGCAAAAAATTTAAATGTTGTGTGCAGTATGTTGTCACACAGTGATTTTGATCTGCAACAAGTCCGTTTGGTGTACTGCTGAGCGATTAACCAAAACGACGGTTATTTTTGGTTTTTAAATACTCATTGACCAATGTCAGTTGAGTATTTGAATTCCATTTGGTTCAGTTTTTTTTCTGTGAGCTCAAGGCGCACATTGCAGTTTCTCTAGAGATAAATCCGATCCAGCCTGAACTGTGCGATGTAGCAGGGAGTTGTAGTTTCTAACAGGGCCAATACACTACATAGTTTAGCGCATAAAACTTGGTAAAACTACAATGGCCATAATCTACTGCGCATCTATTTGTCCAGTCTCTGTTTATTTTATGCCTGTTATGGAAGAGGCAGAAGAATGTTGTGAGGAGATATAGAGAGCAGCAGTGCCTTATTTACTTTGAAGAACTACAAAATAGTGATTTCGACAGACAGCAGCAGCTCTATGAGTTGATGACTTGGAATGAAATACTAAATTAATCAAATAAAACAAATGTAATATACACAACAACTGAAATATTTTATTAAAGTAAAGCAATGTGAATAAATTATGCTTAATAAGTGATAAGCAGTAATGTCAGTCACTACCATCATGGGACTTTTATTTTTTGTTTTATTCTGTGTTGTTACAGCAACTCAAATAATCAAAACCGAAATCAAAAACCTTGATTATTTTTTTATAATCCAATCAAAACCGAACCAACCTCAAAAAGCACTAATTACTCAACACTAGTTTGGCGGAAACACACCACTGGTGGGAAAATGCGCATATTTTCTTTATATTCACATGAAATCTGTCGCCAATTGGATGGAAACCTAGCTATTAAGAAAAAATGTGTCTCATCAGCTTCAAAAGACGCTAGGGTCATGGGAGGGATCTAGCAAGAACATTAAAGTGGTCTGTGGTGTGTCCAAAGGTCAGCTTGACTCATCACATCCTCAGGCAGATCCTCTTGACGCTGAACAAATAACCCCTTAACTATGTAATTGACATTTACGCTGCAGCTGAAAGCACATAATGACCTCATGTCCCCTTTGAGACCTGGATGTTTAATAAATATTAATCTATGTGAGCTGGAAAGTTGAGAGTTAATGTGCATTAACCTAATAACAACAGCACTAACTGTGGTAAAATGCAAATGTATATTTTGGTATCCAGATTTAGAACTGTTACAGGTCTACAGTTGAGCATGTAGTGGCCAGGGTTGAGGAGTTACATGTAGTCTGATTACCCCCAAAATACTTAACTGTAATCAGTTACATTACCAGATCAAATATTATAATCAGATTACAGATACTTGCGAAAAACGTAACTTCTTGGATTACTTTTAAATTCAGAAATTATGTTTGCGAGAGAAAAAAAATACATTATGACACCTTGCCGTTTTCTCAATGACATTCAATTCAGCAGTGAAAAAAGTTTACGTTTGTTCCACCTGAGCGAGTCACAGACCACTATGATGACACACCATATGCGTTTGATGGATCCTCTTTGTCTTCTTCTAATGCCTCTTAAGGGAAAAGTAATCCAAAAGTAACTGAAAGTTATCAGATTACGTTACTGAGTTTGTGTAATTTCAAAGTTCCGTTACTGATAAACATTTTGGACAGGTAACTAGTAACTGTGTCATTCCACGAAATGAGTGCCTTTTGCGTCCCTTTTGATATTTTAAGTAGAAATTGTGCAACAAGATTGAATTTTAACACAGAGAAATCAATCAATCAGATTTTTTGTGTCAATAAAGACTTAATAATGTAATTGTGTGTTTTTTTTTACCAAGTTCCAACTGTAACGGAATACATTTAAAAAGTAACCTACCCAACCCTGGTAGTGGCTCAGTGTTATGGACACATTTTTTCAAATCAGCCATGGAATTCATGCTTGCTGTTTAGCCATAACAGCTAGGCGGCAGGCTATAGTAAACGTTCCCAGAGAGTTCAGGCCCATTTCAGCGAATGACCCTATAGGAAACGTATTCCTACTCTGAAGATAAGAGGTGTGTTCAGCTTGCATGCTGGTATCTTCAACATCACAAAAAAAACAAGACGAGTAAGATTGAACATGAACACCTATACACAAAAAAATTCACACACATTTTGAATGTTTTATGACAAAGCCTCGGTTAATGGTTTGCCTGATGGAAAAAAGACCTAAAGGAGTTTGGAATGAAGAAGAGATGCACCAACTTCCGGATGCCGGTGCACTCCTCCGTGGTGGAAGAGGGGGAACAGCCATGTAGAAGAGAGGAGAGAAAGAACAGCAAAAGAAGAGTCCCGTCTGGGGCAGAGAGCCATGGTTCAGTAGAGGATCTGTAAGTTGTGGCTAGGATGTACTTCCGCAAGCAGAGAGCTCCCTTCCATTCTCTTCTCTGTGTTCCACAGCCTCTCCTCCTATTACCACCTGCTCAGTAATATATTTTAGCCCCCTACTGGAGTTGTGTGAGTACTCCTCTTATCCAAATCCACTTGATGAAAGGAGATGCAGTCTGGAATTTGAATCTGAAGTGGCGGTGTAGAGCTGGTTCTTTTCTTACCAAGTCCACTTGTAATGCAGTGACTGTCTCTACAGTGGCAGTCACACACAAACACATTAAAAAACACATAAACACATACTTCATAGGTAATTGTCATTGTGTTCAAGAGCTCCATGCTCTGACATTCATTGAAATATCCTGTCCTAAACAACGCCTACACACTCCCTATCCTCTCCCTTGAAGCAATCTTTTTCTAATCCATACTGGACTCAATAGTGCATCTTCAGACACCATTTAAAACACAATCCACAAAAAGGCCCTCAGGTGTTGATGCCAGAAGAAAGACATTCCTGTCATTCTTCGGAGGACAACCTATTGTTGAATAAGCTTACAGTATGTCAATAATCATGCACTGGGCAGAGAGGATGTGCTTTCCACCCAAAGACAGAATGGAGAAGTATCCAACTATTGCTTTTATGTGCGACCTGGATTGTTGTTTACGTAGCTTAGTTTATTGCTCCTCCTTAGGATTGTGGCACCAACTGAACATATTTGTGCAGTTAGTCCTTAATCTGCACACATACCGAACCATTCCAAACCATACCATACCATAGCAAACCATAACAAACCATACCATACCTAACCATACGACAGTTGCGTGGTTGGATGTTGATCATAGCTGACACATGGTCAATTCCATGGTAACAGAATGACGCTGAGACACTTTAAAAGTACCAAACAAAAACTACTGATTGATCAATACAACATTACAAAGGAACAAATATCATACCCCAAGACATGCTAACCTCACCATTACAATGACAGGGAAGGTTAGCATGTCTTGGGAGTATGATATTTGACTCTCTGCAACGTTCTCACTCGCCATTATTCATGATTCATTCATGGTTATATGTAATCATGGTAGCATAATGTAGAAGTGTTTCGAAACATATTCTATTCTTATTTACAATAAAAGTGACACCAAAATGACACAATACATTATTTACCATATATTTACATTGGGCACAAAATAATCTGAAACACAAACAAAATGAACTGCAAATGCATCCAACAAGTTTGTAGAGTCACAAGCTTGATTTAGTCATTGCAGACTAGGAATATGGGACCAAATACTAAACTTACTTTACTTTATTTATAAGAATCTGTAGTGGTGTCAGTAAGTTTGACCCCTACCTTTTGAAAAAAAATGTGTACTTGTTAAACAAAATATCTTTCATGTTGGTCTGTATTAGTATAACCTAATATAATTTCCCCTGTTTTTAGCATACAATATAACTCACTATTTGAAGAATTTACTTTCTACAGACATTACTGCTCATCTTTAACAAGGGTGACGATCATTTTGGACCCCAGTGTATATCTCTTATTTTCACTAAAATATAGACCCTTATCTTTCATTTGACACAAATTTGTTGTGCCCCTATGAACTTCACGTTCATGTTAATGCGGCTTTTTACATGGAAATGCCCACATGCAAACTGGACAGAACTACGGTGTCATTTTCATTTGACCTAGTTCATTGTTTTAATAGTCTACAGACGAGAATGGATGTAGATTTAACTTTCTTTTTTTTTACAGAATTATCAAAAGTATTAATTTCTTAGAAGTCACTTTTGCCTAATAGAGTAATGTTGGTCCGTATTTAACTAAAATAAACAGGAAATTACAAGACACAAAATGTTGTGGAGTTCTGTTTGGCTTTTTCCAGACTGTTCACTGTTACCTACTTCAACCACCAGAGGTCAGTCTTGACAAACAAAAGTAAAAAGCGCAACTGTTTTCTTGAGCTGAGAAAATATGTGGGTGGAATTTGGAAAATACTCCGTTGCCTGTAGGCCCTGCACGCAGTCTCTGATTCATCAGAACGTCAGCAAGACAGCAACAGTGGTATGCATTTATATAGGACATCTCAAACCTAATTCCACTACTGATAAGAGGGCAGAGGAAGCGAAAGAATACCTGCATAAAAACAAATGACAGGCCCAATCAATGTTTCTTAGGTAAAAACAGATATTTTATATCAGAGACAGCTCTGACACCTTTATTTACTTCAATTAAAGTGGACAGCATGTCGCCCCCCTTAGTTTTTCTGTCATATCAGGAGTGACATCTCAGAGATGCTGTAGTTAAACAGCCCATCGTTCCTAATTTACTGTAACTTCAACCGCGCACCAAAGCCTCAGTGATTTAGTACACAGCCATCCATACATAACAGTATCCAGGTTTGATGTACTGTAACAACAACCCAGCCATCTCTCTACTGTCTGTACTGGACCAAGTCCCACCTCTTTGATCTTTACTGCACGACTCCATTGAGAATCAGATCTTATATCATTCAGTCATTTTCCCACCTCAGCAGGTCTCTCTAGTGCCGCACGGATTTAGTGACACGAGCAAGCCCGAGCGACATGTATCAATTAGCTTGTCACTGAGCCCCGGGTGGCCGCGGGCTCTCTTCTTACCAGAGGTAAGCCGATCCCTCAATGTAGCCACCTGCCTGGTCTAAGGGGAGACAATTTACTCTCTCCTCTCCTTTTCTGTTGCCAGACTCCCCCTCTCCTCCTCTACCACACTCTCCCTCTCTCCTGTCCTCCTCCGCCACACTCTCCCTTTCCTCCTCCCCATCAGTCCCCCTCTCCTATCCTCCTCTGCCAGAATCCCTCTCTCCCTCATCCTCCCACGTCCTTCCTCCTAGTCATGATTTTAATAATGGCTGAAAGTCTGTACACTGGCCATGGACTGGAGAGACTCATCTCAAACTCCCCCGCGTCATCCTGAGGCTACTGTTGGCTGTTAGTTTAAAATCGACTGGCTTTTGTGCAGAGCACAGCACAGGTGGGAAAATACAAGAGCCTGTCAACAATGGATAGAGCGGAACCAGAGGGTATAGTGGCAAATGGACAAAGCAGTGGAACACCAAGGGAAGCCATTTTGTGTTCAGATTGGAACAGTGTAACACACACACACACTGTGTGTGAAGGGGATCCATAAGCTTTGAGCAGGTGCTCGTTGTCTGGATGATTGTCATGTCCTATGTTCCCTTTTTCCCGAACACTCTCATAAAATCTCAAAATTCACAAGCAAAATTGATTAGGCTACATAAAGAGATCTTTATAGCTTAGTTTGGTTTTGATAGCATAAACCTGTCACTGCAGGATAGTGACATATTGGTTCCTCTAATCAATAAGACTATAGCCCACCAGTTTAGAACATGTCTTGAAAACGTTTTACCTAATTGACTGCCTACAGTTGGATATGAGGGACACTGTGACCAAACCATTAATGTTGACAGGTGGGGTGATTGTAAGGCTATCTACAGGTGGCCGTCTTTTCAGATATTGAGAACGTTGGCGTGTTGGTCGGCCTACAAGCGCAGCTGTCGTCCTCTTCTAAGTCGCGCTGCGCTTGCGCTGTGTGGATCCAGAAGGGAAAGACCAGAGAGTGAAACGCATTATCGTTGTTTTGATGGCAAGGGCCACTGAACGTTCATAATAATAAATCAAGTCAAGAGGTTTTGTATCAATATCGTTTTGGTTCGAGGAAATGGAGAAGGTAGGTACCGCGTCATGGCTTTCGAAGCTGTGAATCAATGCGAAAAAATTCGAACATTAGTGGCTCCGAGCAAAGGTAGCTCGCAATCATTGGCACGCAATTGTGAACACAAATCAGTAATGACAGCTGTTCACTTGTGGCAATAATACACAGCTGTAACGTTTGCATATTTTAGAAAGACATTGCCACTCAGACAGCGTGCCTGCTATTGAAAATCTGGATACGGTCTATAGGCTTTTCATAACCTTCTAATTTTAATGCATAGGCTATGTATTTGTTTTCGGGATAGCCTGCTAAGTACTCGAACGATATACATGCGCATTATAGTTTACATTAATATAGAGCCTATGATATTCAAGTGAAGGGCTCTCCTTAGGTTTTCATGCGATAAAAGGTTACATGTATTGTCTTGTAATATTAAGCAATTGACAGCAAATAGGAAAACTATAACATAAGGATATAGTCTACATCTTCCCAAAGCCATTTAATTTCATTATTTCAGCTTGTCTCCCTACAGTTCTAATGTGCGCTTTCATTATTAATTATTTTTTTGTTCCAAAGGAAGTGTAGGCTACACATGTATTGGAATAAGAAAACTGTGTGAAGAGCACAGCATGCTTTTATGACGGGACGCCACACGGAAGACGCCGAGCCCCTGTCTTTTTTTTTTGGTGGGGGGGAATCGTTGGAGTGGTTCGATTCCCTGAATAACAGCTTGGATGTAAAGGGGACATTACAGTAAGACATTCCGAAGATGCCCAAGAGGTGGACCACAGCAACGCCATGCAGCTATCTCCCGGTCGTCTTGTTGGTGCTCGTTCTGCCCAGATGTATACTGTCGATCCGTGCCGACAAAACCATCAGCAAGGAAGATCATGTTAGTGCTACGGTCAATGCCACGGTACTTGACTCCAAAGGCAATCCTAAGCAAATTCTAACCAAGGACGATGGCATGTACGGCCAGAATTCACCGAAAGTGGACGCGAAAGGAATCGTGATTGCACCTGCACCGAATCATGGAGGTAGGTTGGCACAAGTGTGCAACTCTTGCTGCTTATGCACAGCAGACAATTCAAATAATTTTTTCACTAATTGGTCTTTTGACCAATCAGCTCTGTGATAAGAATTTGTCTGACTGTGTAAACGCATCCATTGTAGCCTATCTTTTACCGGCAGTGATGCATCATTGCATGCATGTTAAAATGTATGGTATTAATGCATGCATTAGTTTTTGTACTCCGTTAATGTATTTTTGAGTGATATTGAGGAAATGCCTTGTACTCAAGGTGTCAATAATACTACCCACACACACACACACACTTTGCTTCTAAGTGAAACCTGTTCCCATAAAATGTTCAAGTTCCAGACATTGCATCTGTGTAATCTTCAACATCAGTATGTGAATGAGAGGGAAATCATTTTCATACAGAGACCCTTTACGTGTTATATTTTCTAAAAGCCTTTTATAACCTCTAACATCTTATATAACACTAATTTAAAATAATAGGGGTCAAGGTATGAGTTTGTCAAGCAATTTTATCTATAAAAACATCTGAACTATTTGACTCTGCTAGTGACACACACAGTAAACCAGACAGGTGCAGTGCCTCTCCAAATGACACACAGTAACAAACTACTGTGATGTTAAGGATCCCTTTTGAAGGGCCTTCTACCAAATTGCTGCTGGATTAATAAATTCCCAATTGTTTAGGCAATATTTTCCTGTTATTTCAAGATGCAATATTATCACTCTCTTTCTTCAGTAGTCGCATTTCCCCTCCCGCCCCTGTTATGGGGCCACGGGTTGGAAATAGACAATGTTTCTGCAAAGCTAAACTAATTTCTCAGAATATCAAAATACATCTCTGACATGGACTACTTCCTGGAGATTTTCATTCACATTCTATTTTGTTCTGAACCGAGCACTACCTCCTTTTCAAGATTTGCAAACAGTGGTAACTTTTCTGTTCAAATTTTATCCTGTACGCTCACATTGGCTTTTTGGCTCTCCTTGCTGTGCAAACTCATATTTACCCCATTTCCCTAAGCCGCTTGTTTGAGTGCCTTCGGGCTAATCTGGCTGTGGTAAACAGACTGGACAGGCTGGATACAGCTGTCCTGTGTCTTTTCCTCAGCTTTCGGTAAGCACTAAACAGCAGCGTCCCCTAAATACCCTTTCCTAGGGCGTAACAGTTCTGAGGAGGCTCTGAAGGACTTGTGAGGGCTCGGCTTGTTGGGGAATCTGAGAAACACTCAGAAGGGTGGTTGGGGGCCATTTGGTTATGCTTGGTATTTACAACCATAACTTCATATTCCACCCCTTACATAGCAGGCCAAATGGCCCCCAAATGGCTTCTTGTGTGTTTGTGTGACTGCATTACTGAGCATAATTTCCCCCTATAGCTATGAACATTGTGTACTCTCTTTTGGTCCACTTCTCCCCTACTCCAACAACCATTAACCAGGTCTCTAAGCTACTGTAGTAGAACATTACATAGTGGGTAACTTAAACGTTTTAGCTGAATCATCCTGGTCCTTAGACTGTGTTGCATGTGTATTGCAGCGATAAGCCAATGGGGATGTACTATGTCAGTAATGCCACCGATGGGGGGCCATATCATCTTTCTGGCGTCGTAGGTGTGAACCTACGCTCTTCACCGATCCTCTACGTCTGTCAAAGGAAGAAAGAGAGGAAGCAAGTAAACATCAGTAAAACTGTTTCTACCTTTTTGTTCTTGGTATAAGGACTTTGTTCTGAACAGTTCTTTGTCTTGCTTGTTCACAAAGAACAAAAGGATACCCTTTGAAAGGTTTTACTCGTCCCTTTGGAGGATGATATGGAACACGATAGGTGTGTAGTTGCTAAGGAAACTGAAGTGGCCAGATAAGCAGCACTACGGTTGCCATCCCTGTTGTGGGCAGAAGGCACCTTTTGATTCGTCCTAAGTGTATCATCAAACTTCAGTATGGGCAGCCTAAAGTGAGTTACAACGCTCCTGTTCTTGTAATGTCCGAACGTTTTATCAAGAACTTAATTGGTTGAAATCTGATTTGACGTAGATTAGCCTTGTGTCATAGACTCTGCCTTGTTTTTGGTGTCGCTGGGGTTGACGACCAATCACCTAGTTTCCTTTGTCTGCTGCTGGTGCCGTAGTGGCAGTTTGGCCTTGGGGGAGTGGTGTGACCTGTGCTACAACCCTGCCAGCGAAAGTCAAACCGCCAACCCCAAACTCGGTCAGGCAAAGTGGAACGCCAACAGCATGTTAACAACCAAATGACCAAAGGAAGGGCTAATGTTCACCAAAGTAATAAATGGACTTGTTTGTATGACTTGGGCCATAGTTACTTGGGAGATCCCTGTTGTAGTGTATCACATCAAAGGAGAAGTGCTATTAGTCATGGTAAGGTTCTTCAAATTTATTTATATAGCCCTTCTTACATCAGCTGATATTCTTCTGTTGAAGGGGTTACTGGACTGAAATAAAATTGGTTTCCCCGCTGGCCGCACTCTGCGAGTGCCGTACAGGAGTCCGTTACTCTGCTTGCTCCATTGCGTCTGTACATAGGCGAGCAGGAACACTACCCTGTTTTTGGTCTTTCTTCAATTCAATAGGTCTGACAGAAATCAATCTCTTAGCACCACACATGTACCTGACTCGATGGAATTATCATCAGCACTCCATTTGATTTCAAGGATTCCGCATGGCTGTTGACTCTAAAACACCATGCTTTGGCAGTCACCTGCATTCCATTTGACACTTGTGTTTGTATAGCTGACGAAATGAGAAAGAAATGACTTAGGATAAGGTAGAAGTTGCCTGTGTAACATTTTATTCTAATGTAGCCTTTTCCTCAGTATGAGACTACAGCATCAAGCCTCTTTGGCCACCCACCTTCACTTCTATCTATCCAACAATCCATCCACCTGATTTTGCAGTCGCTAGTGCTAGGTGTGTTGCAGGCCCTTGGCTTCCAAATACTGTGCTCAAATTTTTTCGACTGCTATTCTAAGAAATTTAACACGTTCTACACCAGGACGCAATATTGTAAGGACCTCATAACAATGGCAAATATATTGCTGCAGTGGCTGCCAGCTGTCGCTTCTATGGAGGACATGAATAGAAATGGAAACAAAATCCTGGCTTCATCAAACTGTCTGACTCTGGAGTCTTGGCAGAATCAGAGCACCTATAAAGTACAACTATTCTCTTCGCATTGACCTTTCTTTGTCTGTAGCCTTTGAACCTTGACCCTTAGTTGTGCCTAGGACATTTTAATTCAAACTACGCTCTGCTGATATTTTGAACCTTGAACTCTTTCTTTGCTCTTTTACTGTCAAATTACTCAAGGTGAGGTGTCAAACCAATCGTATCCGTTTAATTCAGTTCTCTTTTTATATTAGGAAAGTTTTTTTTAAATATCTTGTAACATTCTCACATAACCTTTTTATAGCCCCTTAATTAAAATGGTTTATTATACCAAGTGTGAGTACCGGTAGTACTTCAGGAGAGAAGTAAAAACATGATCTACAGCCTCCTCCAGATTCAGGGCCTCTTGGAACATAAACCAGTTGATTTAGCACTTCCTGCCTTTCCATCTATGGCTCTATGTCTGTCTGGCTGTGGAACCGTAGGACTGAGGCGGAAGGCATATGGTGGGGAGATCAAACGATCAGAACCAAAGCTGTTCTGAGCCCTTCGGCGAACCATAAAGATGAGCAGTCCCTCGGATGAATCCTTGCCTTGCTTCTTCTCTCCCATTCTCTCCTATGCTCCGTTTACTTCGACTAGTCTCTCCTCACCACAGGTCTGACTCAGCAGCCATTGAGAAATCATTCCAAAAACTAGCCAAACTATCAAGACATTCAGCATCCCACTAACACCCAAAAAGAATTAAGACCGAGCAGCCTTGTCAGATGGATGGAGGCCTGTCGTAAAAAATACTTGGCCAACAAGACCATGTGTCAATGGAAACCCTGTTATGCCACTGCGTAGTTGCCGAGCCCAGGGATTTGTCGTGCTTGAAGTGAGCACACATGGTGGTAAATGACCCTGGCAATGCGTGGCTCTGTGGGGATGTTGGCTAATTAGCCCCACCCCAGGCCATGGACGACCAACTCTCCCTGGCTACTGGGAAGAAGCAAGGACAACTGTCGGCTTGCCCAGTTATTTGTACTGTCCTTACAGGCTGTCACACTTGAAATTGTGCACAGCAACTGATGGCCAAGGCCGGCCCACTCGTTAGGCAGGATTAGGAGTCAGATTGAAGAGGGTGTCATTTTCTGAGCTAAACTGACCAAGACGCACCTCCAACAACACACAAAACCTCACATAATTCTGCCCAAGTGACAATTTCTCTCAACCAGTGGCATATGGGCTTTTTAGGTGAGCGCTGATGCCGCCTTGTGACACGCAGTGCTCATTCTGTTAGACGGGGGCGCAAAATATTTCACTTACCCATTCCCAGCGTGCCTCTCCAGGGTGCTGTTGTAGAGACGCATCGCTGCGGCGCTCCACCAATGTGCCGTCATAAAAATCATCTAACATAAACCATGTAGCAGATACTCTTTCTACCATATCCTGTCTGTGGCCTTTTCTGCAGCCTGTAGGCTGGCGATACAATGTAATGAGACAGACACTTTTTACATCATGCAGGTTTCTCCGATCAAATAGTCTAACCTAAATGGCACCCAATGAAATAAAAAATGTGCTGACATGTTAACGACCATATCCTAAAAACAGGAGAGTTAAAAGTAAAATGGACAATATGGAATGGACAATCAGGCTGCTCACAACTGCTGTCCAGGAGTTTCATTCTGTGGGCTAAATTGTCATGATCAGTGGTTTCAAGTTTGTAAATGTAAATTTTTGAGCTGATCTTAGCGAAAAATAAAATACTTTGCATGTCCCGCTATGTAAACACATTACAAATAGGCTCAGGTTAACTCCAGAGGAAGGCCCCAAAAAATTGTCAAAGACTCCAGCCACCCAAGTCAGACTGTTTGTTCTCTCTGCTACCTCACGGCAAGCGGTACCGGAGCACCAAGTCTGGGAACAAAAGGCTCCTTAATAGCTTCTACGCCAAGCCATAAGACTGCTGAATAGCTAATCAAATGGCTAACTGGACTATTTGCATTGACCCTCTTTATTTTATTACTGTTTGCACAGGCTCGATGTACACTCACTGGACTCTAACCACACATACTACATTGACACTCCAACACACACACTTGCATATTGACGCCATACACACACACTCACATTCCTTCACACTCTTCACATACGCTGCTGCTACTCTGTTTATTATCTATGCCTAATCACTTTACCCCTACCTACATGTACATATTACCTCGACTAACCCGTAGCCCTGCACATTCACTCAGTACCGGTACCCCTTGTATATAGCCTCATTATTGTTATTTTATTGTGTTACTATTTTTCCTTTCTGTTAGCAAAGGTTTCTTACTTACTTTTTAATAACTCTGCGTTGTTGTTTAAAGGCTGGTAATTAAGCTTTTCATTACAACACCTGTTGTAATCGGCGCATGCGACCAATAAAATTTTATTTGACAAAGATCGGTAGCTGATATTCAGAGCTTAAATAGCCAAAATGATTAGTCACAGGAATCAGGACCAGTAAAGCCAATGCAATGGCCTGTTTTACAAATGGTGGGGCTAACACATGGATAGGCATTCATACAATTCTATTGCAGGCCTACCTTCCAGTAAGGATGTATTTTTTTGGTCCTGTCCAGACCAGCAGTCTTTGTTTGGAGCATTCCAGACCAGCAATGACTTCCACAGACATTTGCTTTTGGTTCGGTCTGGACCAGCCTTGATTTGACCCAAACCTTGATGTCTATGTATGGTTCAGATTTTGTCTGTTATAGACGTCTAGAAATGACGTCTTTTCAACTTTCATTTAAACCTGATTTAAACATCCAGAAAATATGCATTTTCAACGTTTCAAATTTTTGTTAATTCAGAACTGAAAATGAACCTTATCCAGAAAATACAGATTTTAGTTTTGCAGGGCAGCAATATTTTTCTCACCTAGGGTGGCAGAATAGCCAGGACCTGCTTATAGCTGTACTACTGTATGCCTTGTGAACTTTCTCTCAGTATCACTATATCTACTGAATCGCACAATTAACATTCAAAAGGAATTTGGGTGGTAACATGTAATATTGTAATACCATACAACATACACTCTGATCAGGGCAGGGCAAAATAGGACAAACAGAGGATTTTAGTCAGTGGTGACCATTGACAACCTTGGTAGTGGTGTTCCATCCAGTGTTCTGTTATTAGACTGCAGTGTATTATTTCCATTGTGTGCTGCGAGCTATGGCTCGGTGTATGTATGTGAGTGAGGGAAGCCCTGGAGCAGATGGAGGGAGAGCGCAGTATCCTAAGCCCTCAGTGATGATGACGGATGGGATGTTTTTGATTGGCGGAAGGGTGGTGAGTCGAACAGAACGCTCCATCCGCATTAAGGAGAAAATGTGCCGTTAAATGACCTCGGCCCCATCAGCCTAGCCACAGAGACAAGATGAATGTGAGCACAAAGGGCAGCAGCATGCACTCTCTGTCATAACGGCATCTCTCTGGAGTTTTACTGGGGTTTTACTGTACTGTACATTTGGTAATGTTGGTATATTGAATAAGTCCCAATTGGTTGTCTGTGGTAGGGTGGATGCCACGTGCCCTGCACAATTCAGACTTTTGTTAGCCTTTGTTATTTGATCATTTGATTTGATTTATTTGGATCCCCATTAGCCAATGTCAATGGCGACAGCTAGTCTTACTGGGGTTCGACATATAACGAAAAATACATTACAGACAAGATTTTACAATTTTGGTACATTTTTTTAAACATGAACATGTAGTGTGTGTGTGCATCTATCAGTTACACATGTCAGTACATACACACAACAGGTAGGTCACATTGGGGGGAGGTGTTGTGCCCTGAGGTGTTGCTTTATTATAATTTTTTAAACCATGACTTTACTTGTACAGGATGATGCCCAAGGGATTGTCATTCATGACAGAATTCCACTCACTCACTCACCAGCATCTTTATTACTGTCCATAATTTTGAATATAAGGTTATTTGAGTGAATAAGTAGGCTATAATAACCTTCCCTTGACCCTGTCCTTAAGAGGGCGTCTATATAATTCCTGTGTGAGATTGTTACTTCACAGCAGGTGAGTCAGATGAGCTTATGTAATATGTTTCCCAGCACCAGTCCTCGAGTACCTCCAACCGCACACATTTTTGTTGGAGTTGTTGGGGGTACTCAAACACTGGAGTTGGGAAACACTGTATGACATCAAAGTTTTAGAGCTTTCTTGGTTGAAAAACTAATCTGGGAAAGATACAGTATGTTCACTAATAGCCCAATTCGTACGTGACTAAAAATGTGTCAAATTGCAGGAAATGAACTCGACAACAGAGAGAAAAAAATGTCAGTTTTAAAGAGTGAGGTCGCTAATGTCACGTTCTGACCATAGTTCTTGTGTGTTTTGCTTGTTTTAGTGTTGGTCAGGACGTGAGCTGGGTGGGCATTCTATGTTGTTTGTCTGTTTCTATGTTTGGCCTAATATGGTTCTCAGAGGCAGATGTTTTGTGTTGTCTCTGATTGGGAATCATATATAGGTGGCTTGTTTTGTGTTGGGGTTTGTGGGTGGTTGTTTCCTGTCTCTGTTTTTCTCTGCACCAGATAGGGCTGTTTCGGTTTGCCACGTTTGTTATTTTGTTAGTTGTAAGTGTTCACAGTTTTCGTCTTGTTTATTAAAGTCATGTTGAACACGAGCTACGCTGCGTCCCGATCCCTGTTACACCCTCTCTTCTCGTGAAGAGAGGGAAGGCTGCCGTTACAGCTAAAATGTTTTGCTCGCAAGATGGGCTCTGTATGGATGTGGGTACGCAGATCCACGAGCCACTGTGGCACTATTTTTATGGCCCCCACCCACATCAGTTTTAGAGCTTTCTTGGTTGAAAAACTCATTATAGTATGTTCACTAAAAGCCCTATTCATACGAGACTAGTATTACTATAGAACGTTATGTGATTATTACCCCAGCATGTCCATTTTGCAGTGGTCGATTGGGATGGGATGAGTTTTCCCAAACTGTCCTTGTAATTCTTTTTTTTCCCTCATTCAAAATTATGACAGAAGCCTGGAGGCTCCTTTAGGTGTGAAGATATTTCATATGTCTAGGGATAGCCTAATGGCCTTCAGTTTGGAGAAAGTCAAAATAATAATGTGTGTCAATACTTTTAAAAGAGAAGTATGGCAAGTTGATATGACAAACAGATCCTTCATCTGTAGGCCGCATGCATAGCACTTTGTTTTAAGCATCAATTTCTTCCCATTTTCTTACCCAAACTGGATGCAGCACCTGTTTTAAACTCTGTAATATCCCTCAAAACACAGGGATGACGATTCACACGGTATACGTATTATCAGGGGACCTGGGAGTTTGCTGAAAAACTAACATGGCAGATTCGGGCAGGACTAAACAACAGATGTGGTGATTTGTGCTTGGTCATACTTAAGACACCTCTGAAATGGCTGTTGAGATACTTCTGCAAAACCCCAGACTAGGTTTCAGTTTAACACCACTGCATTTCACAACATCCCACGTTTTGATCGTTTCACTTTGAGGTTAGCTTTGCAACGCTGTGATGTTCAGTACACAGGTGTCCTTCCTCTAAACGCCGCTCTCGCTGTATTGTATATATGCCATCATGCCAAGCAAATAGAAGTGAGATGTCAAAGAGGAACAGGTGCTTTCGTGACATCAAACCCCACCAACATCTCGCAAACGGTTGGCGCCACGCACCGTGTAAAGTGTTGTTGATTCTCGCCACGATACCAGCAGCAGTTTTCCTGTGTTATCGGGTCAGATTCAAGCTTCCTGTTGTTCTCCCAACTGCATAGTGCAACATTGCTCTGAGTCACCCCACAACTCTTCTTCTGATTTAATATCTCACCCAAGAAGGCGCTTCAGGAACAACATTCTGAATTGCAGCGTAACGCTCAGATATTAGTAGGAATGAAAATGACCCTGTTGAAAACGTCAGCATTGTCTTTGTAGTGACGTGCACTATAAATGGTGGTTTCCAGTCTGTTTTTCAAGGCCCTTTGCTATAAGGGCTAGTGCAAATGCTCTGTTGTTTCTGCTGAGACATTACCATACATACATGTAGGGTTTTTAAGCCTGAGAACTAGGCCACGCCTCCAGTGGTTGAATCTCTATGGAGTCAGCTTATTAGTAAGCCGATTGCCAATTGGCTTATCAGTTCAAATGTTGGTCAACTCATTTCATATTAACTTACCTCAGGTGAAAAGAATAAAGAGTACTTCATAATTTCAAGCAGCAATACTCTGCTCATTGATTACCCAGAGTGCCTGTGGATGTTCAATTCACATCTTTCCACTATAGCCCATGTCCCAAATTTAGAATGCCAATGATGATTAAAACAAACTCTGTGACCCTTAATTACTGTCTACCCATTTAATGAGTATTGATGGCAGCGTAGGCATCTGGGATACCGTTCACCCTCAGGCACTCTGGGTAATCATCATTATGCTCTGTGTTTGTCATACTGTGTGTGTGTCGTGCACGCAAGTGATTTACTTGCAACTTTTCTGTGGTATATTGCAAGCCTTTGATTTGATCCCATCACTTCATATGAGATGGAATACTGTGCTCCCTCCATCTCTTTGAACAGTAGGCCAACTTCATAATTTTCACAGTCAGGGTGGCTTAGCCATCTAATGTCAGCCCTGACATTGATACAGTATGGAGCATTGTGTGTGGGTGGGTCTGTGCTTGTCCTGTGCGCATGCACTAACTGACAATTCCAATGCCTCGAAGGCAGACCTTAACTGTCACTACTAAGCGCCAAAACCATCAAATGCAGCTAAAAACATCACATTTTGCTAAAACCCGGCCCAATCAATATGTGCAAATGATTGGAGCGCTGAGAAAAACTGTTCAACAATGTGTTAAAGTCATTTTTCCCTGGAAGGGTTGCGACTACTGCTACCCCTGCTACTACTACTGCTACTACTACCACTGCTACCCCTGCTACTACTACCGCTACTACCACTGCTGCCGCTGCTACTGCTACCCCTGCTACTACCACTGCTGCCGCTGCTACTGCTACCCCTGCTACTACTACCGCTGCTACTGCTACCCCTGCTACTACCACTGCTGCCGGCTGCTTACTGGCTACCCCTGCTACTACCTGCGACGCGCTCTGCTACCTCGTACTACTACCCTGCTTACCTACCCCTCACTCATGCTGCTACTTGCTACGCTGCTTACTACTACCGCCTAACTACGCACTGCTGCCGCTGCCCTACGGCTACCGTGCTCTGCTGACTAAAACTACCACTCGCTACTCCTACTACTACTACCGCTCACTACCACTGCTGCCGCTGCCCTTACGAGCTACCCGCTGCTGAACTACTACCACTGCTACTGCTACTACTACTACCTTGTCTAGTCTTTTTGTGACCTTACTTTGTCTTGCTCTGTTTTGCTTGTCTACTGCTACTTCGTCCTTTCGGCTAACTATGGACCTTTTTGTTTTCCTCATGTTGGCTTTGCTTCGGTTGCTGTTTGTGGTGTGTCTGTGGTGTGGTTTTTCCTCTTGCTTGCTTGGATCTAGCTAAAACTACCCCCTTCGGGTTCCGCTCTGATTGGCTTTAACTCTACCGGTTTGACTACTGCCGGCGGTTCTGTCCGCCGTTACTCATTACGGGTCAGTGGGTCTTTCCAGCGTTGCTTCTTGCCGCTGGTGAGTTTCCTTTCTTTGGCATGGTGTATTGTCCGCATCCCCGGTTTCTCCGTTCGGCGGGGCGTCGGGATTTTGGCTGGTGCTTTTACGTTGATTTCTGGGTGTCCGGTCCTAGCTACTATCTAGCTGCTGCCTTGATTGACCTCCTGGTTCTGCTAATTCACTTTACCCCGCGTGCGCGGCTGTATGAGCTTTGCTTCTGTTTGCGCTTACACTGCTACTTGCTGCTAGACTGCGCTCAGCCTTCGTTTTTGTCTGGCTCTAACTGTGTTGTTCTTGGCGACCCCTTTTTTGTCCTTTCTCTTTTCGTGTGGTGGTGCCTCTGGTCGGTTGCTTTGTTGGTTAACTGGCTGGCTGTTTTTTCGGCTCCGTAGCTATGCTGAGGCTACTGACTACTGCTACGGCCCTACTGGACCTACCTGTTCAGTTGGTGCCTGTCGCTGTGGCTCGGTCTACTATACCCACTTACCGCCGTGCTACTACGCTCCGATTTGTGGGCTAATTCTTGCATACTTCGCTACGCCGCGCTGTTGTGACCCTGTTGTCTTTTTGGAGTGTGGTTGTTGCTTGATTTTTTGCGCTTTTTATGCCGTTGGCCTGCTTGACGATCGTACTACCTCGGGGTGTTGCCGTGGATTACCACTGCTAGCCGCTGCTGGCCTGCTGAGGCGGACTACTACCTTTGCTGCTCTGCTCGGGGTGCTACTACTACCGGGGCTCCTGTGTGCGCGATGTGGGCTACCGTGTGTGTGGGGCTCTGTCTTTTCGCCTGGGTGCCGGCGGCGCCCCGCTGTCTTGTAGGCCACAGGGGTGTCTGTCGTTCGTTGCTGCCTGAGTAAATGGAGGGTGGTAGCTTCTTGCGAGTGGCGGCTCTGGCTCATCCTACTCGCTACTTACTTCACTACTTGGAACCTGGGCTGCTGTTGTCTTGCTTGAGCTTCAATGTTCTTTTTTTGCTCGGCAGCTGCGCTGTTGTGCCTGCTGCATCTTTGGCTACTGGTGGCTGGTGGTGTACCGGGGTGCTTTGCTTTATTTTTGACTAGGAGCGTGTAGCCTGGCTTTGAGCGGGTGGACTTTACTACCTGGCTGCCTTTGCGGGTTTGTTTTGGATGCTGTCTATTGCTTTTTTGTTTGGCTTCTGTGTGTTTTTCTTTTTGTGGTGGCTCGCTGTCTAGCTGGTATTACTGGTTTTTTTTTTTGACGTGCTACTACTATTACTACCGTTTTGCTGTGTGTTTTTAGTTGTAATTGTTGTTTTTTGTGTATGTCTGTTTAGTTTCTTTTTTCGTGCTTTGTGCTCTTTTCCGTTGGCATAGCTGGTAACTAGTGTTGTTTTGGGGGCTGGGTTGTGCTCGGTCTCTGGTTGTGGGGCCGGGGTGTGAGATGGGGGCTGGACTTCGCTGGCGGTGCTAATTGGCTGGTGTTACTACTAGCGACGCGGGGGGTGTTTTGTTGTTCGGGTGTTTTTGTTCGTCCGCTGCTCCTCGACTTAGACTGTGACATCATCTGGTATCATCCTCTATGTTGGGTTGTGTGGCTACTGCGGGTGTGTGTGTCTGGAGGTGCCATCTGCATTGATTGTTTTCCTGTGACGTTCTGGGGGCTTGTGCTGTTATCTACTGGTGGTGCTTGCTCGGTAGCTACTTCGCTGCTTGTGAGTGCGGTGTCGTGGCTATCTAGGCTGTTGCTGGCTGCGGAAGCTCGTTCTGTGGTGGGTTGTGTGTGTTTTTTTTTTTTGGTGCGCTACTTGGTGGCAGCGTGTGGTACTATGTTGACTGGACTTTCTGGCTGGGGTGTTTTTCGGCTGGTGTTGGGCTGTTGTCGTGGTTTTTGTGTGTGTGCTGGTAGTGTGGCTTGCGTGTTGCTACTTGCCTGAGCGTGTGTGTGTGGCTGTTTCTGTGGGCTGGATTTTTGAATTTGTTGCGGCTTGTGGTTTCTTTCTTTTTGCTTGGGTCGCGCTTCTGCTGTGCCGTCGCGGTCTTGCTGCCGTGGCGTTTACTAGTGAGCGGGTTTTGTCCTTTATCTACGACGGGGTCGGGACCTAGTTTGTTTGTCGGGCGTGGGTTTTGCTTTCTGCGTGGTGGCTGTGCATCGAACTGCTTTAAGCGCTTTCCTGCTGCTACTGGCGTGTGCAGTCTTTACCGGGTGGTTGCCCGTTAACCCTCCGCTTGCGGTCTGCCTTACTTCACTTGGGATTTAGGCTCCGGTTCGGGCTGAGGTGCTAGCTTGTCTATCGCGGTGCATGGGATCTTATTTTCCTTTTTTCCGCTGCTACTGTCCGGGTTTTCTGGGGTGTTGATGGGAGTTTCTTGCGCGTGGGGTTGTGGGGGGGGGGGCTGCTGCGTTGTCCCTGGGGATTTTGGTGGGTGGTTGGGGCAGATTGCCTGCCTTGCGCTGCTCCTCGGGTGCGGTTGCTACTTGTTAATCCGCCTCTGGTGGGGATTTTGCGTCGGGTGGCGTTGGTTGGGCGGTCGGTGGTATTGTGGGGTTGGGTTTTGTTGCGGGGGGTGCTTTGGTTTGTGGTTTGTGCCGGATGTTGTTGCGCGCTGAGTGCTGCGCCTGGGGGCGTGCTGCACTGGGCACTGACGGGCACTCGGTGGTTCTTATGCATTCTTGGTTCCGGTTAGTGTTTGTTTTGGTCTTGCTATTACTACACTTGGGCTTATCTATACTAACCTTTTGTTCCCTGGTGGTGGGATGCTTGGGTGGTGTTGGTGCTGATGCTTGCTGGGGGCCTTGCGCTAGCCCTGGCTCCTTTAGCTACTTTTTGAGCGTCTTGCGTCCTACTACCGTACTTGCTCCTAGCTACTTTTGGACTACTGCTTTTTTGGGCTTTGTTGGCCTAGTCGTTGTAGCTCATACTACTTTACTCGCCTTTTGTGCCTGCTTGCTGCGTTATTGCCCTCCTACTGACTGACTGATTACTTACTACTACTTGGGTTGTCAACTTCACTCACTGGATTTTGTTTCCCTTACATACTTTTATCTACTAGTTACCTGTCTCTTCTGCGTTTGGATTTTGGCCTGCTTGTCTCACTCACTCAACTACTCACTGGTTTGGAGCTTGCGTGCTTGTCTTTGCTTACTCTTACTACTACACTACTACTAACTTTGACACTTACTTTGTGCACGATGCTCCTGCTGCATACTCGACTTGGGACTTACGCGTCTCCTTGCGCTGGCTGCTAGGTTTCACTTCGACTATTTGGGACTACTACTACGACTACTAACGTGATGGCTGGGCGTTGGCTACTCGCTACCTTTTTCGTTTCTGCTTGGTGTTGGTTGCTCGTCTGCTGTCTTACCGACTTCAACTCCTTATTTTTTTTTATCTTTTTACTTGTGGTTCTTTCGGTCTTCGTTGGCTGTCTGGTGAGCGAGTTTGATCTCGTCGTGGGGGCAGGGCGGGTTTGCGTGTTCTTGATCGTTCGTCGGGTCCTTGTCGGCCCACCTGGACTTGCTACCTACTTGGACTGGCTCAGCTCGTGGGTGCTGGCTGCCTGCTCGCTACTCGAGTCACTTGCGGTGGATGGGGGTTGAGGCCTTCGGCGCCCGTGGGGCTGCTACTAGTCTTAATCGTGCGGGGCTGCGCCCTTGCGGGCTGGGCTATACTTATTCGTGACTGGTCCACTATCCGTTAGCTATGCGTGGCTTTGGTTTGCTGCTGCTATGGGGTGTCTTTGGCTACCTTAGTTTTTTTTTTTTGTTTTTCTTTTTGCTGTTGGTTGGCCGGGCTCCGTAGGTGCTGCTGCTCATTTCGGGTGTCTATCTGGGTACTGCCGACCCGCCGGATGTAGTCTGTAGTAGTCGCGCCAGGGTAGCATTCGCCCAAGCGGTAAGTAGGCTGGCTAGCTTAAGTAGCAAGCAGCCAGCAGCAGCCGTATGAAAGTGGTAGTAGCTAAGTAGTAGCAGCAGCAGCAGGCTGCTACTGGCTACGCCTGCTCGCTGCCTGCTGCTAACTGCTGCTACCGCTGCTGCTGCTGCTACTACTACTACCGCTGCTACTGCTACCGCTGCTGCTACTACTACTACCGCTGCTGCTGCTACCGCTGCTGCTGCTGCTACTACTACTACTACCACTGCTACCGCTGCTGCTGCTGCTACTACTACTACTACCGCTGCTACTGCTACCCCTGCGGCTACTACTACTACTACTACTATCGCTGCTGCTGCTACCCCTGCTACTACTACTACTTTTCTGTGAAATGCGTACCTACGAGCCCTTTCCCAACAATGCAGAGTTCAAAAGTAAGACATTTGCTTTAAAAATATATATATTTTATTGTTTTACTAATTCCAAGACTAGGGCCGCCGAGTGGCGCAGTGGTTTAAGGCACTGCATCACAGTGCTGGCTGTGCTACTAGAGATCCTGGTTCGAGTCCAGGCTCTGTCGCAGCCGGCCGCGACCGGGAGACACATTTGGCCCAGCGTCGTCCGGGTTAGGGGAGGGTTTGGCCGGCAGGAATGTCCTTGTCCCATCGCACTCTAGTGACTCCTGTGGCAGGTCAGGCGCATGCACGCTGACACGGTCGCCAGGTGTACGGTGTTTCCTCCGACACATTGATGCGGCTGGCTTACTGGTTAAGCGGGCATTGTGTCAAGAAGCAGTGTTGCTTGGTTGTGTTTCAGAGGACTCGCGGCCTTCGTCTCTCCCGAGTCCGTACGGAAGTTGCAGCGATGGGACAGGACTGTAAATACCAATTAGATACCACGAAATTGGGGAGAAAGAGTAATTTAAAAAAAGTAAGGCTATATGCAAGGGCTACCGGTACTGAGTCAATGTGCAGGGATACGAGGTAATTGAGGGTGTGTGTTTGCCTACCCTCACCACCTGGGGGCGGCAGAAAGTCTGTGGTATGTGAATTAGAGTGGGTCTAGGCTAGGGTGTCTGAGATGGTGTTGATGTGAGCCATAACCAGCTTTTCAAAGTATTTCATGGCTACAGATGTGAGTGCAATTGTTTGGACATGATTTAGAAAGAAACACACACAAACCTATGTAAATTAGATTTTTCTATATTTAATTTTCAATACATTTTGCAAAGTTTTCACTTTGTCATTATGCAGTGTTTGTGTGTAGATGGGAGAAGAGAAATAATTTTAATACATTTTGAATTCGGGCTGTAAGACAACAAAATAAGTCAAGGGTATGAATACTTTCTGAAGGCACTGTAAATGTTCAGGAATGGGATAGTGCTGACACGCCAACGATAGTGGCTAAATTTAATCTGCCCAAATTCGCCTGGAATGCGGTTTATTAACATTAAACAACCATTTTGTGTGCATTTCTTCCCCCATACATTATACATGTTCACATCATACACGCGCTCACACCCTTAAAGGTGCGATCTGCAGTTGCTGCATCCATTTTTAGACTTTTAAATGAATGATGTATACCCATTGATTTTTGAAGAATATATTTTACTTCTTTGTTTGTAAACAAACACTGTATAGCCTCTAACTATAATTGTTAGATCATAGATAGTCAGTCCTTGTATCCAGCAGCATACCACCCTGCATACCACTGCTGGCTTGCTTCTGAAGCTAAGCAGGGTTGGTCCTGGTCAGTCCCTGGATGGGAGACCAGGTGCTGCTGGAAGTGGTGTTGGAGGGCCAGTAGGAGGCACTCTTTCCTCTGGTCTAAACAAAGATCCCAATGCCCCAGGGCAGTGATTGGGGACACTGCTCTGTGTAGGGTGCCGTCTTTCGGATGGGACGTTAAACGGGTGTCCTGACTCTCTGAGGTCATTAAAGATCCCATGGCACTTATCGTAAGAGTAGGGGTGTTAACCCCGGTGTCCTGGCTAAATTCCCAATCTGGCCCTCAACCATCACGGTCACCTAATAATCCCCAGTTTACAATTGGCTCATTCATCCCCCTCCTCTCCCCTGTAACTATTCCCCAGGTCGTTGCTGCAAATGAGAACGTGTTCTCAGTCAACTTACCTGGTAAAATAACGGTATAAAAAAATAAAATAAATCCATAGCTCTGTCTGTGTTTGAGGTTACATTGCCCCATCCCTCAGCTCTTTACCAAATCAGTGGCAGGATGGCACTTGCTATTGTTTGAACTGCAGATTGCCACTTTAAATCATCCTTCCTGAATGAGTGCCTGTTCATTAGGCTAAAATGAACGTCAGGCATGGTTCTCACGGCATTGAGTGAAGTCAATAGAAGTCGTCCTGACTGCGGCCTTTTTACAGTGAACAGTCAAGTACTGTACTGCTCTACCTTTTCTCTCCTAAGAGAAATTGACCTGCTGCTCACGTTTTACCAGGCTGTGTATGAAGCACTTTTTTTTGTGTTTGGGGCACATTTGGGTTGCTAGTTTTGTGCATGTGTGTAAAGTCTTGACGGCCTGTGTATGATTCATTTAGTGAATATGTTTAGTTAATGATAACGTTACGTACGTGATAGTGTGTTCTCTCTTAAATTCTCAGAATTTTAAATGAACTGCTCATTATGCGCTCAACTATAATACATGCTCACACACACACACGCAGATAGACATACACGCATATGCCAGGACTGACTCAATGAGCCACACACACATGTAGAGTAAATCCTACGGGGACAGTGAGCATCTGCTCCCTAGTGTTGACACTGCAGCCTGATGAATATTACACTGTCTGTCTCTGAGTGTGTGTCCATGGAAGGTGAACCTACAGGACAGGGACCATGCCGCCACCATGCACCAAAGGGAAAGAGGGGTAAAAACACACACACAACCTCACTCACAGAATACACTATCAATCACCAGTCCCTACTACACACACCCTCACTCACAGAATACAACTATCAATCACCAGTCCCTAGTACACACACCCTCACTCACAGAATACAACTATCAATCACCACTCCCTAGTACACACACATACCCTCACTCACACAAGCTCACATTACAGTATTTTAATGCATGGATCCATCAGCGCTGATTTGAGTGTTTACGGGAACAAGAAACGACGCTGAAACAAGCAGAAACACTCGCTTCTCCTTCCCTGCCTTTCTGAAACACAATCAATGTCTGTGACCTTGTATTGTATCATCCCAGTCTCTATCAGCCCTCTGTCTGCTGGGTCTTTGCTATTAACAGTAGAACCGCTGGGCATCGATGGACCCCCCCCTTCAAGCTAATGAGCAGTCATTCTGACTGAAACATTCTAACGGTGTAATTAATACATTTCATATATGCTATTGCGAAATTAATAATTTGGTTGTGTTTATGAAAGTCTTAGGTAACATTACAATACTGTAGGCTATATGTAAACAACATATTACAACTATGAAACAGAGCATGTGTTGGAACATCTTTTTATAATGACGCACGGTCAAATGATGAAAACATAAGTAGCCTAAACATCACTTTAATCACCAAGTGGGCTTGATAAATAGTGAAAATCAGCACAGAAGCAATAATGTCATTATAATGAATGTGTCAATATGACAGCAGTCAAAAAATGTCAATTATTGTCAGCTCGTGCTTAAATGGTGTGCATCTTCAGGGAATGGCATCAATCGGAGCAAGCCCATGTCACATAAATAATGAATATAGCCCGTAGCATTGTCACCAGCATTGTCATCATATAATTTGGTGGTGGCATGGGCACATGCTCAGTGCGCATCATTCTGTTTTTTAAATGTTTTAGATTATAATTAGAATAGATCAATACGATAGAATGGGACACTGTTCTTCATTCACAATTGGTGATTATATAATTATGCATAGTTCGCTTCCACTCGCTCATTATCTCACCCAATCTCCACCTTTCTTCCCCATCATACTGATACTTTATTGCTTAGTTTACGAGCCCTTTTCCAACAATGTTCTCTCCTCACCGTTTCATTTGCTGTTATGTGTGAAATTAGTTTCGGTGTGGTTTAGGTTTGATTCCTGGCTGTGTCACAGCCAGCCGTGACCGGGAGCCCCATGGGGCGGCACACATTTAGCCCAGCGTCGTCCGGGTTAGGAGAAGGTTTGGCCGGTGGTATTTCCTTGGCTGGGTACGTCTCTAATAGCTATCCCCACCTGGATTGTGCAACATTTACCTATTATTCTTTTCAAAAAGCTCTGAAATTAATTGTCATTGCTAGACAACCATTTTCAGGTCTTGCCATAGATTTTGAAGTACAGACGATTTTGTCAAGGAACATTCTTGGTCTTCTTGGAAAGCAACTCAAGTGCAGATATGGCTTTGTGTTTTAGGTTATTGTCCTGCTGAATGGTAAACTCATCTCTGTGTCTGGCAGAAAGCAGACTGAATCAGGTTTTCCTTTAGGATTTTTGCCTGTGCTTAGCTCCATTTCTTTTTATCCTGAAAAAGACACCAGTCCTTAACGATTACAAGCATACCCATACCATGATGCAGCCACCACTATGCTTGAAAATATGGAGATTGGTACTCAGTAAAGTGTTGTATTGGATTTGCCTCAAACATTACACATTGTATTCTGGACAAAAAGTTAATTGCTTTGCTGCATTTGTGCAGTATTACTTTAGTGCCTTGTGGCAAACAGAATGCATGTTTTGGAATATTTCCATTCTGTACATCCTTCTTTTCACTCTGTCAGTAAGGTTAGTATTGTGGAGTAACTTCAATGTTGTTGATCCAGCCTCAGTTTTATCCTATCACAGCCATTAAAGTCTGTAACTGTTTTAAAGTCACCATTGGCTTCATGGTGAAATCCCTGAGCGGTTTCCTTCCTCTCCGGTACTGAGTTAAGAAGGGTGCCTGTATTCTTTGTGGTGACTGGTTGTATTGATACACCATCCAAAGTGTAATTAATAACTTCACCATGCTCAAAGGGATATTCAATGTCTGCTTTAAAAAATTGTATCCATCTACCAATAGGTGCCCGTCTTTGTGAGGCATTGGGAAACCTCCCTGGTCTTTGGTTGAATCTGTGTTTGAAATTCAATGCTTGACTTAAACCTTACAGATTATTGTATGTGTGGGGTACAGAGATGAGGTAGTCATTAAAAAATCATGTTAACACTGTTATTACACACAGAGTGAGTCCATGCAACTTATGTGGCTTAAGCAAATTTTTACTCCTGAACTTATTTAGGCTTGACATAACAAATATGTTGAATCCTTATTGACTCTACATTTGAGCTTTACATCTTTAATTAATTTGTAAAAATACAAATAAAACACAATTCAACTTTGACATTATGTGGTATTGTGTGTAGGCCAGTGACAAAAATCTCAATTGAATCAATTTTACATTCAGGCTGTAACACAACAAAATGTGGAAAAAGTCAAGGGGTGTGAATACTTTCTGAAGGCACTGTCAAAAGTAGTGAATTATATAAGGAAAAGGGTGCAATTTTAGATGCACATAACATATGTTGTTATGGGTTTCCTGCCGTAATGAAAAGCTTTGCAGTCCACTGGTTTAGCAGGGCATGGCTAATACACAACATTAGGGTTGCAAAGGGTCAGGAACTTTCCGTTAAATTTCGATTATTTTCTGAAATTTTCCATGGGAAGTTAAGACATGATTTTTTTGTTGTTAACTAGTCAATAGTATCTTACAGCAAAGTGTATTTAAATAATTTCTAACTAGTTAACAATTTCTGCTAATTAGTTTATGTGGGTTTTAGCTTCCTTGAGCCTTGGGGCACCTTAAATAAAACATTTGGGTAAAAAAGCCAACTCTGCTCCTTCATTCATTGAATCAGATGGCTCATTCATCACAAAGCCCACTGAAATTGCAAACTTCTTTTCTTATCTTGCCAATGAAAAAGTAATTAAACTTAGGGATGACATGCCAGCAACAAACGCTGACACTACACATCCAATTATATCGGACGAAATAATGAAAGACAAGAATTGTACTTTTGAATTCCGTAAAGTCCGTGTGGAAGAGGTGAAAAAATTGTCTATCAACAATGACAAGCCACTGGGGTCTGACAATCTGGATGGACAATTACTGGGGATAATAGGAGATGATAATGCCACTCCTATTTGCCACATCTTCAATGTAAGCCTACTGGAGAGTGTGTGCCCTCAGGCCTGGAGAGAAGATGAAAGTAATTCTGCTACCCAAGAATACTAAAGCCCCCTTTACTGGCTCAAATAGCCGAGCAATCAGCCTGTTACCAACCCTTTGTAAACTTCTGGAAAAAATTATGTTTGACTAGATACAATGGTATTTCACAGTAAACAAATTGACAACAGAATTTCAGCATGCTTATAGGAAAGGACACTCAACAAGCACAGCACTTACACAAATTACTGATGGTTGGCTGAGAGAAATTGATGATAAAATGATTGTGGGGGCTGTCTTGTTAGACTTCAGTGCAGCTTTTGACATTATCGATCATAGTCTGCTGCTGGAAAAACGTATGTGTTATGGCTTTACACCCCCTGCTATAATGTAGATAAATAGTTACTTGTCTAACAGAACACAGAGGGTGTTCTTTAATGGAAGCCTCAAATATAGTCCAGTTAGAATCAGGAATTCCCCAGGGTAGCTGTTTAGGCCACTTGCTTTTTTCAATTTTACTAAAGACATGCCACTGGTTTTGAGTAAAGCCAGAGTGTCTATGTATGCGGATGACTCAACACTATACACGACAGCTACTACAGCGACTGAAATGACTGCAACACTCAACAAAGAGTTGCAGTTAGTTTCAGAGTGGGTGTCAATGAATACAGTCGTGGCCAAAAGTTTTAAGAATGACACAAATATTAATTTCCACAAAGTTTGCTGCTTCATTATCTTTAGATATTTTTGTCAGATGTTACTATGGAATACTGAAGTATAATTACAAGCATTTCATAAGTGTCAAAGTCTTTTATTGACAATTACATGAAGTTGATGCAAAGAGTCAATATTTGCAGTGTTGACCCTTCTTTTTCAAGACCTCTGCAAACCGCCCTGGCATGCTGTCAATTAACTTCTGGGCCACATCCTGACTGATGGCAGCCCATTCTTGCATAATCAATGCTTGGAGTGTGTCAGAATTTGTGGGTTTTTGTTTGTCCACCCGCCTCTTGAGGATTGACCACAAGTTCTCGATGGGATTAAGGTCTGGGGAGTTTCCTGGCCATGGACCCAAAATATCAATGTTTTCTTCCCCGAGCCACTTAGTTATCACTTTCACCTTATGACAAGGTGCTCCATCATGCTGGAAAAGGCATTGTTCATTGCCAAACTGTTCCTAGATGGTTGGGAGAAGTTGCTCTCGGAGGATGTGTTGGTACCATTCTTTATTCATGGCTGTGTTCTTAGGCAAAATTGTGAGTGAGCCCACTCCCTTGGCTGAGAAGCAACCCCACACATGAATGGTCTCAGGATGCTTTACTGTTGGTATGACACCGGACTGATGGTAGCGCTCACCTTGTCTTCTCCGTACAAGCTTTTTTCCGGATGCCCCAAACAATCAGAAAGGGGATTCATCAGAGAAAATTACTTTACCCCAGTCCTCAGCAGTCCAATCCCTGTACCTTTTGCAGAATATCAGTCTGTCCCTGATGTTTTTCCTGGAGAGAAGTGGCTTCTTTGCTGCCCTTCTTGACACCAGGCCATTCTCCAAAAGTCTTTGCATCACTGTGCGTGCAGATGCACTCACACCTGCCTGCTGCCATTCATGAGCAAGCTCTGTACTGGTGGTGCCCCGATCCCACAGCTGAATCAACTTTAGGAGATGGTCCTGGTGCTTGCTGGACTTTCTTGGGTGCCCTGAAGCCTTCTTCACAACAATTGAACCGCTCTCCTTGAAGTTCTTGATGATCCAATAAATGTTTGATTTAGGTGCAATCTTACTGGCAGCAATATCATTGCCTGTGAAGCCCTTTTTGTGCAAAGCAATGATGACGGCATGCGTTTCCTTGCAGGTAACCATGGTTGACAGAGGAAGAACAATGATTCCAAGCACCACTCTTCTTTTGAAGCTTCCAGTCTGTTATTCGAACTCAATCAGCATGACAGAGTGATCTCCAGCCTTGTCCTCGTCAACACAGGTGTTAGTGTTAACGAGAGAATCATTGACATGATGTCAGCTGGTCCTTTTGTGGCAGGGCTGAAATGCAGTGGAAATGTTTTTGGGGGATTCAGTTCATTTGCATGGCAAAGAGGGACTTTGCAATTAATCTGATCACTCTTCATAACATTCTGGAGTATATGCAAATTGCCATCATACAAACTGAGGCAGCAGACTCTGTGAAAATTAATATTTGTGTAATTCTCAAAACTTTTGGCCACGACTGTAAGTTAGCCCTGGATTGTAAACTGTCATGGTCAAAACATATTGATGCAGTAGTAGCTAAGATGGGGAGAAGTCTGTTTATAATAAAGCGATGCTCTGCCTTAACTAGGGCCTGCCTTGTTGATAGTGTTGTTTTGTCGCACCTGGACTACTGTTCAGTCGTGTGGTCAGGTACTACAAAGAAGGACTTAGGAAAATTGCAATTAGCTCAGAACAGGACAGCATGGCTGGCCCTTGGATGTACACAGAGAGCTAATATTAATAATATGTATGTCAATCTCTCCTGGCTGAAAGTGGAGGTGAGATTGACTTTATCACTACTTTTATTTATGAGAGGTGCTTGAATGCACCGAGCTGTCTGACTAAACTACTGGCACACAGGTCGGACACTACTGGCACGCCCATGCATACCCAACGACATGCCACAAGAGGTCTCTTCACAGTCCCCAAGTCTAGAATAGAGCCATGACTACATGGAACTCTATTCCAGATCAAGTAACTGACACAAGCAGTAAAATTAGATTTAAAAAACAGATTAAAAAAGCACCTTGTGGAACAGCGGGGACTGTGAAGCAACACAAACATTGGCACAGACACACGCATACACACACGATAACATACGCACTATACATACACATGGATTTAGTACTGTAGATATGTGGAAGTGTTGGAGTAGGGGCCTGAGGGCACACAGTGTATTGTGAAATCTGTGAATGTATTGTAATGTTTTTCAAATTGAATAAACTGCCTTAATTTTGCTGGACCCCAGGAAGAGTAGCTGCTGCTTTGGCAGCAGCTAATGGGGATCCATGATAAATACAAAACAGAGTGTTAATTCACCTGTTTCCACACATGTTTCATTTTAAAACATTCATCTTACAAAGGAGTTGTTTAATCTAACTGCTTAACTATTTATCTCTACATGGAATTGTATTTGTTGTTTTTTTCTTTTCTTTTTTCTTATCCTTACAGGAAAATGCCACGGGCACCATCTGATGTGTGGAGACATTTCACTGCTGCTAATGTAGAAGGAAAAGCTGTGTACATTTGCAAATGCTGTGCCAAATCATATGTGAAGAATGCAACAAAGATGCAGAATCATCTGGCCAAGTGCATAAAGTTCCCTCAGTGCTCACAACAAGAAACCTCTGACAAAAGTCCCTCTACTTCTATTCGAGGTGAAAATTCGGAATCAGACACCTTATCGATAGCAACAGCTCATGGTCCTCCTTTTTTTGACTCAATGGAGGAACGTAGTCAGAGATGCTGATGAATGTCTTGCTCGAGCTGCGTATGCAACTGGTTCACCTCTGATGCTCACCATCAATGCGTACTGGAAGAATTCTGAATGTTCTTCGCCCAGCATATACCCCTCCAACCAGACATGCTTTATCTACTCATTTGCTGGATGCAGAGTTCAACAGAGTTCAAGTGAAGGTCAAGCAAATCATAGAGAAAGCAGACTGTATTACAATCATCTCTGATGGGTGGTCGAATGTTCGTGGGCAAGGAATAATTAACTACATAATCTCCACCCCTCAACCAGTATTCTACAAGAGCACAGACACAAGGGACAACAGACACACCGGTCTCTACATTGCAGATGAGCTGAAGGCAGTCATCAATGACCTTTGACCACAGAAGGTATTTGCACTGGTGACAGACAATGCTGTGAACATGAAGGCTGCTTGGTCTAAAGTGGAGGAGTCCTAACCTCACATCACACACATTGGCTGTGCTAGTCATGCATTGAATCTGCTCCTCAAGGACATCATGGCACTGAAAACAATGGATACACTCTACAAGAGAGCCAAGGAAATGGTTAGGTAGGTGAAGGGTCATCAAGTTTTAGCAGCAATCTACCTCACCAAGCAAAGTGAGAAGAATAAGAGCACCACATTGAAGCTGCCCAGCAACACTCGTTGGGGTGGTGTTGTCATCATGTTTGACAGTCTGCTGGAGGAGAAGGACTCTCTCCAAAAAATGGCCATATCACAGTCTGATGATATGGACAGCCCCATCAAGAGGATCCTCCTGGATGATGTATTTTTGGAGAGAGTGGTAAGCAGCCTGAAACTCCTGAAACCTATAGCAGTAGCCATTGCACGGATTGAGGGAGAGACTGCCATCCTGTCTGATGTTCAGACTCTGCTTGCAGATGTAAGAGAATGAAATCTGTACTGCCCTGCCCACTTCACTGTTGCTCCAAGCAGAGGAAACTGCAGTTTTGAAATGCATCAAAAAGCGTGAAGACTTCTGCCTGAAGCTCATACAAGCCACAGCGTACATGTTGGACCCCAAGTATGCTGACAAGAGCATCCTGTCTGGCGCAGAGATCAACAAGGCCTATGGTGTCATCACTCCCGTGTCTCGCCAACTTGGCCTGAATGAGGGCAAGGCTCTTGGCAGTCTGGCGAAGTACACTTCTAAGCAAGGGCTTTGGGATGGAGATGCAATATGGCAGTCGTGCCAACATATCTCATCAGCCACCTGGTGGAAGGGACTTTGTGGATCTGAGGCTCTTTCCCCGTTGCCTCCATCATCCTCCAAATCCCACCAACATCAGCCGCCTCAGAGCGCAACTAGTCCTTGTTTGGGAACACACACACACACCAAAGCACACATCAGGTTGACCAATACAAGAGTTGAAAAATTGGTGGCCAACCGGGCAAATTTGAGGCTTTTTGATCCTGACAACGATCCATCCTCAACAAGGTTGGAACTTGACAGTGAAGATGAGGCCTCAGAGTCTGATGTTCAAGAGGTGGACATTGAGAAGGTCCAGGGAGAAGACATGGAAGCATGAGAGGAAGACAACCAAAGCATTAGTTTCTAGACTATCATTTTACAGATGTATGTTGAAAACGTTTTGGGGAGATGCGATGGATCATTCAATATTCCCTTTTATTGTTCAGTGAAATCATCCCATGTGAAGAGTCAACTCATTTAAAGTTCAATTCATAATTAAATAGTTTTCTATTGGAAGGATTTAGTCATTTGCAATTGTCTACTTATGATAAGATAAAAGGTTTATGTTTCTGTCTCCATATAAAATGGTAAATATATCCAATGCAAAAAACATCTACATTTTAAATGGTATTAATATTAATTTGCATATATTTCCGTTAATTCCCATATATTCCCATTAATTCCCACGGAAATTTTCCGCCTCCTGAATATTCCCCAAAATGTGCAACCCTACACAACATTGACCTGAGTGACTGGTAACTACTGAAGAGTTTCCCACTTTTTGTAAACGGCTCATGCTTTCTGCTTAATGTGTAACCCTTTTTCCTTTTATGTCTTCTCTGCAGTCACTCCGTGCAGTACTTAGCGTTGATGTTGTGATTTGTTTTGCTATAGTGACCACTGGATTTCCACTGGATAAGCCACTGGATTTCCTGGTTGTGGATTTGTTAAAGGGCATTAAACTGTGTTTTTTTTAATTTGCACGAAATGTGAGCTAGTGACTGCTGTCCATAGGCAGCTGTGTGCATTTTTAACTACTTTATACGCTGGCAGAGGTTAAGCAACTCACGGAGACTGAGGTGTGTGTGGGGGGGTTCTAATCCACTCACTCTATGCTGCATCTGTGCAGGGGTGAAACCCCCACAGTAGTTCCATGCTATGACTTTTGAATTACAATTACTTTATTTGATTACTCAATTACATATTCATGAGTTATAAATAGTTTATCAGCATCCCTTCAAATAAACTGACACCACTCACCATTTTATACAGCCTGGTATGTTTCCTAACCCTTCACCCCTCCCCCTCTCCAGTTGTGGACCGCCAGGGCTGCGACCCCCACACTCGCTTCGTGGTGCCTCCCCGGACGGGGCACTGGGTGGCTCTGCTGCAGCGCGGCAACTGCACCTTCAAGGAGAAGATCCTCAAGGCCTCGGCCTTCAACGCCTCCGCCGTGCTCATCTACAACAACAACTCCAATGAGGACACCGTCAAGATGGGCCACGAAGGTGAGGTCACATAGTATCATATTCAAATGGGTTGTTTATACGGCTAAGGCACTTAACGGTTAATTTGCTCCAGCGGCGCCGTACTACTATGGCTGACCCTGTAGAACAACACATTTCACTGCACCTATCCAGTGTATGTGACAACAAAATATCAAATTAAAATGTATTAATTGTATGGCTTGGAATTCTTATATGGCTTAAGGATTATGTATGGCTTGTATATGGGTTTTGATTTGACTCATAAAACAACTCCTTGGAGGACACTGTCTAGATGTATCCATATGGCTTATGCCTGACCAGGTAGTCATATTCTTATGGGTACGTATGGCTTGGCCTATTTATATGGGTTCATTGTTTATACATCCTATTCATCTGCCTTGTTTGTATGGCTCTTGTTATATGGTCTTATAGCCAGCTAGCCTGCTGTGTTGGTGGTGAAGTTAGCATTTAGCTCTTGTTATATGGTGTTATAGCCAGCTAACCTGCTGTGTTGGTGAAGTTTAGGCATTTAGCTCTTGTTATATGGTGCTTATAGCCAGCTAGCCTGCTGTGTTGGTGGTGAAGTTAGCATGTAGCACTTGTTATATGGTGTTATAGCTGGCTAACCTGCTGTGTTGGTGTGAAGTTAGCATTTAGCTCTTGTTATATGGTGCTTATAGCCAGCTAGCCTGCTGTGTTGGTGGTGAAGTTAGCATTTAGCTCTTGTTATATGGTGTTATAGCCAGCTAACCTGCTGCATTGGTGGGTGATTGGCATTATACTGCCTGCCAAGGGTCATTTGATAGTGTGTGTGTGGGGGGGGGGGGGTGGCATATAGCAGTCATAGTGCAGTGTGTTTGCTGGCAGTTTGTTGTTTGTGGCTGCAGGGGACAGTAGAGGGGACAGACAGTGTGGCTGTCCTGACTGAAGGACATGGAGACTGACTCCTGCGTGCTGGACCTAAGCCACAATCACAGCCAAACACCAACACAGCCAGCAGGCTTGGGTATGGCCGGTGTACTGTTACACTGCAACACTCACAGATACACACACGTGGGCCAACACGGGCACACAAACATATTTTGTCACAGCTGTCTCTTTCTCTCCTTTGCTTCACATGTGTTTCTTCCTACTCACTCTCTGTCATTGATACGATCACTGTCTTTCTCAGCTTATTTTGGCCACAATGTAAAGTTGTATGAGTAAAGTCAGACTTTCTGACCTTTGATCACAACTTTTTCCATGAAGCTCGTCTAAAAACAGACATCCCATATAATATAACCAGATACTTGAATGAGTGTCCTGTATGAGTGAGTGATTGACAGTAGCTGACGGCTAGCCTAGAGCTGTTTTGCACGTCACCTTAGCGTCACCCCACCCCAGCGGATACTCTGAGCTAATTCAAGCTAACGTTGAAAAGCCTGTATGAATGAGACAATAAAGAAAGATTCTAGTGAGGAGGTGAAGAGAGAATGAGAGGGGGCGGGAGCTGGTGTAGAATCACTATAGCACTGAGGACCCGATCGTTGGGAATGTGTAACCTTTTTTTAACTAGCCAAGTTAGTTAGGATCAAATTCTTATTTACAATGACGGCCTACCCCACCCAAACCCGGACGACTCTGGGCCAATTGTGCGCCGCCCTATGGGACTCCCAATCAAAGCTGGATGTGATACAGCCTGAATTCGAACCAGGGACTGTAGTGATGCTTCTTGCTCTGAGATGCAGTGCCTTAGACCTCTGTGCCACTCGGGAGCCCAGGCAGGCAGACAGTGGTGGTTAGAGGACAGGAAACGTGAGGAAAATAAATACTGAGAAGAAGGGAGAGAGGGGATGAAAGAAAACAGTGAGAAATATTGTATAGCATCCATAGACCTGGTAAGCCGTGCAGACAATGGTTGTTTGAGTCTCGCAGCGGTAGGAGAAGGAGGGAGGAAGTGGGAGGGGTAGAGAAGAGTCAGAAGGTGTGACAGCACTATCTGGGTTTGATCGATGGACTGTTTATAAATATAGAAGGAGTCCCATGGCTAATTTATAAGGTCATTTTCTACCATGAACGAACGGTGGAATGCTGATAGTTCCCCCGAGCGCATACTATTCAGTATCGATCATTGTTTGCCTGAAAAGCACATAATTTATCACGGGTGGGAATTATTTATTAATGTCATGGAATATGGGATATGCTGTATATGGATTTGACTTTGAAGGAAGAAGAATCACAGCTGTGGTGTGTGTGTGGGGGGGGTGTATGCATGTTGTGCACATACATATTTGTGTGTTTCAGTGCAGCAGCAGCACTGATACAGTGCAAGAGGGATAAGGGCATACCAGAGATGATGCGTGGAGATATGGGTCAGAGATAGACATCAGCCTTGCACAAGAAGGCACACTGACAACCTATTAAGGTTCCGCCCCTTTTTTTCAATTTGCGCCTAAAATGAAATACCCAAATCTAACTGCCTGTAGCTCAGGCCCTGAAGCAAGGATATGCATATTCTTGGGTACCATTTGAAAGGAAACATTGTTTTTATGGAAATGTGAAAGGAGTGTAGGAGAATATAACACAATAGATCTGGTAAATGATAATACAAAGAAAAAAAACAAGCATTATTTTTTTTTGTACCATCTTTGAAATGCAAGAGAAAGGCCATAATGTATTATTCCAGCCCAGGTGCAAATTGGACTTTGGCCACTAGATGGCAGCAGTGTATGTGCAAAGTTTTAGACTGACGTAATGAACCATTGCATTTCTGTTAAAAAATTTGTATCAAGACTGCCCAAATGTGCCTCATTTGGTTATTAATAACTTTTCATGTCCAAAATCGTGGACTCTCCTCAAACAATAGCATGGTATTATTTCACTGTAATAGCTACTGTAAATTGGACAGTGCAGTTAGCTTAAATTCTTGTTAATCTTTCTGCCAATATCAGATATGTCTATGTCCTGGGAAATGTTCCTGTTAATTACAAACTCATGCTAATCGCATTAGCCTATGTTTGCTCAACCGTCCCGTGGAACTAGGCAAGTCAGTGAAGAACAAATTCTTATTTACAATGACTGCCTACACCGGCCAAACCCGGACGACATTGGGCCAATTGTGCGCCGCCCTATGGGACTCCCAATCACAGCCGCTTGTGATACAGCCTGGATTCGAACCAGGGTGTCTGTAGTGACGCCTTCAGGCGTTTGGACGTTTCTCCCAGGATGAACCAGATATGTCTATAATTCTTTTCTGAGGTCTTGGCTGATTTCTCTTTGTTTTCCCATGATGTCAAGCAAAGAGGCACTGAGTTTGAAGGTAGGCCTTGAAATGAATCCACAGGTACACCTCCAATTAACTCAAATTATGTCAATTAGCCTATCAGAAGCTTCTAAAGCCATGACATCATTTTTTTGAATTTTCCAAGCTGTTTAAAGGCACAGTCAACTTAGTGTATGTAAACTTCTGACCCACTGGAGTTGTGATAGTGAATTATAAGTGAAATAATCTGTCTGTTAACAATTATTGGAAAAATACTTGTCATGCACAAAGTAGATGTCCTAACCGACTTGCCAAAACTATAGTTTGTTAACAAGAAATTGGTTGTGGTTGAAAAACTAGTTTTAATGAATCCAACCTATGTTTTTGTAAACTTCCTACTTCAATTGTGTGTGTGTGTGTCAGATAATCATGGAAGTGATGGAGTCCAGGTGAGTCTGATGAGACGCAGGTGTGTATAACGATTGTGACAGGTGTGCGCCATAACGAGCAGCCTGGTGAGCTAGAGACTGGAGAGGGAGCACAAGTGACAATTTGAGATTCTTCATTGTAGCCACCCTTTGCTTTGATAAGAGCTTTGCACACTCATGGCATTCTCTCAACCAGCTTCATGTTGTAGTCCCCTGGAATGCATTTCAATTAATAGGTGTGCCTTGTTATTTTGTGGAATTTCTTTAATGCGTTTGAGCCAATCATTTGTGTTGTGACAAGGTAGGGGTGGTATACGGAAGATAGCCCTATTTGGTAAAAGGACCAAGTCCATATTATGGCAAGAACAGCTCAAATAAGCAAAGAGAAACTACAGTCCATTATTACTTTAAGACATGAAGGTCAGCCAATGCTGAACATTTCAAGAACTTTGAAAAACCATCAAGCGCTATGATGAAACTGGCTCTAATGAGGACCGCCACAGGAAAGGAAGACCCAGTTACCTCTGCTGCAGAGGATAAGTTCATTAGAGCCTCAGAAATTGCAGGCCAAATAAATGCTTCAGAGTTCAAGTGACAGACACATTTCAACATCAACTGTTCAGAGGAGACTGTGTGAATCGGGCCTTCATGGTTGAATTGCTGCAAAGAAACCACTACTGAAGGACACAAATAATAAGAAGAGACTTGCTTGGGCCAAGAAACACAAGCAATGGACATTAGACCGGTGGAAATCTGTCCTTTGGTCTGAAGAGTCCAAATGTGCGATTTTTGGTCCCATCCGCCGTGTCTTTGTGAGACGCAGAGTAGGTGAACGGATCATCTCAATATGTGTGGTTCCCACCGTGTAGCATGGAGGAGGTGTGATGGTGTGCGGGTTCTTTGCTGGTGACACTGTCATTTATTTAGAATTCGAGGCATACTTAACCAACATGGCTACCACAGCATTCTGGAGCGATACGCCATCCCAGCTGGTTTGTGCTTAGTGGAACTATGATTTGTTTTTCAACAGGACAATTACCCCAAACACACCTCCCAGGCTGTGTAAGGGCTATTTGACCAAGAAGGAGAGTGATGGAGTGCTGCATCAGATGACCTGGCCTCAACCAAGTTTGGGAGGTGTTGGAATGCGGAGTGAAGGAAAAGCATCGAACAATTGCTTGGCTT
Organism: Salvelinus sp. IW2-2015; assembly: GCF_002910315.2. Taxonomy (NCBI): domain Eukaryota; kingdom Metazoa; phylum Chordata; class Actinopteri; order Salmoniformes; family Salmonidae; genus Salvelinus; species Salvelinus sp. IW2-2015. The sequence continues at coordinate 10,447,370 of NC_036846.1, read as the reverse complement.
ATGTGGGAACTTCTTCAAGACTGTTGGAAAAGCATTCCAGGTGAAGCTGGTTGAGAGAATGCCAAGAGTGTGTAAAGCTATCAGCATGGCAAAGGGGTGGCTACTTTGAAGAATCTGAAATATATTTTAGATTCTTCAAACACTTTTTTGGTTACTACATGATTCCATATGTGTGATTGTATAGTTTTGATGTCTTCAATGTTATTCTACAATAGAAAAACCCTTGCATGAGTAGGTGTGTCCAAACTTTTGACTGGTTCTGCTTGTGCATATTATGTTTGTGTGAGCAAATGATGTTAGTGTGTATGAGTGTGTAGTTCCCTGTGAGTGTGCATAGGGAGAGTGAAAAAATAAAATACAAGTGTCAACTCTGTCTGTGTAGCCATTTTGTTAGCTATTTAGTGGTCTTATGGCTTGGGGACAAAAGCTGTTCAAGAGCCTGTTGGTGTCAGACTTAATGCACTGGTACCGTTTGCTGTAGGGAAGCACAGAGAACAGTCTATAGCTTGGGTGACTGGAGTCTTTAATGATTTTCCGGGCCTTCCTTTCACACGGATATAAAGGTCCTGGATGGCAGGGAGCTCAGCCCCAGTAATGTACGGAGCTGTCCGCACCACCCTCTGTAGCGCCATGCGATCGAGCGCGGTGCTTTTAACTAAACCAAGCAATGAATTAGCCAGTCAAGATGCTCTCAATGGTACAGCTGTATACATTTTTGAGGATTTGAGGGGCCATGCCAAACCTTTTCAACCTCCTGAGGGGGAAGAGGCGCCTTCGCACCTTCTTCACGACCGTGCGTGTGTGTGTGGACAATTTGGAAGTCTTTAGTGATTTGGACACTGAGGAACCTGAAGCTCTCGACCTACTCCACTGCAGCCCTGTTGATGTGGATGGGGGCGTGCTCGCCCTCCAGTTTCCTGTAGTCCGACGATCAGCTCCTTGGACTTACTGACGTGGAAGGAGAGATTGTTGTCCTGACACCACACTGCCAGGTCACTGACCTCCTCCCTGTAGGCCCTCTCATTGTCGCCGGTGGTCAGGCCTACCACCGTCGTGTCGTCAGCGTGCCCACACAGTTTTGGGTGAACAGGGAGTACAGGAGGGGACTAAGCACACACCCCTGTGGGGCCCCCGTGTTGAGGGTCAGAGTGGTGGAGGAGATGTTACCCGGAGGAGATTCCTACCCTCATCACCTGCGGTCTGCCCGTCAGGAAGTCCATGATCCAGTTGCAGAAGGTCCTAAGCTTGGTGACGAGCTTGGAGGGGACAATTGTGCTGAACGCTGAGCTGTAGTCAATGAACAGCATTCTCACATAGGTATTCCTCTTTTCTTGGCGGGTAAGGGCAGTGTGGAGTGTAATTGAGATTGCGTCTTCTATGGATCTGTTTGGGCAGTATGCAAATTGGAGTGGCTCTGGGATGATGGAGTTGATGTGTGCCATAACCAGCCTCTCAAAGCTCTTCATGATTATAGATGTGAGTGCTACAGTGTGGTAGTCATTGTGGGAGAGGGCGAGAGAATCTTGTTTACGCCTGCTCTTGTGGTCCCTGCAGTCTCATTCTAGCCCAGCGTCTTACTGTGTTTTTGGCTGTGTTATCAGCCAATTACCTGTAAGCAACTGTGCTTACATGCTTGTGCGTTATGTTACCAGAGCATCAGCATCTCTGGGACTGTGGTAGTCACGAGGCTGAGGAACTGGCTGTATCATTGTGTGACAAACGGGTGAAGGTTAGTTAATGCTCCCCCTGTTAGTTCTACTCTCAGTGGACGCTCAGACAGGACAGACACACCAGATGACTACTGCATGAGTCATCAGAGAAAAGACTGTTGGCTTATGCCCCTGCCCTCTCAGACGCAACACACACTTACTGAAGAGCGTGCACACACACATCCTTTTTTTTTCTTTTTTTTTTACTTAACCTTTATTTTATTTAACTAGGCAAGTCAGTTAAAAACAAATTCTTATTTACAATGATGGCCTAGGAACAGTGGGTTAACTGCCTTGTTCAGGGGCAGAACAAAAAATTCGATCTAGCAACCTTTCGGTTACTGGTCCAAAGCTCTAATCACTAGGCTACCTAATATATCATTCCTCTCTGTGTAAAGTCATTTAGACACTTAGCAACACTTAACGTTGTTGCCCTTTATACCATCATGTATTTACTGTACGACTACATTTGGCAACTACAATCTAATTACTTAGCTGTAATCAGTAGCTGTAGATAATGACTAATTATTTAATTGTGACGAAAGCAAACCACTAGTTGCATTCTGTTTTAAATTAACGTTTTTGGAGTTTAATCACAGAAGTCTTTTTATCCAATTTAAGTGCAACTCAAAGGTCAACCCAAAGTATTGCTCCTTTGTTCTGTGTTAGCTTGTTCATATATTTTCAGGCTTACAGAGTAGGAGGGTATGAGACTAGTTCATCTTAACTTTAATAGATATTAACATCCAGACCTTTAGCATGTGACACTGGAGTTAATAAGTCAAGCTGCGTCATGGCTGGTTGGCCCCTGGGCTATGGTATAACACTTGTGCTGCGTCTGTGATAGCCTAACCAGTGCTGGGTCTATGGTGAACTAGCCTGGCCCCATAAATCTAATAATTTAATGGTAGCGGCCCACTGCGCACGGCCCATTGTTTTGACTGGCTGTGATTTCCTATCGATCCCTGGTTAATAGAGCGCATCATGAAGGCAGGTGCACTTCTTTTGTGGTAAGCAGAGGTGGTGCAGATCGTGTGTGTTAGGGCCAGGGCAAGGGTGTGCGCGTTTTGTGTTGATGCACATCGGATATAGATACAAATTGTGCAATTATACACATATTGCCATAAGGTGGAGAAAAATGTTTGCAGTTTTAATATTTGTTCTTAATTATTATTTTCTTCATATTTTTTGAACCTTTCATTTAACTAGGTAAGTCAGTTAAGAACAAATTCTTATTTACAATGATGGCCTACCGGGGAACAGTGGGTGAACTGCCTTGTTCAGGGGTAGAACGACAGATTTTTACTTTGTCAGCTCGGGGATTCGATCCAGCAACCTTTCGGTTACTGGCCCAACGCTCTAACCAGTAGGCTACATTTACATTTACATTTAAGTCATTTAGCAGACGCTCTTATCCAGAGTGACTTACAAATTGGAAAGTTCATACATATTCATCCTGGTCCCCCCGTGGGGAATGAACCCACAACCCTGGCGTTGCAAGCGCCATGCTCTACCAACTGAGCCACACGGGACCATACCTGGCTACCTGCCGCCCCAAATGCCAAGAGTGTGCCAAGTTAATGGCCGGTAATTCGACCATGATGACAAGTTTAAATACTTGGCCGCTAAACTAATTTGCCAATCTAAAAAAGTTAACTGACGACATGGGCTAATTGATTGTCTTAACTAGATAAAAACATTTACAATGTGCAAATTTTGAAATTGCACCTTGTATATTCTACTATTCTAACTCTCAACAGTAAGTTGAGACCCTGACTGAGTTCTTCAGGAAGGAGTTGATCAGAGGGCCTTCAAAATGCGGGTCGCCAGTTGCCCATCCCTGGTTTAGATGGTGAAGTGAGGGCAATTCATATTTATAGTAGGTTAAAACAGGCCTTTTACAAGATGAAGTTATAACAGGAGCATTTGAATCTTATTAAAGAGATGGAGTCTAGACAGGCTACTTTAGGAAACTTTCTGAATGGACATATAGGCCCATAGAGAGAATCAGCAAACAGGAGCGCTAATACGTTTTAAGGAAAGGAGAAATATTTGCTCGTGTCGGACATACGCTGATGGCTTTGATTGGCGGGTGCTTTTATGGGGGTATGTGTGTATGCGAATACACACACACCCCCGTAAAAGCACCCGCCAATCAAAGCCATCAGCGTATGTCCGACACGAGCAAATATTTCTCCTTTCCTTTAAACGTATTAAAAACACCTATGCCTACCTTAGGCTTTCCTGAAAGTAGGCTATGTAAGAATATTATACACAACGCAAAGGACTAGAGGTCAATAGGGAATTAAAGATCAATGGAAAGTTATTTTTCAGTTCAACATCTGTTTAGAATCTGTGTAAGGCTTTCAGTCCTGGACTCATAGCTACGTGTGACAAGATATCGTTGGTCTGAATCGTCTATACATTGAGCCTGAAACAGGATACTTGTTATTTGGTCATTGGCCCAATTTTACTGCAAGGAATTCTAATTGGTCAACCACAGGCTAGGGTTGGGGGTTATAAATTACATAATGTATCTTTGTTCTGTGGAGAGAACTGAGGACAGGAAAGAAGGAACATCTACCTCTCAGCATCTACCTCTTGTTATTTTTGAATAAACCTGTTTCTCTCCCCTTGATTTGTTTTGGGGTCTGTGTTATTGAAGAATAACATCAACTGCTAACAGCTATAAGATGATGAATTAAGACTGAGCTGCTGTTCCTCCCATAGAAGGCCTGCCCACTGAGAGACCTCTCCATCATGGTTGACAACTCCACGTTGACCCCCTCCCAGAGTGTATAGAACCTTGGCGTGACCCTGGTCAACACCTTGACGTTCTTTGCAAAACATCAAGGCAGAGACTCGCTCCTGCAGGTTCCTGTTCTACAACAACCATAGAGTTTGACCCTACCTCACACAGGAAGCAGCACAAGTCCTAATCCAGGCACTTGTCCTCTCCTGTCTGGACTACTGCAACTCTCTGTTGGCTGGGCTCCCTGCTTGTGCCATCAAACCCCTGCAACGTATCCAGAATACTGCAGCCTGCCTGGTGTTCAACTGACCCTCTCTACCTTCAGGCTATGCTCAAACTCTACACAACAACCCAAGCACTCCATTCAACGCTCCATCAACATTGACAGGACAGAGAAACCAGACACATGCTCATTGCTCACATGGTGCACGTAAATGATGGTTATGAAATAAACCAGAACTTGTTTCTCTCAAGTGTAGGAGGTTTTTAATGTAACCAAATGACAGGGATTAGTGGTAAATTGCCTGTTTTACAAACGGTAGGCATTCATAGAAGTACATTATGGGCCGACATTGTAAAGCCTAGACTACTATTCTACATTGCGGGGATAGGAGGACAACAAAGAAAATGGGGTCTCGCCTAGGGCACCATATCGGCCAGGACACGGCCTGATCAGCGTTGATTCATCTAGAAATGAAGAAAAGATTCCGTATCAAATTATACCATGCCAGGTTGAAGAGGATTGGCACATTTTCCATTTGACAAAACATTAGAGCATTATAGGCCTCAGTGCCAGTACAACCTTGTCGACTGCTGTTGAATAATTAATGAATAGTCAGAACATCCAACCTTTTTTAATAAAATACCTATTTATTTATTTGTTTACTAGCAAGCAAAGAAAACGTACATTGTGTAAAAGAATGTCCACACATCAAACAATATTTGTACTGAAGTGCCATGTAGCGCTCTACACCCCCGCCCGTCTAGCAGATCGCTGCTGGAGCATCAAAAGAGGAGAGGAGGAAATGTATAAAGTTTTTAATAGACTAAGTTAGCTAAAAAAAAAAATGAATCATTAGTAAACACACCCACTATTAGGTAAAGTTTATCTACATGAAATGAAAGATAATTAAACGGTTTTGATGGTTATTTTATTTTCATGATGGTCTTCATCCATAACCGTCAGTTACACGGTTATTACATTTTTGTCACAGCCCTATTGATACCATCTGAAAAACTGTAATTGTGGAGTGAACTATCCCTTTAATTGTGGAGTGAACTATCCCTTTAAGTACACGCAAACCTTGGGATTCCAAATCCGAATGACCACAACAAAACCAGCCCCCTTAGCCAATGTTAACACATCCCTTCCTCCCTCTCTCCTCTTCCTCCTCCTCTTTGTCAGGTAGCTCAGTGCAAAGGTGGCCTCAATCGCCACATTTCCTGTGGCATCCGTGCTCCCCAAAAAAGCTGAGTCAGGAGCCAGGCGGCTTTTGGCTAAAGGGCACCTTTGAGAGGGCTCCCACAGAGGAGAGAGGGAGGGAAAGGTATAGAGAAAGAGATGGAGAGAGGTAGAGATCAATAGCGTAATGACTTAACTGTTGCCTTTCAGCCTGTACGACAGGGAGTCATTATACCCAGCCTTCTGAATTACAGACCTTTCTTTCTCTTCCTTTCTCGTGTTCTCTCTTTCTCGTGTTCTCTTTCTCTGAACGAGAATAAAAAGTATTGGAGGAATTCCCATCTCAAAAGAAGCAGCCATGGTTTAATGATAATTCAAAGTCAAACTTTCAAGGATGTTTGGTGATTTTAAAAAGGAGATGATTGAGCTGTCAGGGAATGTCTTGTTACTTCTTTCATCACAATGTTTTAAGGCGCAACATTTTTTTAGCACAGAGCAGCCATGGTGCTGGTGGTCTTACTCTCATGAGGATTGAGACAAATGTCCCTGGTGTGTGTGACATCAGTGTGCTGTCGGCCATTCGTCAATAATGGGGCAAGGTAAACTGCCCCGCACTCCTCTGGTGGTCATCACTCTCTCTGCTCCTTCTGAAACATCACTTTACTGGTCTAAACACACACACACACGCAGACACACACTGGCATACATACACACACACACACACACACAAACACTGATGTACAATAGACACGCTTACACGCACACAGACACACAAAGTGCACTTTCCTGCTGCTATTAGTGGCAAGGCAAGCTGTGGTAAAGAGCCAGGACAGAGAGGAGTCGTCTCCAGCAGTAACATGACTCCCCCTGGCCTGTAGCAGTTAGCTGTCTGGATTTCACTCAAATGAAGATGTTGATGATCACAGATGGCTCTACCACTGCTCAGTATAGTTTAAAATAAACTATTCATATTTTCCACAGTCTATTGCTCTCTGCTAGTCATTGCGATCATTGTCAATGAATGAATTGCTCTGCATGTATACCACATCCACTGTTGCTGTGTATAGGCCTGGACCAGGGACATAATAGTTCACATTTATTCACATGGGGTATATCATTCACATGATGAATTTATTCACACATACATTTCTCCAGTCTCCACATGTGTTTCTTTAGTCCATGGGACATTCAATCCTCCATCCTACACAGTTGTTTTTGGCTGAGCAGGTGTTTAGAACCCTGTGTTAATAAATTAGGAATGAGAATCTATTGACTGGCTCTGAGTCTTTTCATAGTGGCTAAAGAGATTGGTTCCACTTTGCCAGAGCTGGGAACTGTTCCTATATCTGTAGATTTTGTTAATGACTTGGCTCTGTGGATCCTGTCAATGTGGGTGAAGAGAAATTGCCAACGCAATTATTGTGTTATGCATCTGACGTGTAAAAGCTGGCAGATACATATAGTGGAGGGAACATGAATAAGTATATGCTAACTGACTGACTACCTCAAATAATGGATTGGAGCTGACTGGCCATGTTTTTCATTGGCTTGATGTGTCACAAAGAAAAGTTCTGGTTGGATTACCACTAAAACCTAGCCACTATTAACTCCCCTCTACTCTCTCAGGTACGGGTGACACGGTGGCAGTGATGATCACCGAGTCTTACGGCAAGGAGATCCTGGGTCTGCTGGAGAGGAACCTGACGGTGCTGGTGAGTGTGGTGGTGGGCCAACACGGCCAGGCCAAGAACATCAACCGCGGCTCCCTGGTCTTCGTCTCCATCTCCTTCATCGTACTCATGATCATCTCCTCTGCCTGGCTCATCTTCTACTTCATCCAGAAGATCCGCTTTACGAACGCACGTGACCGCAGCCAGGTAGGACATAGAGTATGTTTGCTAATGGTTACTCTTTCTATTACTGCCTGGTATTTATTTTGTGTTTATTTACTAAGGGTCCAATTTTTGTAAATTGAGATCCACACATGTAGCTCAAAGCCCTTTACCACATTTGAATGGTTGTATTGCAGTCAGGTAATAATATCACGTTGTTTTAGATTTTTCTTTGGGGAAGGAGGGCAGAGGTCCTGATATTAACACACAAGGCTACAAAAATCCATCTAGTTTTTATTTTTATTTTTTTATATATAAGAACATTTTTTTTTCTTTTTTTTACATTAGAGCGAAGTAGTGGTGACTCATTTAGCCAAGCTTGGAGTTTTTAGTTGAGGCATATGCTCTCAATGTCACTTTGACACACTGGCTTTCAGTTGTCTGTGACTAATCGGATGACTCATATCAGGTAAAGGAAGTGAAGAGCAGGTCAAGTGCCAGTTGTCCTCTCCTTCATGCCCTCCAGATGTTTGTAGTCTGGCTCAAGTTGACCGCCCTGTGCTCCCTCTCACTCGCTCTCTCCTGTTGGGTGGGGAAACCAGCAAGAGGAAGCAGCAATGCAATTTTGATGCTGTAAATTGCTTATGAATCCTTAATGGAGGATCGTTGTGGTAAAACTCTGCTTCCTCAGCGTCCGGCATCTTTGAAATACACACTCAACCCTTTCAGTTGGTCTAGTGCTAAGACGCTACCTTTAGTACCTGAACTGTGACAATCTATGCCAAGATAGTAGAGGTTAGTGGGGCCCTGTCTCAATTATCTTAAATAGTCTCATTTCCTTTAGCCCCACAGTCCTTTCTGTGGAAAAAGGAAAGAATTCCAAACAAGGAGCCATTTTAAGATTGTTTACAAACAGTCCTAATGTAGCATCTGCCAACGAGGGACTCCTCTCTCAAGTTATCTGTCAGAAACAACCCCTCACCATGTTTGTCACTAAATTCTCTGGTCACTATAACACTGTAGTTATCATTCACACTCTGAGTAGGCGAAAGGTGACGGACGTTGATAGTGTAAACCAACAAACACACTCAACTGCCCAGTCAACAGCTTCTGCGTGTTTCCAAAGCGAACACCTCTCTCACTATCGCTCTCCCAAGGTATATTCTTTCACATTATAGCACAGTATAAATCAGTGGGGTCAGTGTTAATGAGTGAAGAGCCACTAATCAGGTGAGTTATAAAGAAGTCCACTCTACTCTACAAACGGTTCCCTAGTAGTAGTGAATGGGACTGACCAGACCTACTACCTCTAATCACAGGGGGAGTCTCTCTCTCACACACACACGCATGCAGATGTGTAGAAATTATAATAATTAACGACAGTTATCAGTCTGACTCCATTATTATATGAATAAATGCAACAGGCCCTGTCTGCCTCTGGAGGATCTAGTCGAGATCTGGAGGATCTAGTCGAGATCATCAGCATCATTACATCACCAACTCACTAATTAACATGTCTTTCTTGTGATTTTTGGTATTTTATTAGGATCCCCGTTTAGCTGTTACGAAAGAGGCTAGATACAAATAGCTTATCCTGGCGACCAATGTTCTAGCATTAGTTTTTTGAGTCAAGTAGATCAGGGATGTCAAGGTGGTACCCAAGCATATGATATGTGTAGTGTAACTAACGACTATCAAAATACCTACTAAATTATGAACGCATATTCAATCTTCGATTTACTCTGTAAAACAAGGAATGCATTTACTCAATTCAACTAATAGGATTTATTAGTCACTAAATAATTGACCCTTAAACAATTACATGAAATACATTACTGTCACATGTGCCCCTTCTCTGGCCTCTAGGTCACCAGGCTGCTCATTATGGAGCACACCTGTCATCACCGTTACGCGCACCTGCGTGTCATCAGACTCACCTGGACTCCATCACCTCCCTGATTACCTTCCCTATATATGTCACTCTTTGGTTCCTTCCCCAGGCGTTGTTGTTTCTGTTTCATGTCTGTGCGTTGTTCGTGTTTCTTGTTTTGTATTATGTTGCGTTTATTTATTAAAACATTCACTCAGCGCACATCGTTACAATTACAGAATAACACAGAGTATCAAATCAAAGTTTATTTGTCACGTGCGCCGAATACAACAGGTGTAGACCTTACAGTGAAATGCTTACTTACAGGCTCTAACCAATAGTGCAAAAAAGGTATTAGGTGAACAATAGGTAAGTAAAGAAATTAAACAACAGTAAAAAGACAGGCTATATACAGTAGCGAGGCTATAAAAGTAGCGAGGCTACATACAGACACCGGTTAGTCAGGCTGATTGAGGTAGTATGTACATGTAGATATGGTTAAAGTGACTATGCATATATGATGAACAGAGAGTAACAGTTGAAAGAGCATGCTGACCAGACCGGACACGTCGCGTGCCAACGAGCGTCTGTGACGCCAAGGGCTAAAATAGAAGTCATTCCTATTTCTGACGCAGATCGCGCTGCAAGTCCTGCCTCTCCCAACTCCTCATTGGTTTATAGAAGCAGGTACCCACGTGCCATCTCCTCATTGGTTATACCCACGTGGGTGATTGAAAGACGAACTGTTTTGCCGGTAGTCGTGGTAATACAATGAAAGTTTAGATGCGATCACCATATAAGTTCAACGATGAAAAGCCTGGAAGGAGGAGAGATGACTAGAAACGATTCGGTTGGCCGTTTTATGTGTGGATTAATTGTCGGAGTAGAGGTCCTTGTGCATTTCAGGTAAAATAACAACTCAATGTTTATATCCCAGGACAAATTAGCTAGCAACAGCAAGCTAGCTAAATAGGACAAATTAACGTTAGCTAGCAGGTGCAAGCTAACTAGCTAAATTGCCATACACGTTTAATGCTTTTGGACCTGTCCCCAAATTAATGTCATTGGTTCAGAGTGGGCACAGACGTCAATTATATAAACGCAACATGAAACAATTTCAAAGATTTTACTGAGTTACAGCTCATATAAGGACATCAGTCAATTTAAATTAATTCATTAGGCCCTAATCTATGGATTTCACATGACTGGGAATACAAATCTGCATCTGTTGGTCACCTTAAAAAATAAAGCTTGGCTAGGATCTGAAAACCTGTCAGTATCTAGAGTGACCACGTTTTGCTCATGCAGCACGACACAGCTCCTTCCACGACATCAGAGTTGATCAGGCTGTTGAGTGTGGCCTGTGGAATGTTGGCCCACTCCTCTTCCATGGCTGTGCGAAGTTGCTGGATATTGGCGGTAACTGGAACACGCTGTCGTAAATATGCTCAATGTGTGACGTGTGGTGAGTATGCAGGCCATGGAAAAACTGGGACATTTTCAGCTTCCAGGAACAGTGTACAGATCCTTGCGACATGGGACCGTGCATTATCATGCTGAAACATGAGGTGATGGTGGAGGATGAATGGCACGACAATGGATCTCAGGATCTCTTCACGGTATCTCTGTGCATTCAAATTGCATTCCCCAAAATGCAATTGTGTTCGTTGTCCGTAGCTTATGCCTGCCCATACCATAACCCCACTGCCACATGGGGCACTCTGTTCACAACGTCTGCTATCTGCCTGGTACAGTTGAAACTGCGATTCATCTGTGAAGAGCACACTTCTCCAGCGTGCCAGTGCCCAATGAAGGTGAGAATTTGCCCATTGAAGGCGGTTACGGTGCCAAACTGCAGTCAGGTCAAGACCCTGGTGAGGACGACGAGCACGCAGATGAGCTTCTCTGAGACTGTTTCTGACAGTTTGTGCAGAAATTCTTCGGATGTGGACAGTTTCATCATCTGTCCAGGTGACTGTTCTCAGACGATTCCACAGGTGAAGAAGCCGGATGTGGAGGTCCTGGGCTGGCGTGGTTACATTTGGTCTGCGGTTGTGTCTCCAGTTGGACGTACTGCCAAATTCTCTAAAACAATGTTGGAGGCGGTTTATGGTAGAGAAATTAACATTAAATTATCTGGCAACAGCTCTGGTGGACGTTCCTGCAGTCAGCAGGCCAATTGCACGCTCCCTCAACTTAAGATCTGTGGCATTGTGTTGTGTGACAAAACTGCATATTTTAATGGCCTTTTATTATCCCCAGCACAGGGTGCACCTGTGTAATGATCATGCCGTTTTAATCAGCTTCTTAATATGCCACACCTGTCAGGTGGATGGATTATCTTGGCAAAGACAAAATGCTCACTAACAGGGATGGACACACATTTGTGCCCAAAATTTGAGAGAAATAATATTTTTGTGCATTTGGAACATTTCTGTGATCTTTTATTTCAGCTCATGAAACGTGGGACCAACACTTTACATATTGCGTTTTATATTTATGTTCAGTGTAATTTCATTGAAATGTGGAAACAACATTGCAGCAACCAGTGTGTTCCTAGTGAGACATATCAACATTCATAACTCTTTACGAACAGTAACATCTTCACACCCCTGACGGTGTCCCCAGGGTTCTGTGGGAAAGTCCCGCCCTGGTCCTGGTCCCGTCCTGGTGATTTCCACGGCAAAGGTGGGGCTCTCCTGTGAGATGTTACTATACAGCCATCCATCCGAACAATGCTATATTGAATCAACACATCAGGATGGCTTTAGCAAGTCGCTAGACTCATCTTCATCACTAGCCTTTGTCTCTTTTCCAACTACACGCACACATACAGGTCTCCACGCTGGCCTTTTAGGTTCGCGCATGCGTTTAAGTTGAACAATTTAAGGAACACCAAAAAAATTAGGAGCACAATGAAAAACATTTCAGATAATGAAACTAGAATTGTTCATTTTTCTAGGCGCACTGGTACCCCTAAATAAAAATTCCTATGCGAGTAAAATGGTTGCTCTGTACAACCCTGACAAACATAAACACTATCGCTGTCTCTCTCTCCCACTCTTTCTCACTGTGTCTACACTACTGTTGCTAAATCACCAAATCACCAGCCTGTTTTACAAATGAGGTGCTTTACAAATGTCTCTCTCCACACTGTGACTGCGGGACTGCGGTTGAAAATTAGCCGGCTGGCTAAAACCGGCACTTTTACTGAAACGTTGATTAATGTGCACTGTCCCTGTAAAAATAAAATAAACTCAAACTACATAGCTACAGTTAGACCCTGCTCTCTTGCAACACTGTGGCTACATAGCTACAGTTAGACCCTGCTCTCTCCACACTGTGGCTACATAGCTACAGTTAGACCCTGCTCTCTCCACACTGTGACTACATAGCTACAGTTAGACCCTGCTCTCTTGCAACACTGTGGCTACATAGCTACAGTTAGACCCTGCTCTCTCCACACTGTGACTACATAGCTACAGTTAGACCCTGCTCTCTCCACACTGTGACTACATAGCTACAGTTAGACCCTGCTCTCTCCACACTGTGGCTACATAGTTACAGTTAGACCCTGCTCTCTCCACACTGTGGCTACATAGGTACAGCTACACCCAGACGTCTTTGGCATCTCTGCAAAGATTGTGCCACTTATTTTCTCAGACGGGAATTACAGACATGAAGAACCCTGCCTTAAAGATGACAGAATGGTTTGATTCTTGTGCCCTTTGTGACCTTTTCATTGAACATTTTCCAGTTATTAGTGTAAAATGCTTAAGATTCTGGCTCTAGGTCTTTTGACATTGTCCCAATATATTGAAGCCTTGCTCGTTGGCACCTTAGTCTGCCCTTGGTTGAAATGTCCAAAGATCAACTCTGAAAGAGAGCGGCTCGCCAGTTGGGCTGGTCTGTGATTCACTGACCCCTCTCCTGGTCAGAGGAATAAGGCAACCTCACAGAGACTTTACACACAAATAGAGAACTTTATTTCCAGAGGACATATGAGATAGATGTGGTTCTGTACAGAGAAGAGATATGAATAAATATATTGTTCATAATAAACGTAGCATGAGAATGGAGTAATAGAACAATAACAAGATGTACTGTATAAGGAGATGGTGGCATAAGCAAAGGACTGTATAACATAGCAACAACTAGCAACATTAACCAATAGTAAATGCACAAGTTTCAATTACATCCCTCACTGTCCATGCCCTCCATCTCTCTTGTCCGCTTGGAGAGAGAATGAAGAGGCTCTGACCTGAGCAGGCAGAAGGACTCACGTGTCCTGCCTCCTAGCAACATCCCTAGCAACCTACTGGTGGAAGGTAGCAGAGGACACTGGGAGTTTGGGGAGACCGTATATGATACCCTAGTTTCTCTGACACCATCTGGGGATGGTTTGAGTGAGCTACATGACGTTCTAAAACTCACAGGCCAGGGAATTCAAATATAATAGAATTATTCATCGATTTTTACAGCACAACTCGCCCTAACAATCGTGTCTTTGACTGGATAGGAAGTCGATGTTTCTGCACTGTTTTGCACAAATTCCCCAATAGTTTGAAATGTTTAAAGCAAAAAGAATGTTGAATTACTGTACTCCTATTCATGCTACACTATGGAGTTTGGGGAAATTAGTTTGAGAAGAGTATTTTATGCCGACTAAGTTATATTTCATTCCTATTGTTAATTCAACCCTCAGGCTACATTTGCTCTCCAGATTCACCTTAATATTATCTCCCTCCCTCCCCCTGCTCTCCCTCCCTCCCTTCCTCCCTTCTCTCTCTCTCTGCCAGCGTCGACTTGGAGATGCAGCTAAGAAAGCCATAGGGAAGCTGACAACCAGGACAGTGAAGAAAGGGGACAAGGTAAACCTGCCGGCACTATTTCTTGTCCATGTCACCCCCTGTCCAACAACTTAGTAACTTTCTCAACCATGTATTGCCATTTTTCCATGCTGTCTAGAGATATGGGATTGAGCCTTTCCAGAATTTGAGAATATCCAGTCTAGTTGATCTTGGTCCATAATCCAGCCTTGTCTGACTGATGTTAGGAAGAGATGATAAATACATTTCTGCCTGTACAAACCAAGACATTCCTCCCAATACCCATTCACGCTGTCCTTTCTTGGCTCTTCTTCTCTTCCGGACCAATGGTTGGTTGAAGGTTCACCATTAGTAATATGGCTTCTGCCATGTTTCTCTCGCTAATCAAGTCCTTCCAGGAATGGTGGCCCTGAAGGATCTGACACAAGGACGTTTATTATCGTATTAGGCTTTCTTCTTTATTTATGCCTCTCACCTCGAAAAGGGTTTACAGCTCCGAATGAGGTTGTCAAAGGTGATGGATGAGTGTATGGATGGACGGACGGAAGTGTCTGCTTAAACGCTGTCTTTTTAGGTGATTGGAGACAAGCTGGCTGCAGCCATACGTGTCAAAGGAGAGAATTGATTTATTGATCGAGGGATCTTGCACTCTTGTGAATGTTAAATACAAACTCTGCTTGTGTTCGTTATTCAAATATTCCAGAATATGTGGTTGGTAGTCAACGTGTGTAACCAGAACAACTAAACGAAGACGAACGATTCAAATCCTTTCTAAATCCTCCTATAGTAACACCAGATGCATTTCTTACAATGATACATGCAATAAATGGTAGAAATGCCATCTGACTGAAAAAGTGAAATGCTAGTGATGTGTAACGGAGGTTCTTAGAGTGTCTCCAGTGAAGAAGAGTGTCAGGGCTGACGGGGCTCGGAGAAGGGGAGAGCGGGTTGGTCCTCTCCGTCCGGCCCCTCCTCCTCTGAGCCCTCGTCAAGGTCAGACAGGTCTCTGTTCATGAATAAACCATGGGCCTTGGAGTGTGCCGCAGAAATTGAAACCTCCCATCTGGAGGAAGTCCGCCGGGAGTGATTGACCTCACTGAGCCGGATGTCACGCTTGGATATTGGGGAGCAGAAGGATAAAAGGGAGGGGGGAGAAGATAGGCACTAAGGGGCCAAGGCTCTTGGTAGATAATACAGCCTGTTACAGTGATGACGGATATGACAACAGGCTACAGTGTCCCTGGTCACAAATAACCAACCAGTTTCAGGCCACGACGTCCCTCTGGACAATAAATGATGTTAACCTTGCCCATGCTTGATGACTTTGGACGTAAGAGCCCTTATGACTGAGTGGAAGGAGGGTTTGGGAGAAACAGCGACAACCGTGTGATAGCTCTTCCCCTGCTGTAACACAATGGCGAGCTCTTGCCATAACCATCGACAGCCGACAAGGACTGCTTGCGTAACAAGCTGCAGTCGAGAGCTAATTACATTATACCTGATACTGTCGGGATACAATACGAAGCATTCTAAGCCAGTATGTTTGGCTGCCCTTCCCTTATCCATACAACCTTTTATATGGTTATTACAGCGAACGCATAAATTCACTATTTGTGGACCCATGTGGGAACCAAAGCTGTAACTCTGGAGTTATGAGCAACATGCTCCAACCATCACTTCTACTGTGTATCAGAAATTCATGTAGCAGCATTCACTGCATCTCTAACATGTTGCAGCTGCTATGGACTGTTAAACTAATGACCTTCATAGCATAATTAAACATTATTGCTCAGCTGGAGGGCCATTTCCTTCATAGACCAACAATAACACCATTGTCCAGCTCAATCAAAACGGAAGCGCTGTTGTTCAATTGATTGAAATACCAGTGCCAACATTAAAAGGTCAGCGCTGTCACCTATTTTACCAGTCCCTAGGACAGGGGCCAGGCCTCTGTCAACTCCATCTCTGTCAACACTGACGCTGGTCAACTCCGGGACCACTTCACCACATTCAATAGTGCACTGGTCAGCTCCGTAACCCATGTGTCACAGTCCATATAGGACACATTCAGGCCGCGTCAGGGACTATTCCATCACATCCGTAGCCAACTGATAACACATCAGTTCCGTCTCATAGTCCAAAGTGACTTGTGGTGGTGAGAGACACTTCTCTGCCCTTCCACAACCCCAGTCATCCGCGGGCCCTACAAAGCTCAGATTCTGCCATCATGAAAATCTGCCATTAGTGACACAGATCTGCTTTATTTTAGCAGAAGCCTATTTCACACACGGCCTGGTCTGTGCTGTGTGCTTTGGCCTCATTCTGTGCCAGCAGCCTCTGTAGAGGACAACATTCATATTTAATCAGGCAGCCATTTACAGCAGCTTTCCTCGCTCACAGTGACAGGAAGTCAGGGTTGGGGGGGAAATGGAGCAGACTCCCCAGGGTCTTAAAACTGGTCTACTGCCCCTCCCCCACTAGGTCAGATGGGCCTCAGTACTATGTTTTTGTCCTCTGTATCTCTGCATGGCGACCTGGTACGGATCACTATCTGTTCTATACAACCTGTCAGACTTGAGCAGAACTCCCATACCCAGAACTCCCATACCCAGGAGTACTTGTCACTGCTCTTCCAATTTTGCATAGCCCTTTCTAAATGGTTTAGTCGGTTGGAACAAAGTTAGAGAGAACGGGATCTTAAGCACTTATATATATCACACAATATGTTAGAAATTTGTATCTCAACAGTGAAGAGGCGACTCCGGGATGCTGGCCTTCTAGGCAGAGTTGCAAAGAGAAAGCCATATTTCAGACTGACCAATAAAAATAATAGATTAAGATGGGAAAAAGAACAGACACTGGACAGAGGAACTCTGCCTAGAAGGCCAGCATCCCGGACTCGCCTCTTCACTGTTGACGTTGAGACTGGTGTTTTGCGGGTACTATTTAATGCTGCCAGTTGAGGACTTGTGAGGCGTCTGTTTCTCAAACTTTCTCCTCTATCTATTCTGGTTAGAGACAGCTTGCGCTGTTCTGTGTAGGGAGTAGTACACAGCGTTGTACAAGATCGTCAGTTTCTTGGCAATTTCTTGCATGGAATAGTCTTCATTTCTCAGAACAAGAATAGACTGATGAGTTTCAGAAGAAAGGTCTTTGTTTCTGGCCATTTTGAGTTTGTAATCAAACCCACAAATGCTGTTGCTCCAGATACTCAAGTAGTCTTAAGAAGGCCAGTTTTATTGCTTCTTTAATCTGGTTTTCAGCTGTGCTAACATAATTGCAAAAGGGTTTTCTAATGATCAATTAGCCTTTTAAAATGATAAACTTGGATTAGCTAACACAACGTGCCTTAGGAACTCAGGAGTGATGGTTGCTGATAACGGCCTCTGTATGCCTATGTAGATATTCCATTAAAAATCAGCTGTTTCCAGCTACAATAGTCATTTACAACATTAACAATATCTACACTGTATTTCTGATAAATGTTACGTTATTTTAATGGACAAAAAATGTGCTGTTATTTCAAAAACAAAGACATTTCGAAATGACCCCAAACTTTTGAACAGTTGTGTGTATGTAGGTATATGTTTGTGTGTGTGTGTGTGTGTACAGTCAGCACATGCATGTTGGACTAGGCTAGTGTTCCCAGGCATGACTAGAGAGATGACAGGTCTGTGTTGTCTCAGTTCTTCCTGGCGTATCGATCGGTCCCTCCCTGTTCGTTTGGCACCGCGTGCTAATTCAGTCCCCGGCCAGGCGGGGCTGGGCAACCGTCTGTCCTTGTGCACCTCTGTGGCAGCTTCTCTACTGTCAGCAGAGATGGTTAGCCACCCTCCATAAATAACACAGCATTGATTACATCTGTCTGTCTGTCTGTCTCTCTCTCTCTTTCTCTCTCTCACACACATGCTCTCTTTATCAAACGGTTCTCTTTCTTTCTCTCTATCACACTTTTCTGCCATCCGTCTTTCAATCTATCACCCCCTCTTTCCTTATTTCCTTCCTTGGCTCTGCACCTCTCTTGTCATGCTTTGTGTCATTGCCCTCTATCGCTGTCTTTCACTCCCTCTCCCTTTACCTCTTTGCCCCTTTCACACCTCTTCTTCTCTCCTCTCTTCCCACCTTCCCCTCTCTCTCTTCCTCATATGGCATACTTAAGCATGACACCTTGTGATGGACATGCCAGGGCAGTCAGTCAGTCAGACGTGCCGCCACCTGCCGTGGCCGTTGTCACGGTGATGGGTGTGGTTGACACGGAAACGTGGCCATCAGTTCCATCCTTGACATGCTGATTCAACAAGAGTACTCTACTTAATTGTACTCTGTATACTGAACATGTTTCCCCTACCATTACGTTCCTTTACACAGGCAGCCAACCTGCCTACAATAATATAAAACTTTCAGTCCCAGCCCTGCTGGATGTCTAAAGGGTATTGATGTCTCTCCAAACAAACATTCAAGAGGAAACACTAACCATGTTTGGCACTGCACCTCGGCCTGTTGAACAAACCAGCTATTTATCATCTGGTTGAAAGTGAATATGAATTGTCAAAAGCAAAGTGTCTGATTGTCACTGTTCTTCCTCAGTAATAGATTGCTTTCTGTTCATTGTAGCTGTCTGACACTGACTGGCCTGTTCTGTTTGTCTTCTGTGCTGCAGGAAACAGACCCGGACTTCAACCACTGCGCCGTATGCATCGAGGGATACCAGCTCAACGACGTGGTCCGCATCCTGCCCTGCAAGTGAGTGTGTGTGTGTTTGGTGGGTTGACTGTGTGTGGGTGTGTGTGTACCTATATACATCCTAAGCTAGGAGTGTGGGACAGCCTGACACAGCCCTTGTGGCTCTTACACGCAACAAACTCTCACTCGGATTCGGAATACAACATGTCCGCCATCCACTCATTCTCAATGTCACACCATCTACTTACATCCCCTCCCTCCCTCCGAAGTGCGTTTCTACCCCTCCCTGAAGTTTCTCCTCCTGTCTGAGGCAATCTCCACACCCATCCGTCACATGGCGCCCTTTCCTTCCCTCCCTCCTCACCCCCCCATCAGATCCGTCTCACACCTTTCCTGCTGATCTGCTCAGTGGGACGACTGCACTGACGCACATCAGACTAGACCAGAAACACACCTCCCCACAGTTCAGCCATAGTTAATTTGCACATATTAAGATGTATCACACCACCAATAAGAAAGGGTAGATAGTTAATACTGTATTTCTGCAGGTGAGGTGACAAATCTTAAACCATAAAAACCTTGATACAATAGGAGGAGTCTTTACTACCTGTCAATCACCTCTGGTTTGACCATTTGGGTCTGATTTAGGATCAGTTGTAGGACACACACATACAGCGTGTTGGTTTAGTGGATCACTATGCTTTACAAAGGAAGTGGAAAATGTAATGTCAGTGAGAGTTGACATTTAAGCTCTTGCCAGGAAAAAGGAGCAAGAGAGAAGGAAAAGAAGATGGAGTTACGGAAAGTAACAGACCAGAGGAGGTATTGGAAGAAAAAAATAAGAATTATAATGAGCACGGGAAGGAGGGAAGGTGAGAGAGTGTGACAAAGGTAGAGAGAAAAGAGAGTTGTTCTCTAGCTAAATGGAGTCTGGTCTGTTTTGGAAACGCAGACACTATCAAGCCTGTCTTGTCTCGCAGCACACTGTGAGTCATAACCCCTGCTAGGTAGCTCCGGCTATATTTAGATCCAGTGCTGCCAAATGACTTGCACCCACAAACACACACACTTCCTCTTCCCCCGACACACACATACACATACAGTTGAAGTCGGAAGTTTACATACACTTAGGTTGGAGTCATTAAAACTCGTTTTTCAACCACTCCACAAATGTCTTGTTACAAACTATAGTTTTGGCAAGTCGGTTAGGACATCTACTTGTGATGACACAAGTCATTTTTCAAACAATTGTTTACAGAACAGATTATTTC
The DNA here is from genome assembly GCF_002910315.2 of Salvelinus sp. IW2-2015. NCBI lineage: Eukaryota > Metazoa > Chordata > Actinopteri > Salmoniformes > Salmonidae > Salvelinus > Salvelinus sp. IW2-2015. The sequence continues at coordinate 10,427,022 of NC_036846.1, read as the reverse complement.
ATTTATAATTCACTGTATCAAAATTCCAGCAGGTCAGAAGTTTACATACACCAAGTTGACTCTGCCTTTGCACAGCTTGAAAAATTCCAGAAATTTAGTTAGCCTATTAGAAGCTTCTAAAGCCATATATAACATAATTTTAGTCAATTGTAGGTGTACCTGTGAATGTATTTCAAGGCCTACTTCAAACTCAGTGCTTCTTGCTTGACATCATGGGAAAATCTAAAGAAATCAGCCAAGACCTCAGAAAAACAATTGAGTGCCTCAGGACTACCTGCATGATGACTCCTTGCTGTCCACCTGGCTCTTGCTGCTGCTCCAGTTTCAACTGTTCTGCCTGCGGCTATGGAACCCTGACCTGTTACCCGGACGTGCTACCTGTCCCAGACCTGCTGTTTTCAACTCTCTAGAGACAGCAGGAGCGGTAGAGATACTCTCAATGGTCGCTATGAAAAGCCAACTGACATTTACTCCTGAGGTGCTTGACTTGCTGACGCCTCGACAACTACTGTGATTATTATTATTTGACCATGCTGGTCATTTATGAACATTTGAACATCTTGGCCATGTTCTGTTATAATTCTCACCTGCACAGCCAGAAGAGGACTGGCCACCCCTCATAGCCTGGTTCCTCTCTAGGTTCTTCCTAGGTTTTGGCCTTTCTGGGAGTTTTCCTAGCCACCGTGCTTCTACACCCTGCATTGCTTGCTGTTTGGGTTTTAAGGCTGGGTTTCTGTACAGCACTTTGGATATCAGCTGATGTAAGAAGGGCTATATAAATACTTTTGTTGGATCCACAAGTCTGGCTAATCTTGGGAGCAATTTCCAAATGCCTGAAGGTACCACGTTCATCTGTACAAACAATAGTACGCAAGTATAAACACCATGGGACCATGCAGCCGTCATACCGCTCAAGAAGAGACCACGTTCTGTCTCCTAGAGATGAACGTACTTTGGTCGCGAAAAGTGCAAATCAATCCAGAACAACTGCAAAGGACTTGTGAAGATGCTGGAGGAAACGGGTCAAAAGTATCTATATCCACAGTAAAAACGAGTCTATATTGACATAACTGAAAGGCTGCTCAGCAAGGAAGAGCCAATGCTCCAAAACATCCATAAAAAAGCCAGACTACGGTTTGCAACTGACATGGGGAAAATATCATACTTTTGGAGAAATGTCCTCTGGTCTGATGAACAAAATAGAACGTTTTGGCATAATGACCGCATTATGTTTGAAGGAATAGTGGAGGGCTTGCAAGCCAGAGAACACCATCCAACCGTGAAGCAGGAGGTGGCAGCATCATGTTATGGGGTGCTTTGCTTCAGGAGGGACTGGTGCACTTCACAAAATAGATGGCATCATGAAGGCAGGACAATTATGTGGATATATTGAAGCAACATCTCAAGACATCAATCAGGAATTTAAAGCTGGGTCGCAAATGGGTCTTCCCAAATGAACAATGACCCAAGCATACTTCCAAAGGTGTGGCAAAATGGCTTAAGGACAACAAAGTCAAGGTATTGGAGTGGCCATCACAAAGCCTGACTCAATCTTATAGAAAATGTGGGGCAGAACTGAAAAAGTGTGTCGAGCAAGGAGGCCTAAAAACCTGACTCAGTTACACAGCTCTGCCAGGAGGAATGGGCCAAAATTCACTCAACTTATGTGTAAGCTTGTGGAAGGCTACCCAAAACGTTTGACCCAAGTTAACAATTTAACGGCAATACACTCAATTAGTATTGGTAGCATGTTAACTTCTGACCACTGGGAATGTGATGAAAGAAATAAAAGCTGAAATAAATCATTCTCCCTACTATTATTCTGACATTTACATTCATAAAATAAAGTGTGATCCTAACTGACCTAAAACAGGAATTTTACTAGGATTAAATGTCAGGAATTGTGAAAACTGAGTTTAAATGTATTTGGCTAAGGTGTATCTAACATTTGACTTCAACTGTATATATATATATATTATATACTCCGAACATGCGTGCACACATAAGCATCAGCAGCGGACACACTTCTCTCTTTTTTCTTCTCACAACACCCTCCGCCCCTGTCCGGCAGTCTTGTTCTTGGAGACCAGCTGCTGTTTCTTCTCTGGCCTTGTGGATGTCAGAACATCCAGAGAGTGCTCCTCTACTTGCCTCCTCTCCTTCATCTGCACTAATGTGAAAGAACTAGACAGCTGATTCCCAGTAGACATCTGACCACCTCTATTTTGAATCAGATGGAGAGAAGATGGGTGTTCCTAGACTCAGGAGATGCACTGTTGTTCTTTAGTTGCAGCCAAATTAGCAGTCTAATCTCTGTGTAGTCGCATTGGGGCTGTGTTTAAAGGGTTACAACCTACTAGCTCTGCTAATAGCTACTTTATTGAGGAAAAATGTACTTTCAATGAGGTTGTCCCACCTAGCTATTGTTTTTTTTTCTTTTACCCAATGGGATATCCAATTAGTCTTGTCCCATCGCTGCAGTTCCCCTAAGGACTCGAGAGGCTGGTCCTCCGATTCACAATCCTGCCACACTGCTCGCTTAACACAGAAGCACCAATGTGTTGGAGGAAACACTGTTCAGCCCACCACAAGGAGTCTCTAAAGCGCGATGGGACAAGGATATCCCGGCCTGCCGAACCCAGATGATGCTGGGCCAATTGTGCTCCGCCTCATGGGTCTCCCTGTCACAGCCGGAGGTGACACAGCCTGGGATCGAACCCAAGGTCTGTAGTGACGCCTCAAGCACTGCAATGCAGTGCCTTAGACCGCTGCACCACTCAGGAAGCCCTAGCTATCTTTTTTATTTATCCGTTATTTTACCAGGTAAGTTGACTGAGAACACATTCTCATTTACAGCAACGACCTGGGGAATAGTTACAGGGGAGAGGAGGGGGATGAATGAGCCAATTGTAGACTGGGGATTATTAGGTGACCATGATGATTTTGAGGGCCAGATTGGGAATTTAGCCAGGACATCGGGGTTAACACCCCAACTCTTATTATAAGGGCCATGGGATCTTTAATGACCTCAGAGAGTCAGGACACCCATTTTAACGTCCCATCCGAAAGACTGCACCCTACACAGGGCAGTGGGATATTTTTTAGACCAGAGGAAAGAGTGCCTCCTACTGGCCCTCCAACACCACTTCCAGCAGCATCTGGTCTCCCATCCAGGGACTGACCAGGACCAACCCTGCTTAGCTTCAGAAGCAAGCCAGCAGTGGGATGCAGGGTGGTATGCTGCTGGCTATTCATATTAAGATGAATGCACTAACTGTAAGTCACTCTGGATAAGAGCGTCTGCTAAATGACTCAAATGTAAATGTTTAGTTTGGCCCAACTGACACAAGGACGATGTACCCACTCCTTCCTCAGACCAGTTCAGTCCAGATCAGATATCAGAAATGTAAACGGGCCGTCTACCATTAATGCTCTCCATCCATCCTGCTTATCCAGTCTCTGTCAAAGAGGAGCAATCAGAGAGGCTGTGAGAAGGGGAAGTGAAGAACACAGGTCCTTCCTATGAGGCAAAAAGGGCAAGACTTCATATACAGTATTACCTCGTCCTCACAGAAGGTGTGGACGTGCTGATAGTCGGGCTAGCATTAAATGAAGTTGAAAAGTCAGAAGTGTCTGAGCAGGGCTCTCCAGATCGCCTTCCCTCCAGGACATCTACAGCACCCGGTGTCACACGAAGGCCAATAAGACCACAGCCACCCGAGCCACGGCCTGTTTACCCCACTACCATCTAGAAGGCAGAGACTGTACATGTTCATCAAAGCTGAGACCGAGAGACTGATAACCAGGCCATCAGACTGTTAAACAGTCATCACTAGCTGGACTCCACCCAATACCCTGCCCTGAACTTAGTCACTGTTACTAGTCGGCTACCACCCGGTACTCTACCCTGCACCTTAGAGACTGCTGCCCTATGTACATAGTCATTGAACACTGGTCACTTTAATAATGTTTACATACTGTTTCACCCACTTTACATGTATATACTGTATTCTAGTCAATGCTCATCCTATATAACTACTGCTGTGTGCACACCTTTTCTAATCATATATTGTCCATAATGTCTATACACACCATCAAATACAGATAGATTTGTATTCCAGACACTGACATTGCTCGTTCTGATATTTCTTCATTTACATTTTTTATTTTATTTGTGTGTGTTGTATTGTTTGTTACTACTGCACTGTTAGAGCTAGAAACATAAGCATTTTGTTGCATCTGCGATAACTTAAGCAAAATATGTGTACGCGACCAATAAAATGATTTGATTTGACATCGTTGCAACTGATTTTAAACAGTTTTTTTTGCCTCAGGCCTCAACCTGCTATTATTTAATTAGGTGAAAGACATGCAATGCACAATAATCATTATCTCAGAACTACTGCATACATAAGTGTCAGTTAGTCTACCTAAAGAGCTAATTTCTGTTTGCAATCCATAGGTAGGCTAATTACAGATTTGGAGTAACCTGTGCAGTTGACTGGTCATGTTAGTAGTACCAAAATGTACCTTTTGATTTGTGCCCTTCATCAGGTATGTGGTTTTAGGGCACACTGCAATGATACCAAGATGGACATGATCCTGATGGTAAACGCAGAGAGAGAGAGAACAATGGAGAGGCAGAGCGAGAGAGAGAGAGAGCAATGGAGAGGCAGAGAGAGAGCAATGGAGAGGCAGAGAGAGAGAAATGGAGAGGCAGAGAGAGAGCAATGGAGAGGCAGAGAGAAAGCGCGAGAGAGAACAATGGAGAGGCAAAGAGAGAGAGTGAGAGAGAACAATGGAGAGGCAGAGAGAAAGAGCGAGAGAGAACAATGGAGAGGCAAAGAGAGAGAGTGAGAGAGAACAATGGAGAGAGAGGTGAACATGGCTGTTTATGTAGAGTGGAGTTTATCGGTCCTTATCACGTGTGTGCATACTGCATCCTCCTCTATGTTCATACTGTATCTCTGAACACCAATCCCTCTGGTGCCTCCCTTAAGTACACGCTGCTATCCCCAATCAATAACTAAAAGCATTGAAGTAAGGGAGTACACTTGACCTGCCATCAGCCATTCAATTTGTCTCTGTACATTTAATATCAGTCTATAGGACAATGTCTTGTCAATAGAGGGATGATTTTCTGGTCAGACTTGAATGGACTGACAGGCAGGCTGGCTGGCAGGCAGTCAGACAGGAAGACAGCCAGCCAGGCAGGTAGGCAAGCGGACAAATATTTGAAATGCCGTAACATGCCATCTGGATAAACCGAACATACCAACCAAGACAGGAACAACAAACATAAGTATCTCGGTATGTTGTTGTTGTTCTGTGATGGCATCTGTTATAGTATCTCATAGGTATCTACCCGTCTGTCCGACTGTCATTTTGTTCTCTGTTTTTACTCTGCTCTAAGAAAGAGTGTGTTTACTATGGCACCCTATTCCCTATATAGTGCGCTACATTTGACCAGAGCCCAATGGGCCTTCTGGGATGCAGGCAAAGACTGTGAGCGGAATCTTTTCCAGACTGGAGTGTCTCACAGCATACACATACAGACAGACTGACTTTACATCAGTCACACACACATTTAAACTGTCAAACAATCACACAAACTACTACACAAGCTCAGCCTTTGACACATTCCCAAACACTATCACACTGGTTATATAAACAGACATGCACGCACACACACACACACAATCAAAGCTTATTGACACACACACACACACACACATGCTTATCCAAGTCTCACTACAATCACAGCTTATCCAAAAGTCTCTCTCTTGCAGGACTGCTTCTTACTGCCCACTGACTTTCTCCCCAAGCCATTGTATGGTAAACAGACTCATCATTAATGTATGGAGCCCTTGTTTTCTGTGCCCCCCTTGAAAGAAAGTAAAGCATTGGTAGAGGGCCGCTGCAAGTGGCTTCGATAAGGAACAGAACATGCCCAGGAAATGCCCAGCCATGTTAGACAGGCACTTAACAGAATCAACATGCACTTTTATGTTTGTCCTTAGGAATCGGCGGTTAAGTATTTTCTATTATGCATGGTTGGTACTGGCACTTAAGGATTTGTTCTTTAGCGATGATGTAATGGGGCCTTGTATTGTTTTATGGATGCTCATCATGAGGATCTTTAATGTTGAAATGATTCATGCACCATGCTTTTGATAAAGCCATTAAGCAGTTAAGGTTAGTGATATATTATGAGGTAGGCAAGACAAGCTACAGTAAATCTGGTCCTAATGGTCCTTTTGAAGTGCATTGAAACTGGCAGTCCGGCATCATATAAAAATAGGGAGCAGAAAGCTATCTCAAACATGAAGTTTCTCTCAGATCCACAATGGCTGTCTTGTGTCCAAGTTGCGCCACAATGATCACTGTGTCTTAAAGCGTGACTCGTTTCGGTAACACTTCATAATAAGGTCCCTTAATAAACCATTTATAAACAGGTTGTAAAGAGTTGACTTACCATTTATGAATCGTTGTTCCTACATTTGTAAATGTCAGTGAGCAATCTCTTAAGTCTTGTTTTATTCTTTTTTATATTTTAGGATACCCATTAGCTGTTGCTGAAGCAGCAGTTACCCTTCCTGGGGTCCACATTTATACATTTTATTTATAAATACTATTTTAAGTAAACTGCCTTTTTCATCAGCATGCTAGCTTAGCATTAGCAAGCCTAGCATGCTGACGAGAAAGGCAGTTCAATTAAAATAGTGTTTATAAATGCATAATTGACTATTTAGAGATTGCTTATTGACATTTACAAATGTAGGAATAATGATTCAGAAAGGGTAAGTCAACTGTTTATAAATGGTTTATTACAGGACCTTAATAAAGTGTTATATTTACTCTTTCATACTCTAGGCCCAACTTGTCAGCTCAAACAGAGCGGTCATTGTGCAATCGCAGGACGTAAAGGGGCCATGTCTGTCTTTGAAGAGTCGCATATAGGCTGTTGTGGGGCTTGTTTGTGGAGGTGGTTTCCTGCTCTTCAACCGTGTTCTTTGTTTCTGTGTCTCTCTGCACAGGCATGTCTTCCATAAGCTGTGTGTGGACCCCTGGCTGAATGAGCACTGTACTTGTCCCATGTGTAAACTGAACATCCTCAAAGCTCTGGGCATCATGGTGAGTATTAGTGTAGTCAATATCTCAATGCCTTATCAGTAGAAATGTGTTAGAAGTCAGTATACAAATGTTATCCGGCAATGCCAGTACTCATTCAAAACAAAGTGTGATCAACTTCACAAACGACTCTTGACCCAAATAATGAGGAAAAAGATCATATATTGTCATTTTCTCAATTTACATGGTTGTTGATTAACAGTAGAATACAACGAAACCTGTGTTGCGTTGTAGATTAAGGCGTTATTTCCCCAGATTGCCCTTCACATGCTGCTGCTCCCCATCATTGTGACAGACCATGTTCATCCTTGGGCGCGCTCAGTACGATGTAACGTTTTGGAACATTCAGATAGAAATAGGCTATGTAGAACAAACATGCCTCTCTGACATGTAGAATAAGGAATCACATCAGCTTTATTCATGGAATTTCTATCTGCAACGTTTGAGAATGTTTTGCGACTGAACATGGCCCAGGCAATTGCGTAACCATCTGTTTATGCCAGCTGTGTATGACCTCATCCGTAGTCCTAGTATTCCCCCTGCTGGTAAGTTATGGAACTATTGCTCAGACGTCAGAAACTAGTCAAACCAGGACTAAAGTGGTATCATCACATCTGATGAGCTGCTACAAGAGCTATTTTCTCTGAAGCTAAGTGTTCATGTTAAGGTCATGGTCAAAATCAGGGTCAGCGATCAGCATGAGTTAATACGACACAAATTAGACTTTCCTCTTACCCTTGTGTTTAACCACTAGCCATACCATTCCTCTAACCGTTGTTTAACCACTAGCCATAACATTCCTCTAACCGTTTAACCTCTAGCCATAACATTCCTCTAACCGTTGTTTAACCACTAGCCATAACATTCCTGTAACCCTTGGTTTAACCTCTAGCCATAACATTCCTCCAACCGTTATTTAACCACTAGCCATAACATTCCTCTAACCCTTGTGTTTAATCCTAGCCATAACATTCCTCCAACCGTTGTTTAACCACTAGCCATAACATTCCTTTTAACCCTTGTGTTTAACCACTAGCCATAACATTCCTCTAACCCTTGTGTTTAACCTCTAGCCATAACTTTCTAACCGTTGTGTTTAACCACTAGCCATAACATTCCTCTAACCCTTGTGTTTAATCTCTAGCCATAACATTCCTCCAACCGTTGTTTAACCTCTAGCCATAACATTCCTCCAACTGTTGTTTAACCTCTAGCCATAACATTCCTCTAACCCTTGTGTTTAACCATAGCCATAACATTCCTCCAACCGTTTTTTAACCACTAGCCATAACATTCCTCTAACCTTGTGTTTAATCTCTAGCCATAACATTCCTCCAACCGTTGTTTAACCACTAGCCATAACATTCCTTAACCTTGTGTTTAACCACTAGCCATACACTCCGCTAACCTTGTGTTTAACCACTAGCCATAACATTCCTCTAACCTTGTGTTTACCACTAGCCATAACATTCCTCTAACCGTTGTTTAACCACGCCATAACATCCTCTAACCGTTGTTTAACACTAGCATAACATTCCTCAACCGTTATTTACCACTAGCCATAACATTCCTCTAACCGTTGTTTAACCACTAGCCATAACATTCCTAACCCTTGTGTTTAACCACTAGCCATAACATTCTCTAACCCTTGTGTTTAACCACTAGCCATAACATTCCCTAACTTGTGTTTAACCACTAGCCATAACATTCCTGTAACCCTTGTTTAACAAGCCATAACATTCCTCTAACCGTTGTTTAACACTAGCCATAAATTCCTCTAACCGTTGTTTAACCACTAGCCATAACATTCCTCAACCGTTATTAACCACTAGCTAACATTCTTTAACGTTGTTTAACCACTAGCCATAACATTCCTCTAACCCTTGTGTTTAACCACTAGCCATAACATTCCTCTAACCCTTGTGTTTAACCACTAGCCATAACATTCCTCTAACCTTGTGTTTAACCACTAGCCATAACATCCTCTAACCCTTGTGTTTAACCACTAGCCATAACATTCCTCTAACCTTGTGTTTAACCACTAGCCATAACATTCTCTAACCGTTGTTTAACCTAGCCATTACATTCCTCTAACCGTTGTTTAACCTCTAGCCATAAATTCCTCTAACCCTTGTGTTAACATAGCCATAACATTCTCTAACCGTTGTTTAACCTCTAGCCATAACATTCCTCTAACCCTTGTGTTTAACCACTAGCCATAACATTCCTCTAACGTTGTTTAACCTCTAGCCATAACATTCCTCTAACCTTTGTTAACCTCTAACATAACTTCCTCACCGTTGTTTAACAACTAGCCATAACATTCCTCCAACCGTTGTTTAACCCCACATAACATTCCTCTAACCCTTGTGTTTAACCACTAGCCATAACATTCCTCAACCCTTGTGTTTAACCACTAGCCATAACATTCCTCTAACCCTTGTGTTTAACCTCTAGCCATAACATTCCTCTAACTCTTGTGTTTAACCACTAGCCATAACATTCCTCTAACCGTTGTTTAACCTCTAGCCATAACATTCCTCTAACCGTTGTTTAACCACTAGCCATTACATTCCTCTAACCGTTGTTTAACCTCTAGCCATAAATTCCTCTAACCTTGTTTTAACCACTAGCATAACATTCCTCTAACCGTTGTTTAACCTCTAGCCATAACATTCCTCTAACCGTTGTTTAACCTCTAACCATAACATTCTCTTAACCGTTGTTTAACAACTAGCCATAACATTCTCCAACCGTGTTTAACAACTAGCCATAACATTCCTCCAACCATGTTTAACCATAGCCATAACATTCCTCTAACCGTTGTTTAACCACTAGGCCATAACATTCCTCTAACCCTTGTGTTTAACCTCTAGCCATAACATTCTCTAACCTTGTGTTTACCACTAGCCATAACATTCTCTAACCGTGTTGAACCTCGCAAACATTCTCTAACCGTTGTTTAACCTCTAGCCATAACATTCCTCTAACCGTTGTTTAACCACTAGCCATAACATTCCTCTAACCCTTGTGTTTAACCTCTAGCCATAACATTCCTCTAACCGTTGTTTAACAATTAGCCATAACATTCCTCCAACCATCGTTTAACCACTAGCCATAACATTCCTCTAACCGTTGTTTAACAACTAGCCATAACATTCCTTTAACCCTTGTGTTTACTCCCCTACCCCCTTTAGCCCAACCTACCGTGCGTGGACAACGTCGGCTTCGACATGGACCACAGGATAGGGCGCAGCCAGACGATGGCCAGCCAGCGGACAGCCCTAGTGGACCTGTCCAGTGAGACATCCATCAGCCTGGAGCCCCTGCAGCAAGGCCACCCTGGCACTGGACCCCAGATCCCCTCAGAGAGCGGAGAGCTCACCCCCCGCACCGGAGAGATCAACATCGCCGTCACCAGTAAGCAGCTTCCGCCTTGGACAACCTTTCTAGTCTTCAACTCAAGTTTAGATTTTATTTCAAATGACTTCATTGATATGAAAGGTTACATTCAGCATTATATCTTTAGAACACACTGTGACCTATGCACAGCAAGGCACTTCACCCTAATTGCTCCAGGGTCACCGTTGATAATGGCAGACCCCGGCCGTGACCCCACTCTCCGAGTGTGTCTCAGGGAGAGTTGGGATATGCAAAAAAAAAAAAACATTTCCAATTCACACATGCGTATAATGCACACTTGTATCTGTGTAAAATGGGACAAATATAAACATCCACCAAATGTATATAATTATTATGTAAGCTCGGAACATAGGAATAAATCAAATGTAGCCTTTTCATAGTTCACAAACTTAGTGAAGGCATTAGCCTCTGAAAAATGAAAGAAAAAAATATATATATCTTGTTATGCTATTTAAATTAGGTAAAATTAGGTAAATCTAAACTAAACGCAAAATTATAATTCTAAACCACTTGCACGCGCGCGCACACACACACTCAAAAGATAGATCCTAAATCCCTCCCTGCCCCTTTATCCCTCCCTTCACTAAAAGTGAGATTAGTTGTGTTCTGTTTTGTCAGCAAAAAGACAACCACTTTTAAAAGGATTACACGACAACCTCTGGATCCTCTCCTGCTCTCTGTCTCTCTTTGTCTTTGACTCTGCATTTAGATTTCAGTCTCCTTTCACACTTTCCCTTGACCTTGGACACAGACACACACACCCCCCCCCCCCCCCCCAGAGACTTGTCTCCTGTAGGTCACATTGCTCCCTGCACCCCCCTCCGACTCCCCGCTGCCGCTGTCTGTTTAATCCATAATCCCTATCCAACTGATCCTAGCCCCAACCATGAGAAGGCAAAATGCACAACTGACCTAAGAGGACCTCTTGAACCACAATCTGTTTTACTGTGCATAACTATTTATGAAGGAGGGGAAGATGTGATTTCACAGCACTGCACCAAAAAAATAAGAACATGCACTGCAGTTATTATTGCAATACTACTACTTGTTTATTACTGCAATACTACTTGTTTATCGTTCTTTCACTTATAGCTAGTAATTATAAATCAGTAATGCTGTGTGTCATGTGTTGCTGTCTTGCTATGTTGTTGTCTTAGGTCTTTCTTTATGTAGTGTTGTCTCTCTTGTTGTGATGTGTGTTTTGTCCTAGATTTATATTGTATTTATTTTTATCCCAGGCCCCTGTCACACCCTGGCCTTAGTATTCTTTGTTTTCTGTAATATTTTGGTTAGGTCAGGGTGTGACAGGGGGGATGTTTGTGTGTATTTGTCTCATCTTGGGTGGTTGTATGGTATAGGGGGTTTTGGTAGAGTGTATGGGTTTGTGTTGAGTGTAGGTGGAGACACGCACCCTATACCGTGTCTAGGTAAGTCTATGGTTGCCTGAATGGTTCTCAATCAGAGACAGCTGTCATTCATTGTCTCTGATTGGGAGCCATATTTAAGGCAGCCATAGGCATTAGGCTATTGTGGGTAATTGTCTATGTGTAGTGTTTAGTGTCAGCACTATTTGTTTGAATAGCTTCACGGTCATCTGTTTGTTGTTTTTGTTCGTTTGTTCGTCTTCATAATAAAAAGAAGATGTCGTTCTATCACGCTGCACCTTGGTCCACTCTGCCTCAAAGTTACGACGATCGTGACAGAATTACCCACCAAACAAGGACCAAGCAGCGTGTTAAGCAGCAGCAGGAGCAACCTACACAGGATTTATGGCAATGGGAGCAGAGTCTGGACTATACTACGTGGGAGGAGATCGACAGGTGGGCGATCGACCCAGGGAGAATGCCGGAGCCCGCCTGGGATTCTCTGGAGCAGTGTGAGGAGGGATACCGGCGAATGGAGGCAGCACGACGACGCGGTAGGAAGCCTGTGTGAGTCAGCCCCAAAAAATTTTGGGGGGGGGGGGGGCTAAAGGGTAGTGTGGCGAAGTCAGGTAGGAGACTTGCGCCAACTCTCTATGCTTACCGTGGAGTGCGAGAGTACGGGCGAACCCGTGTTATGCGGAAGAGCGCATGTGTCTCCTGTACGTGTGCATAGCCCGGTGCGGGTTATTCCACCTCCCCGCACTGGCAGAGCTAGATTGAGTATTGAGCCAGGTGCCATGAACCGGCTCAATGCGTCTGTCTCCAGTGCGTCTCCTCGGGCGGCATAACATGGCACCAGCCTTACGCATGGTGTCCGTTCGCCTACACAGCCCAGTGCGGGTATTTCACCTCCCCACTGGTCGGGCTACGGGGGGCATACAACCAGGTAAGGTGGGCAGGCTCAGTGCTCAAGGGAGCCAGTACGCCTGCATGGTCCGGTATATCCGGCCGCACCCTCCCCGCCCCAGCCCAGTACCACCAGCTGCCAAACACGCACCAGGCTTCCAGTGTGTCTCCAGAGACTGTTCTCTCTCCGCACTCCGCCTATGGTGCGTGTCTCCAGCCCGGTACACCAGTTCCGGCACAAGCCTCCTGTGCGTCTCCAGAGTCCTGTGTGTCCTGTTGCTGCTCCCCGCACTAGCCTTAAGGTGCGTGTCCTTAGCCCGGTACCACCAGTTCCGGCACCACGCACCAGGCCTACTGTGCTCCTCAGCCGCCGAAGTCTGCGTCTGCCCAGAGCCGTCAGAGCGCCCGTGCGCCAGAGCCGTCAGAGCTGCCCGTCTGCCCAGAGCCGTCAGAGCTGCCCGTCTGCCCAGAGCCGTCAGAGCGCCGTCTCAGCCGTCAGAGCTGCCCGTCTGCCCAGAGCCGTCAGAGCTGCCCGTCTGCCCTCCAGAGTCTCAGACTGCCCTCTGCCCAGAGCCGTCAGAGCTGCCCGTCTGCCAGAGCCGTCAGAGCTGCCCGTTCCCAAGAGCGTCAGAGTGCCCGTTCTCCCAGAGCCGTCAGAGCTGCCCGTCTGCCCAGAGCCGTCAGAGCTGCCCGTCTGCCCAAGCCGTCAGAGCGCCTTCGCCCAGATGCCGTCAGAGCTGCCGTCTGCCCAGAGCCGTCAGAGCTGCCCGTCTGCCCAGAGCCGTCAGAGCTGCCCCAGAGCCGTCAGGCTGCCAGAGCCGTCAGAGCTGCCCAGAGCGCAGAGCTGCCCGTCTGTCCCGAGCCGTCAGAGCTGCCCGTCTGTCCCGAGCGTCAGAGCTGCCCGTCTGTCCGAGCCGTCAGAGCTGCCCGTCTGTCCGAGCCGTCAGACTGCCGTCTGTCCCGAGCCGTCAGAGTCGCCCGTCTGTCCCCTCGAGCTGCCCGTCTTGTCCCGAGCCGTCAGAGCGCTCGTCGCCCGAGCCGTCAGAGCGCCGTCTCCGCCTAGACCGCCCGTACTGTCCGAGCCTCAGAGCCGCCGTCTGTCCGACCTCAGAGCCCCGTCGTCCGAGACTTCAAGCCGCCCGTCTGTCCCGAGCTGCTAGAGCGTCCGCCAGACAGGAGCAGCCAGAGCCGTCCGCCAGACAGGAGCAGCCAGAGCCGTCCGCCAGACAGGAGCAGCCAGAGGCCGTCGCCAGACAGGAGCAGCCAGAGCCGTCCGCCAGACAGGAGCAGCCAGAGCCGCGCACAGGAGCAGCCAGACGCCGCCAGCAGGGCAGCCAGAGGCCCGCCAGGTCGTCTGTTTGTTGTTTGTTTCGTTTGTTCGTTTTCATAATAAAAAGAAGATTCGTTCTATCAGCTGCGCCTTGGTCCACTCTGCCTCAAAGTTACGACGACGTACTGACACCCCGTCTCCCAGGAGGCCTTTTGTAGACTTCATTGTAAATAAGAATTTGTTTAACTGACTTGCCTAGTTAAATAAAGGTTAAATAAATAAATAAAATAAAACATCAATTTGAATGAATAGCTGATCCTGTGAGTAGTTCATAATCTGAATAATAGTGAATAAGAGTTGCTAGATAACTCGTAGTACCTAAACCTGTTTCAGGATAGCCCTACTTCTATAAATTAATGAAATCAGTCTTATATAAGTTCTCTCACGTCACCCCGCTCCCCGTCTCTCCCATGGCTTCCAGTTGAAGCTCGCATCCGCTACAGACATGGTGCTTGCCTACGGAGCTGTGAGGGGAACGGCACCTCCGTACCTTCAGGCTCTGATCAGGCCCTACACCACAACAAGGGCACTGCGTTCATCCACCTCTGGCCTGCTCGCTCTCCTACCTCTGAGGAAGTACAGTTCCCGCTCAGCCCAGTCAAAACTGTCGCTGCTCTGGCACCCAATGGTGGAACAAACTCCTCCACGACGCCAGGTCAGCGGAGTCAATCACCACCTTCCGGAGACCCTGAACCCACTCTTTAAGGAATACCTAGGATAGGATAAAGTAATCCTTCTAACCCCCCCCCCCCCCTTAAAAGAGTTAGATGCACATTGTAAAGTGGTTGTTCCACTGGATATCATAAGTTGAATGCACCAATTTGTAAGTCGCTGGATAAGAGCGTCTGCTAAATGACTTAAATGTAAATGTAAATAAAATCCACCAAATTTCTGCTGTTTGATAATGTGACCCAGGTTCCCTCTCATTTCTGCTGTTTGATAATGTGACCCAGGTTCCCTCTCATTTCTGCTGTTTTGATAATGTGACAGGTTCTCTTCATTTCTGCTGTTTGATAATGTGACCAGGTTCCTCTCATTTTGCTGTTTGATAATGTACCCAGGTTCTCTCTTTCTGCTGTTTGATAATGTGACCCAGGTTCCTCTCATTTCTGCTGTTTGATAATGTGACCCAGGTTCCTCTCATTTCTGCTGTTTGATAATGTGACCCAGGTTCCTTTCATTTCTGGTAAACCTCAAAGGGCTCCTATAGTGAAAGTTATGCCTGTTCTCTTTCAATGTGGACAGTTTTACCTGACTTTTCTCAATTTAAAGAGACTGCACGTTACGTTAGTAACATGCAGTATAGATGGACCTAGATGTGCCTCGGTTTCTCTTTTTGTCGCCGTTGGATGCGTCTGCAGTGTGGATGCATGTGTGGATGGCGTGCGGTGTGGATGTGTTTTGTGCCTGTGTGTACATAACTGTCTTTACGCTATGCCCATGCTTCCAGGTCTTTCTCTCCGGTCTTTAAGCTGGTCCTGGTAAATGTCTCCTTTCTCCTGCCTCTCTCCGTGTCGCTCTCTGGATATTTCTCTGGATCTTAAGGACGTCTTTTCTTTATCTCTTCGTTTTCCTGACTTTACTGCTGGATTTCAAAGAGGAAATATCTTTTGTGTTTTCCTGTTTGGCCTCGTCGGTTTTTAACCCAATGCATGTTGGGCTGCAATGACCCCCCCCCTCTTTCCTTTCATTGACAGAGGAGTGGTTTATAATCGCCAGCTTCGGCCTTCTCAGCACTCTCACTCTGTGCTTTATGATCATCAAGGCCACAGCCAGCTTCTCCAGCCCTGAGTGAGTACCACCATATACTTCCAGAATTCAATACATTCAATATGTCTACTCCTTCATTACATTTCAATCAAGCCTATTGATAAAGCTTGAGTCACAGATTATTGTTGTCTATTTAATTTCTGCTTAACTAAGCCCGAATCCAGGGCTATACTTCTTGATTTGTGGATATCGGAAAATTGGCTCAACTCAGGCTACTTTGAACCATTGTCAAGACAATGGAGTTTGGATACAGTCCAGACAGATGCAAAACAGTCAGACTAGTATTCAAATGTGGCAAACTTCCATTTCCATGAATTTACTTTACTTGGATCGCAGCTAACATAAATCTAAATACTTTAACAGCATAATTGTTTCATACTGTACAGTATATGTGTACTGAAGTTAAGTACAGTTGACATGGGTACTGGCATGTATCTAATACAGAGAGAGTTTGAAAAGTAATGAAATATTGGATTGTGAATGTTCTCACATGAACTAACAAGGATACTGTATAAAGTAACACGGAAGGCTCCATCCATCCCCTCTCAGACAAACTTCAAAAGTATTGGAGCTAAGTGCCTTAACACGAGAACATCATGGTTTAAAAGAAGATTAAAAGTATTTATGTTCAGATCAATTACATTCCCCTTCTCTGTTCCTACGTGTCTTTAATGCTCTGTCTTTCTTCTGCTACCTTTTCTAACATCGTTCCTTTTCTCTTCCTTCTCTTCCAGCCTGGAGTGGGAGAAGTGAAGATGATCGCCTTATTGCCCCTCTCGATCCTTTCTCTGGCGGAGCCTCATGGCAATGTTGCCTTCTTCTGCCATATGTTTCTGTATTGTATTTTGTAAGCTTTTACTACTGTACTGGCTGAGCCTGGCTGTAATTGTTTTTAGTGGTTGTAATAGGGCAAAGCGCTTTGAGACATTAAATCTTCCCTCCTTTTGACTTGTTATGTTCTCTTTCATAATCAATACTTTCCGCGTGTGTGTGTGAGTTTCTATATTTAATGAAAGACACCCATCATTCTTGTGCTCCTAAACTAGACACAGCTCGCTACAGAAGGTAGCAAGCTTCTTTGCTCATTCATGACCTTGACTTGAAAATACACTATGACTGACCAGGTGAATCCAGGTGAAAGGGATGATCCCTTATTGATGTCACTTGTTAAATCCACTTCAATCAGGAAGGGGAGGAAACAGCTTAAAGAATCGATTAAGCCTTGAGACAATTGAGAAATGGATTGTGCATGTGTGACATTGAGGGTGAATGGGCAAGACAAAATATTTAAGTGCCTTTGAATGGGGTATGGTAGTAATATTGCAACTCAATACTAGGAAGGTGTTCCTAATGTTTGGTATACTCTGTGTATTTGGCTGTAATGCAGCACTATCCCCAGTAGGTGGCACTATTTCTTAGCGATTACAGTACAGGTCTATCCTCCCACATCAGATTCGTATCAGTTCACAACTTCCACATATCTCTGCTTAGCTCTTGTTCAGGCTGGCCTGAATGATATTGATGATTAGTATGAATCAATGGGCGGTCTGCGTGATCTTCCATGTATCACTCTCTTGACTTGAGGTTGTATAGCATGTTGAGGATCTTTGAAGATTCACAATGGGCAATTCCACGGTTAGGGAATGATGCAGAGACTCAGATTTTCCACTTTAAAATGTATACCAAACAAAAACCAATGATAGCAAAGTTAAACAAACCATACAACTCCCTGCACAAGGACAACTTTTAGACATTTTCCCAATAAATAAATAAATATTTACTTGAAGAACAGTGCAGATGCAAGGTTTGGTAACAGAATGACGGCACCAACAGCACAAACCATCATTCTATTACCAAACTGCATCCGCACTGTTCTTTAAGTAAATGTGTTTTTGTCAAATTTTCAGTGGAAATTGTTAAAAGTAGTCCTTGTTCATAGTTTGCTTCATGGTTTGTTTAACTTTACAATAACTGTGTTTTGTTTTGGCATAGGTTTAAAGTGGAAAATCGGAGTCACAGCATCTTTCTGTTACTGTGGAATTGCCTTAATGTCACTGTTCAGTTTGACCTCACCCACCCTTACATTATTACTCAACTGTAAATGTCGATCATGGTGTCCAATCCCAGTGTCTCCTGCAATAATGTTTACAGATGCCAAGAAAGTATAAATAATACCTTTGTTTATGGTGCTAGCATCAGCTTTTCTAGTTAGGTATCTTACTGACAGATGTCATGTTTCTTGGTGTCACTGATATTGACATCTTCCCATGTTTCTTTGCAGGTGGCCACTTCTTCAACCGGAACTCCCTGTCCCCACGCAGTTTGGTCTGTGAGATGGAGCTACCTGACACCCAGGCATCGCTCGACCGCTACGATGACAAGTCGTGAGGGTCGTCACCGTGGTTTCGACCCCCCCCACACACACCAAGGGACAGATGGCCATGTACCTTCCTGCACACCTGCGAGTCATTGTGTGTGTGTGTGTGTGGGRGGGGGRGGGGGGGGGGGGGGTAGGAGCGGCACAGCAACCTAGATGGCAACCTTGACTAACCTCTGGAACAATGACATGATGACATCAGAAATTTTCTACCAGTGCAGAATGTACTATTGCCTGTCAAAGAAGAGAGGGGATACTCGTCCTCTCTTCTCCCCCTGGTTAGATATTCAGTAAAGTCCTTCCTTGACACTTTCATTTCAGCAACTGACTCTGACATCTGTTTCTAGATGCGGTAGTGGGTAATTATCCCTTTCTAGTCTTACTTTGCAGGATCTTGGCGTATCGTCCATTTGAAATGTGCTAGACATAATAAACCACTTGTTAGTGCAGCCTACAATACATCTGTATATATGACTAGCAAACCGTCATTTAATTTAGCTTCCTTTGGCTCTAATGCGGTAAGAAAGATCTCTTTTTCCGTAAAGGCAGCAATGGAAAAGTTTCTTCCCTGGTGGACCAGTTGGCTCTGTTGTATTTACTATGCTGCCTAAAGGACAGTGGAGATGATATTTTGACTGGTGGGACATGTCCAGACATGCCTAGTCTCTCCCTCTATATGGTCATGTGACTGGTGTAATGCACCCACCATGGTGACTGGGTTCAAGAATAAGACCAGTGGAACAATGGACATGCACTGATGCAACATTCTGAACTCTGTGAAAAGCAGTATTACTTCCCTATAGCAAAACCAATGTCTCTGTATAAAAATTTAAAAAATACATTTTAACGTGTACTTAAAAAAGCCTATGAAATACCCAGATCGTGTATTAATCAACCCCTGTGTGTGTGTGTGTGTGTGTGTGTGTGTGTGTGTGTGTACAGTACCAGTCAAAAGTTTGGACACACCTAAGGTTTTTCTTTCTTTTTACTATTTTCTACATTTTAGAATGATAGTGAAGATGTCAAAACTATGAAATAACACATATGGAATCATGTAGTAACCAAAGAAAGTGTTAAACAAATCAGAATATTTTATATTTGAGATTCTTCAAAGTAGCCACCCTTTGCCTTGATGACAGCTTTGGACATTGGCATTTTCTCAAATTATTGGCATTTTTTTGGTTACTACATGATTCCATATGTGTTATTTCATAGTTTTGATGTCTTCACTATTATTCTACAATGTAGAAAATAGTAAAAAATAAAAACCCTTGAATAAGTAGGTGTCCAAACGTTTGACTGGTACTGCGTGTGTATGTATGTGTATACACACACACAGTATTTACAATCTATATACATTATATCTCTAAACCGGCCTCTTGAAGTACTGTTTGTTTTCCTTTCACAATCTTGTACAAACGAAATGGGTGGAAGGGTTTGTCCTCTGTTCTTGTTGTCCCCTTGTGTTATCTTTATCTGATATTTGCGATGATGTAACGCGGGGAGGGGAGTGTGTCAGTTTCAGGTCACTGTGTTACATACAGCACTGCCTCAGCATTAAAAGTGTAATTATTGCCTACGTCCTGTTGATGCCCATTCCGATGTGTGCCGCTTCTTCCTGAAACACAGCTCAATGTTATTAACATTTCAGCTGGAGTTTGGAGAAGATTCTATTCAGATGAAATAAATTATTAACTTCACAGTGTGGTGAAAGTGTATAGTGATGAGCTTGATGCTCCTTTCCAATAAATAGAGGGTCTAGTGACACGATGGTCGGTACTTGACTGCCATTTGACAAATATAAATATCCCTAATAATCTAATGTAGACAAGCCTACCTGCACTGTATCTGCAAGCTGTTTGCTAGAGCGCAGATGCTATTTAATGCAACAGTTTGTGACAACTATCGGTTGTTGAAAATGTCATAGAAACGCATTGAACTTTAGATTTTTATTTGGTACAAACTTAAACTAAAAAGTTAATTTTGCGTGTGCTACGTCATCACGCATTGACTTTTATCCACAACAAGTCCGTTTGGTGGAAATACACCACTGTTGGGAAAATTTACATTTTCTTTGATGATTTTAGAAAATTTGCATGAAAATCTGTTGCCAAGTGGATGGAAACCTAGCTATAGGGAGCGTTCATTGGCATAATGAATTTGGGCCATGATTTGGCATTAAATCAAATGCCATTACATTTTTGGAATTTTAGATTCTTTGTCTAATTTTTATTGGTAATTATTAGTTCTCAAAGATTATCTTAAAAAATATACTGAACAAAAATATAAATGCAACATGTAAAATTGTTAGTCTCATGTTTCTTGAGCTGAAATAAAAGATCCCAGATATTTCCAAACACACTAAAAGTTTCTCTAAAATATTGTGCACAAATTTGTTTACATCCATGTTAGTGAGCATTTTTCCTTTGCCAAGATAATCCATCCACCTGACATATCAAGAAGATGATTGAACACCATGCTCATTACACAGGTGCACCTTGTGCTGGGGACAAAAGGCCACTCTAAAATGTGCAGTTTTGTCACACAACACAATGCCACAGCTTGCAATTGGCATGCTGACTGCAGGAATGTTCACCAGAGCTGTTGCCAGAGAATTGAATGTTCATTTCTCTATCACCAGCTGCCTCCAACATCATTTTAGACAATTTGGCAGTATGTCCAACCGGCTTCACAACTGCAGACGATGTGTAACCATACCAGCCCAAGACTTCCACATCCAGCTTCTTCACCTGTGGAATCATCTGCAACCAACTACCCGGAGAGCTGATGAACTGAGTAGTATTTCTGTCTGTAATATAGCCATTTCCTAGGGAAAAACTCATTCTGATTGGCTGGGCCTGTTTCCCCAAGTGGCTGGGCCTGGCTCGCCAGTGGCTAGGCCTATGCCTTCCCAGGCCCATCCATGGCTGGGCCTATGCCTTCCCAGGCCCATCCATGGCTGCGCCCCTGCCCAGTCATGTCAAATCCTTAGATTAGGGCCTCATTTATTTATTTCAATTGACTGATTTCCTTTTATGAACTGTAACTCAGTAAAATCTTTTAAATTGTTGGATATTGCGTTTATATTTTTGTTCAGTATATTATGTTAAGTCTAGTCTGAGGCCAGGCTGAATAAACTGCATTGTTTCGTAAGTCATAGTTGGAGGATCACACACCATTTGATCGCGTGACTCCAAGTTTCCTGTTATTAATATAAATATCTGCGCTTAAAGGCATTTCCGCCACCATTTGTCGCATAATTAATTACATCGATGCAAAAATATCCCACCATGTCGAACGAACAAATGATCAGTTGGCATTTATACAATTGTACCGAAACTACCATCAGAGCTGTCATGACTCGTTTTATATGGTATGGCTTTACTCACATAAAAACTGTGCAGGGAAAGTGGTTTGTGATTACATTTTCACTTAACCCATTTAATCCCGAATTTTTCCCAGACATGAAAATATCCAAATCAAGTGTCATTAGTAACCCTTTGAGATAATCAATCATCATTGTTTTACATTTTCATGTAAAAGTAGGTGAAAGTGTGTTTTATGGTCAGTCACAATTGTGACCGGTGGGATAATGTTATGTATACTGAATTAACATATTTCTCCTATGCAGTCATCAAAATTCTTATATATCCCAGCCCAGTTATCAACACATTTAAAACTCTGTCACTGGCAGTCCCCAATATTGCCACTAGAATGCCCCATCACATTCTAGTGTGACTATTGTACGTATCAAAAACCTTTATACAACACCGATATGAATACTGAGAGCAAAGACAAAAAAACAACCATCAACATATTTCAACATTGTTACTTTATTGTAACATATATTGTAACATTGTTACTTTAGTGCAATATTCATTGTAACATTGTCATTGTGACATTTTAGTGCAACATTCACTAACAATTGTATAGCAGTCGTGTGATTCATTCACATTGAACATAAAGGTAACATTTAGGATAGAGGTAGCCTGTATAATATGCATTCAAGTAGAGGCCTACACAGAACAAAATAATATATATATATACATAAAAAGCATCACTGCACATTGAGTGCTTACATATATATATATATCATAGAGGTAGGCTTCAGAACCAAGTGCACGATTAGTTTGTGCATCACTATTTTGAACTACGATCAGTCAGACCTGTCATAAAGTATGTCTTGAATCAATTGACCTTTTTTCCCAAAAACATTTCAGTCATTTTGATTGTCTTTTTCATCTACTTTTCTTTTCTTCCTGGAGTCTGTTGTACTGCTTCTCCTCATCCTTTATCGACTTTTCTATTTTTCAGCCATTTTTCATTCACTCTTATCTCCTTTTCTACTGTCCATGGTATATCTTGAAGTACTCAATGTACAGTGGCGCTTTGCATTTCTCACATGCATAGGTAGTGCGTTTGTCACAATGACGACATCTCTGGAACCGGTGCATCATGTTGATTGGCCAGTGAGAAGCTTTGTCATATCTTGCCTGATCTTTAACAGTAGCAGCCAGTAAAGATCTCCTTCCGTGGCTCAGTGGTTTCGTGCCAAACTTTTGCATATTTGGGCTGTATACTATGTGGTTTGGAATCACATCGGTGGCAGGCCTCTTCGATCATTTGAACACTCAATCTTTATTTTTGACCACTTGCAGCTTTTCCCTTGGCTCTTCTGGCTGACCTCCCGGTCAGGTAGAGGCCCTTGGCTCTTCATTATCAACAATGGGTGGGGGTAGGTCATCATCACTGATAACGTTGTTCCTGTCATGATCTGTTTGCATAGGATCAGCATATGCATTCAATGGCAAATGGCCTGTCCATAGTCCATATCTGACCCATCGCTATCACAATCACTGAGGACAGCATATTTCTCATTATGAGGGATAACTGCAATGTTTGCATGCCTTGTCTGGGCAGTCACCTAGATCCAACATATCCAGAACTTGACTCAAAGTGAAACTAAAAGAAAGAACAGAGTAGAAAGTTAGGTAGAACAAGACCTATGTATGTGTATACCTAGATGCACTGTTATCCCACCGGACACTATTGTTGCCGTCAACATGTTTACACATTCTATGACCACACTGAACAAAGTTGAATAATTGCAAATCCATATATCAATACTAGACACCTTAAAGATGATGTGTACCAAAAATCCTTGTCCCATCTTTATGTTAACATACTTTACTAACCTTTTGTTTGGGAGCTTTGATGCAGCCATCGTCTTCTCATGGTGCAACCAGGAAGTAAACAGCTCTGGTCATGTGACAATTTACACTAAACATGTGACACTGCACATATTTCTTTGTAACCCTTTATTATTTCAATACTTGCTGGGAATGCATTGATACATCATTCAATAAAAATGTTTAGAGCCTTTATAACTGAAAACGTTTTTTACGGTCGCTATTGTGACTGATGGGATTAAATAGGTTAAATTAATACAGTGAGTCAAGCAGCGATGCAATGTACACTATGATATGAACGTAAATTGGACGTGTTTACGTAAAAGTAGAAAGCGACCAGTTTCGAGGGTCGTCACTAGTTATCCCAGCCTATTTCTACAATTACGCTTCTTAAATTTGAATGTTAAACCTAACCTTAACCACACCACTGCTAACCCTAACGTTAAATCAAGACCAAAAGGCTAAAGTTTTGTTTTCACGATATAGACTATTTTGACTTTGTGGCTGTGGTAGCTAGTGGAAACCGTTTCCGAGTAGACAACAGCAGAGCAACCAGCTGCACAGACGGACATGAACTCAAAACAGCAGGCAACACGTCTGCAAAACATGCTTGTGTGAAGTCGCTTACCGTACACTTTGCACCATAATATCCAATAATAAGTGTGTAATTTGGAAAAAGCGTATTCAAAATGTGGATAACTCCAGAGGAGGTGTTGCTTGCCAATGCTCTGTGGGTGAGCGAAAGGGCGAACCCCTTCTTCATTCTCCAGAGGAGAAAGGGCCATGGCAAAGGAGGGGGCATCACTGGTAACTATACAATAATATTATTTGGTTTACAATTGCTCTCATATTTCTGAAAAATGTAATTTGTGTTGGCTAATGTAATGAGGGCTTTAGCTAACGTTAGCTAGAAAGCTTGGTTTGTTAGCAAGGTAGCTAGCGCGCAGGCTAGCTGTTGACGTGTAAAGTGGAGCTGGCTAACCAAGTTAGTGCGTTGTTTTTTCTTCGTCTGCAGCTAACTAAC
The DNA here is from genome assembly GCF_002910315.2 of Salvelinus sp. IW2-2015. Classification (NCBI taxonomy): domain Eukaryota; kingdom Metazoa; phylum Chordata; class Actinopteri; order Salmoniformes; family Salmonidae; genus Salvelinus; species Salvelinus sp. IW2-2015. The sequence goes on along the minus strand of NC_036846.1, from coordinate 10,402,508 downwards.
TAACATCGTTGATAGGTTTTATTTGCTGGAAGTATGTGCATTTTCTCACATGCACCACTAAACAGTACACACAGCTAGTTAATAATAGCTAGTAAACTATGTCAGCCTAACCAACCCAATAGTGTTTGATTGCGGACCGCAATTCGTTCTTGCATATAGCTATTTCTGCGTTTTAGGAACGCCCCCTCCAGCATACAGTTAGTTCCTTCATGAACGACCCCCATCTCCCGAACATCCCATTGGTTCCTGCATGAACGAAAACCTGCTCTCGCTGTCATCAACAGAACTGCCGTAAAACAGTGCACCGACCAGCAGGGGGGCGAAGGTCACTGTCTACCTGCGTCGCTCCCTCTAGTTCCTCTGGTACAGAGCAGGCGGGGGCAACACTGCTAGCCAACCGTGTGAGCACAAGGTGTCGCTCGCGCCTATTGTGTATCGGAGTCCCCAAGGACAAGCTAGCTAACGTTAGTCCTTCACTCCCACCTGCTAAAGGACACTGTCAACTGTTGTCGCCCTCGACTATTCTTTTTCTGTGGTTTTTATCGCCGGTTGGCATCCAACGTTATGGTACCTACTGTACCAACCGTTATGGCAGTCAAGCAAATCATTCCGCAAAGAGTCGTTTACAATCTAGTCCTGTGGTGGTCACAGCCGGAGCTCGTTTCAAATGTATCAATAAATCTTATTTGAATGCCTAGCAATCAACACATGTACTCTCTAGGGTATGTGGGACATCCCACCTGGCCAACATGAAGTGAGATTGCAGAGCGCCAAATTCAAATACAGAAATACTCATTATAAAAATTCAGAAAACAAAACATATTTTACATAGGTTTAAAGATTAACTTGTGAATCCAACCGGTGTCAGATTTTAAAAATGCTTTACGGCGAAAGCATACTTTACGATTATTTGAGAACATAGCCCAGCAGACAAATCATTACAAACAGTAACCAGCCAAGTAGAAGAGTTACACAAGTCAGAAAGAGATAAAATTAATAACTTACCTTTGATGATCTTTATATGGTTGCACTCAGAAGACATTCATTTATTCAATAAATGTTCCTTTTGTTCGATAAAGTCTCTCTTTATATCCAAAAACCTCAGTTTTGTTTGCGCGTTTTCTTCAGTAATCCACAGGCTCAAACGCAGTCACAACAGGCAGACAAAAAATCCAAATTGTATCCGTAAAGTTCACAGAAACATGTCAAACGATGTTTATATTCAAACCTCAGGTTGTTTTTAGCCTAAATAATCGATCATATTTCAACCGGACAATAACGTCGTCAATDTAAAAGGTAAACAAGAAAGGCACTCTCTCCGTCGTGCGCATGAAAAAGCTCTGTGACACTGCAAGGTCCACTCATTCAGACTGGTCTTACTCCCTAATTTTTCAGAATACAAGCCTGAAACAATTTCTAAAGACTGTTGACATCTAGTGGAAGGCATAAGAACTGCACTTTGAGTCCTAAGTCAATGGATACTGTAATGGCATTGAATAGAAAACTACAAAAACCCAAAAAAATCCTACTTCCTGAATGGATTTTTCTCAGGTTTTCACCTGCCAAATCAGTTCTGTTATACTCACAGACACTATTTTAACAGTTTTGGAAACTTTAGAGTGTTCTCTATCCAAACCTAACAGGTATATGCATATCATATCTTCTGGGCCCGAGTAGCAGGCAGTTTTATATGGGCATGCTTTTCATCCAAAATTCCGAATGCTGCCCCCTACCCTAGAGAAGTTAAAGCAGTGGTTCTCAACTGATTTTGCTTGGGGACCCACATTTGACAATGACAATTGAGTCGCGACGCAATATTATGGACTGTCGATAATTCCATTTTGTAATGTTGTATTGCTGCTGCCTTATTGGGCAGGCTTCACTTGCAAAATCACAGTCTACTCTTATGGTATTAAAGTCATTACACAGCCATATTAACTGAGAAAACATTTATTATGAATTCAAGAATAAGCCATTTTAATTAGTAGACCTGTTCAGGAGTGGGGTGTAATACATTATCAGACTCAGAACATGATATCAAAACCAGTTCAATAATGTTAATGAACAGTAACACAACACTTTTTAAAATAGGAAAAACAGCAATCATTAGGAATTCTTAATTATCAATTACCATGTGAATAGTTTCACAACCTTAACGTTTTTTTAAAGGTTTACGTTTTTAACCAGTTTAATAAAATGTAATATGAATGTCAGTATTAATTAACAATAATACTTAACATAGTGAACAACAACTCATTAACCTGTTTATTTATTGTGTGTGTGGCCTATCAGTGGTAAAGCTGGGGGTGTTTCTTCATTTTGATAAGTTTATTGAAGCCTGGGGTGACGGTTGACAGGGCAACTGAGGTATTGCTGGCTGTCCAGTTTGTTTCTGCTTTTAGTTTTCATCACGGCCATAGCAGAGAAGCCACTTTCACACAGATAAGTAGCATGATTCTGATTGCATGACAGGAGAGAGCAGGATATTTTCCCACTATGCTGCACCAGAACGGTGGCCGAGTCATTTCCGGGATGCGCACGCTCAGTCTGCGATCAAATGATAGCTCCACCAGCTGATCCTCTTCATTGCCTGGCAATGTGACGCTTCCCATCTCCACTCCAAAGGGGAGATTGGAATCCAGTCGTCTTGTCTCCTGTTCTCCTCCGGGAAGTAGTCGCAAAACTTTCCCTGCAGCTTGACAAGATGCTGTTTAATGTTTTTTTCAGTGTGTCGCCGTGCGCTTTGTTGCTCAGATTCTGAATCTTGAAATCAGCATTGGGAAACATGTCAATACTCCCGTGAGAAACATGATTTGCCCAAACGGTAAGCTTCATCTTGAAGGCATCCACTTTGTCCCTCTTTTCAAACCGACTTTGCATTGACACATGAGCGAATTCAGATGATCAAAAATATCTGCCAGGTAGGCAACCTGTGCGAGCCACTCCTCACAATCGAAATGTTCGGCCAGAGATTACTTGTTTTCTGAAAGAAATGCAGCAATCTCTGCTCGAAGCTCATAAAAGCGACCCAACACTTTACCCCTGGAAAGCCAGCGGATCTCTACACGATAAAGCACCTGCTGGTGTTCGCTCCCCATATCCCTGCAGAAGGCCTGGAAACACCTGCTTTTCGCGGAACTCTTTTTGATATAGTTGACACACTTGATCACATCCTGGAGAGTGATGTGGAGCTCAGGCACCATGTCCTTTGCTGCCAATGCCTCCCTGTGTAGGAATCAGTGGTTCCACGTCGCACTTGGTGCTCTCTCCAGGATCCGCTTTACTACCCCGGAGTGCTTTCCAGTCATGGCAGGTGCCCCATCAGTGGTCACACCGACGCACCCATCCCAGGCCAGTCCCACCGAGCTCAGGTGCATATCCATTGTGTTAAAGACCGCCTCTGCAGTGGTGGTGGTGGGCAAATCAGCACTAAAAGGAACTGCTCCTCGAAGTTATTATCCCACACGTGTCTGACATAGACCATTAGAATTGCATGGTTAGCCACATCTTTGGATTCATCAAGCTGCTGTGCGTAATGGCCATTTTCACTGATGCGCTCTGATGTCTGGCGCGTTATGTCCTCAGACATGTCCTTGATTCTCCTCCTCATGGTGTCATTGGATAGGGGTGTAGTTTTAAGTTTGTTGGCGGGTGACTCTCCCAAGATTTCAGTGCACATATCAATCGCAGCAGGGAGTATGAAATCCTCTGCATTGGTGTGGGCTTTTTTGCACTTAGCAATGCGCTGGGGTACAAGGTATGATGCGCGAAGTGCCTTTTCTTGTACCGTGCATACGTTCTTCAATGAGTCTTGTGAGGCCACCAGATATCGACATCTTCTTTTTAAAAAGTCAGCTGTCTTATCTTTGTGACTTGGATGCTTGGTGGACCCCTACAAATCAGCCAGGCTAGACAATCTGGACCCTCTCTTTCTAAAATTATCTGCCGAAATTGTTGCAACCCCTATTACTAGCCTGTTCAGCCTCTCTTTCGTATAGTCTGAGATTCCCATAGATTGGAAAGCAGCCGCGGTCATCCCCCTCTTCAAAGGGGGAGACACTCTAGACCCAAACTGCTACAGACCTATTGGCAGACAGCCTTGGTTTCTCAAATGATTGCCTCACTTGGTTCACCAACTACTTCTCCGATAGAGTTCAGTATGTCAAATTGGAGGGCCTGTTGTCCAGACCTCTGGCAGTCTCTTTGGGGGTGCCACAGGGTTCAATTCAATTCAATTCCGACACTCTTCTCTGTATACATCAATGATGTCGCTCTCGCTGCTAGTGATTCTTTGATCCACCTCTACTCAGACGACACCATTCTGTATACCTCTGGCCTTTCTTTGAACACTGTGTTAACTAACCTCCAGATGAGCTTCAATGCCATACAACTCTCCTTCCGTGGCCTCCAACTGCTCTTAAATGCAAGTAAAACTAAATGCATGCTCTTCAACCGTTTGCTGCCCGCACCTGCCCGCCCGTCCAGCATCACTACTCTGGACGATTCTGACTTAGAATATGTGGACAACTACAAATACCTAGGTGTCTGCTTAGACTGTAAACTCTCCTTCCAGACTCACATTAAATATCTCCAATCCAAAATTAAATCTAGAATCGGCTTCCTATTTTGCAACAAAGCATCCTTCACTCATGCTGCCAAACATACCCTCGTAAATCTGACCATCCTACCGATCCTCGACTTCGGCGATGTCATTTACAAAATAGCCTCCAACACTCTACTCAACAAATTGGATGCAGTCTATCACAGTGCCATCCGTTTTGTCACCAAAGCCCCATATACTACCCACCACTGCGACCTGTATGCTCTCGTTGGCTGGCCCTCGCTTCATACTCGTCGCCAAACCCACTGGCTCCAGGTCATCTACAAGTCTCTGCTAGGTAAAGCCCTGCCTTATCTCAGCTCACTGGTCACCATAGCAGCACCCACCCGTAGCACGCGTTCCAGCAGGTATATCTCACTGGTCACCCCCAAAGCCAATTCTTCCTTTGGTCGCCTCTCCTTCCAGTTCTCTGCTGCCAATGACTGGAACGATCTGCAAAAATCTCTGAAGCTGGAGACTCTTACCTCCCTCACTATCTTTAAGCACCAGCTGTCAGAGCAGTTCACAGATCACTGCACCTGTACATAGCTCATCTGTAAATAGCCCATCCAATCTATCTCATCACAATACTGTATTTATTTATCTTGCTCCTTTGCACCCCAGTATCTCTACTTGAACATTCATCTTCTGCACACCCTACCATTCCAGTGTTTAATTGCTATATTGTAATTACTTCGCCACCATGGCATATTTCTTGCCTTACCTTTCTTATCCTACCTCATTTGCACATGCTGTTTACAGATTTTTCTACTGTATTATTGATTGTATGTTTGTTTATTTCATGTGTAACTCTGTGTTGTTGTATGTGTCGAACTGCTTTGCTTTGTCTTGGCCAGGTCGCAGTTGCAAATGAGAACTTGTTCTCAACTAGCCTGCCTGGTTAAATAAAGGTGAAAAAAAAAAAAAAGTTACAAATAAATTGGTGTCCAGATGCCTTTTCAGTTTGGAGAGTTTCATGCTCTCATTATCTAACAGCTTGTTGCATAGTACACACTGCTGTCTACACTCACCCTGCCTGTCTTCTATATATGTAAAACCATATTTGATGAAGCCGGGGTCGTATTTTCTCCTTGACAGGGGCTGTGTTGTCTGCCTTTTTGTTGACATTGGAAGCAGCAGTAGATGAAGAGGGAGATGCACCTTTTAAAAATGTGTCCATGATGTTACTCTGGCAGCTAGGGCTGGGCGGTATACCGTATTTTATGACATACCGGTATTGATGCAGGGACCGGTTTGGGTTTTTACTTTACCTTCTATAACGGTATTTGAATGTTTGGTTTGTTAAATGTGATACGCCATTGGTAATGTCAATTTTTATAGTTTACTTCGCTACTTGAGTCATCTCTCTCCGCTCTTTCTCGCCATGCCACTTTCCACACAGACCTAGCCACGCCCCCTGTCACTCAAGGAGCGCATTTGTTGTACCTCAACCATGAGACACTTGCGTTCAGTCTGCATGGTCAATGCAGCACATGCAAAAATGTTGATGACAACAATACTGTTTTCACTTTGCTTCTTAATTTAAATCCACTAGTGTTCTATAATGACACTATTATTTTGTGTTTCATCAGCAAACAGCTAGTTTGTCTTTTCTTAGCAAGTTGCCCTAAATCTTGTGAGACGCTAATGCTAAATCTAGCTAATAAATGTACTGAGTAAGAGCAAACGTAGCTAGCTAATACAGCCTGATAATATCAGTGATGCTGTAGACCTGAATTTGTTTTGGTTGAAGTGAAATTGAACAGTATAAAACAATCAGAATGGAGAAAGACTCATTGAAATCATTTAAAATGTATGTGTTGCCACCCTAGGATCACTCACTACTCATAAAGGAAATGTAGAACTTTTATTATTCAAAACTAAAAATACCATCATACTGTCCAATTAAAAAATACTGTGATATAATATTTTGGTCATATCGCCCAGCCTTACTGACAGCTAGCCAACATGAGTTAAATGACAGCTAACTATCCACATGTGCAATACCTGCGGAGACATCTGCATAGTTAGCAATCAAGATATATGTCAGAAGATGATGGGGGGGGCGAGAATGTTATTGTATTGGTCAGTGAGTGTGTGCAGCGCGAAAACCCTCCAAGTCCGAACGTAGCTAGCCATTTCACCACTGCCGACGCGCTGCACATGTAAAGTCAGCAACAATAAGCGGTGCGGCGCACGCACGCCTGTGTGTAGCGGTACCATTGTGAAATTCAGCAACAATATGCGGTGAGGCCGTATCCTTTCAAAATTAAAGGTTTGGTGTGGCAGTTACCTTAAATATTTTTTCATATTTTTATTTATTTATATAGCACAAGTCCCACGTCCTATTAAAATCCTCCCGTGTTGGAGTCGCGACCCCCCCCCCCCCCCCAGTTGAGAATCCCTGGTTTAAAGCACATTTTTACAAGCCTCAGTCATAAATGACCACTCCAATAAGCCCCCTATGGTGAACGACGTGAATGGAAGGCCCATAGAATCATGACTCTTTCGAGTTTTCAGTTCATTGTTTGCCGGTAGGGGGTCCCTTGTGCTCTTGGCATTACTGATTCAAATGAACGAAATTAGTCAAAATATTTGTTCTTTTGACTGAACGAGTTGAATAGATCAGAGTCAGTAAAAAGAGCTGAACTTCCCATCACTAGCTTCTGCAGATGCAATAATGCCCAAATGCAGGAACTCCCCGAATTGCGGACCGCAATGCACCCTTCTCAACCAACCTGAAACCTGAGTCTAGCTAGCCCTGTCATATGACCAAAACAATGGAAGTTGGATTAGCCTCCCATATTGAATTTGGATGCTATCATAAAACACCAGATATAGGTATCTCCAGTTATTCTAGTAACTAAGGGAATAACAGTCATGTAATAAAAAAATAAAAAAACAATTTCGTATTAAAGAGCTCTTTAGAAACTTTAGGTTAGGTAGCTATCTACTTCAACAGTTATGATTTAATCAGATTAATTACTAAATTAGACCAAATCACTACCATCTGAAAGACTACCCAGACGTCGTCAAGTCTAATTTTAAAGAGCCGAAGAACAAGCCGATTGGCATGTGTTTCTTTCTGTTTCTCATTATAAATTCAGTTTTGGAGGTGCGTTTCCTGACCGATTCCGCATTTGGTTGATAATGTTTATCCCCCATGAGACACTGTAGATGTAGAAGCCTATTTCACTTCCTCCAAATCCTCAGAATGAATCTAAGATAATTCGATAAATCTGTAATTAATTGTTATGTTTTTGCCGAGAATGTTTTATATCTAAGATGTTTGGTGCAGTATTTCTCAAGTAAAAGAAATGTGAGATGTTATGTAAACAAAGTCGGGGTGCTGTGCATGTCTGTTGCTGTCTATGCTATTTGATAGAGAGCAACCACTGCAGCTGTTCACACCATGTTAGTGGGCAAATGTACATCGTCAAATCGAAACCCAAATCAAAACTCACTTTTAGATGAGACTGACTTTATGACCAAAATTATCCTATTTACACTTTGTATTCAATTTTGACACTAGAATAACTGTTTCTGACTTATGCTGATGCCACATGGGCCGTTTTCAAAGGGATGTGTTGCTTTTTAAAGGCAGTCGCTCTTTAAAGTTACTCTTTCATTCACAAGAGTTTGACATTTCCCTTTGATGTAGATATTCTTCCCCAAGTCCCTGTCTCTATTAGCCACAGTGTCACTGCCGCTGTTTTGCTGAACAGTTCTAGGAACATAAGTCTTATACAAGCCTACAGTACACCAGTCACATGAAGACCGTAAAATGTAGGCTATGAAATAGTAAATCATGTAGAAATGCGTGAGGTGTATGTGTGCGTGTGTGTGGTGTGTGTGCTTGCACACACGTGAGTTTGAATGTCTGGCTTTGGGCCAGCAGGCGTCGGACTTCCTCAAGCTTAACAAACAGATGTCAGTTCAGATCATAGCCAAATAACCTTTGTTTACCCAGCTTAAAAGTCATCCATGCAAAGTAAGGACTCCTCCAGCCAGCAATACAATGTTTTGGATGATTGACCCTGTAGTCACCTATTGGGATTCCTGATTGACCTGTAGTCCCCTTTTGGGATTCCTGTAGGCCTATTATCTCAACTAGTCAGTTGAAACATTATAGTGAGATACTGTATGAGTAGCCTAGCGGTTAAGAGCATTGGGCCAGTAACCTGAAGGTCGCTGGTTCAAATCTCGAGACGACTTGATGAAAAATCTGTCTGTGCCCTTGAGCAAAGGCACTTAGCCCTAATTGCTACTGTAAGTTGTTCTGGATATTGGATAAGAGCATCTGCTAAATGACTCAAATGTAAATCGTGTTGTAAGGGGCATACATCGAATAGTAGCCTGACTTGTTGTGCTGCTTTTCTTCAGGCTTGTTGGTGGGCACCATGGATGTTGTCCTGGACTCCAGTGCCAGAGTGGCTCCCTATAGGATCCTGCACCAGACAGGGGACTCGATCTTCTGCAGCATCGCATGTGGTGGGTGCAAAACCATGCCATGACACCTCTGAATATTCTGGGACAGACAAACTTTCTTTGAAGCTAGCTTATTTAATTAAAACTGAATAAAAGCGCTAGGCATATATAAATGTGATCCATTATCATCAGGTGTTAAGAGACCTCTCCTTGATCTGCAATGTTCTAGGTTTATCCCATAGATATTACAACCAGTAGATAGTGATAGCTCTGACGTCATCCACATATTCCTATGGAAATCTCCCGATGAAGCCGGAAGTATTTCAATTTGAAGCGCGCCATGTTTCTGGATGGGGCTGGATAGCACCAAAAACGCTAAGGATCATGGTGAAAGTGGCCGAAACTAGCAAAGGATCATGGTCGAAGTAGTCGTTTTCATCCTGCCTGAGAGAGTCAACCTTAATGTCTATGGCATGAGGGCGCGAGCCTCCTCGTAGCCTGCGAGCATCCTCGTAGCCTGCCGGCCTGTGATTGGTCTGTGTCAGCACGTGGTCCTGTGTGACAACAAATGTAGTAGTTTGAATGGATTACTATTTAATTAAATATCTCAATTCGTAGCAAACTTTAAAATAATTCACAGTGGAGATCAAATTTCTGTTGACCAAAGTTTTGGGGGGGCCGTTCTGGTATCGTAATTTACGTAGGCTTTCTAGGAAAGACCAGGGCTTTTGGCACCGCTAGTTCCAGAGCTTGTGACTGAGCTGTACCGGAGCGAGAGAGAAGGCAGACGATCCCCCCAAAATTATATCCTCTCCACGCTCCAGTCAAATTACACACGATCCTCTCACCCCAGAGCTCATGGCTGAGCGGTACCTGAGTGAAATTGGAGTGCGAAAGAAGGCCGAAGCTCCCCAATTTTTAAAAATCCGCTCCACTCTCCAACCAAATTACTCACGCTCCACTCACATCCTCTGGTTGCTACGCAGTAGCCAATCTGCAGAGCTTGTGACTTCACGCTCCAGACCGGACACTGAGGGACTGGTTTATTCACATCTGTGCCAAGAATGTTAAAGTGACAAGGAGAGGAACACACTTTAGAACAGTGTTGTATTACTCAAGTCCCGATTTTCATGACTTTTAACTCGACTTGTACTCGACCATTGAGGACTCGCACTCGCCATCTAGACCATTAGTGACTCGGACTGACTTTCTCGGCCATTAGTGACTCGGACTGGCCCCCTGTGACTTGTATTTGCACTTGGACTGGATAGGCTACTATGATGAGCAGAATATTAGCAGCGCTGGATGAGCAGAGCAGCGAGGGTTCTGTTCTCTAGCAGTGGGAAGGATCCAACACACCCGGCACACATAGCCTACATTAGCTGGTGAGTTGTGGAGGAGCAAGCGATGAGTGTGGGCAGGCTCCGCTCCGGCTCAGCCTCCGATCATAGGCTACACATCACACAAGCCACTCTCTTGCTTCCCCGTAACCACCAGTCACCAGCCTGCTATTTAGCTTTGCCTGGTTAAGAAACAGAAACTTCTTCACGAAATTGAAAACAATAGTATCGAGTTTAATAGCACAACAGTGTAGCTATTTGTCTCTCGTTGTGGATAGAAAAGTAGTCTGTCTTTGAATTTTCATCTTGCTCTACCCTCCCACTTCCCCCTCCCTGCATCCCATAGTCAGGTTCTGACAAGTCTCCCTTTAGTTTTCACTCTGCAAATAACTACTCGATTACAAAAAAGTAGCTGAGAGCCCGACTTACCATTTATGTATTTAGTAAATAAGTAGTGAAACGCTATTGAGTAGAATTTGTGGTAGTGATGAATAATATTTAGGGCTACCGAGTGGCGCAGTCGACTAAGGCACTGCATCTCAGTTCTATAGGTGTCACTACAGACCCTGGTTCGATCCCGGGCTGTATCACAACCGGCCGTGATCGGGAGTCCCATAGGGCGGTGCACAATTGGCCCAGCGTCGTCCGGGTTAGGGGAGGGTTTGGCCGGGGTAGGCTGTCATTGTAAAATAAGAATTTGTTCTTAACTGTATATACAGTTTTTTAAATGAGGGAGTGGGAGTGGCGCCATCTGGTGGTGACTAGAAACAATTGTATGATAAGACCTATTATAAATTGATGGACTCGTGACTCCAACTTGGACTCGACTCGTACTTCAGCCATAGGGACTCGACTTGTACTCGAGCACAGGGGCTTGGGACTCGACTTGAGATTTAGTGACTCTGATACGACATTGCTTTACGATATCAAGTTTCACCTATGCTAGCTGCACTAAAGCACTCTGGCTTGAAGTTTGAAGGTACAGATCCCCTAATGCTAACCTTAACCATCAGTGGGGGAAATGCTAAACTGACCCAGGATCCTAACTAGGGCCAAACCCTATACCGACTAAACCACACCTAGACCCACTTAACCACACCCACTAAACCACACCTACAGTGCATTCGGAAAGTATTCAGACCTCTTAACTTTTTCCACATTTTGTTACGTTACAGCCTTATTCTAAAATGGATGACATAGTTTTTTCCCCTCGTCAATATGCACACAATACCCCTTAATGACAAAGCAAAAACAGGTTTTTAGAAATGTTTGCAAATGTATAAAAAAAACGGAAATATCACATTTACATAAGTATTCAGTCCCTTTAATCAGCACTTTGTTGAAGCACCTTTGGCAGCGATTACAGTCTAGAGTCTTCTTGGGTATGACACTACAAACTTGGCTTACCTGTATTTAAGGAGTTTCTCCCATTCTTCTCTGCAGATCCTCTCAAGCTCTGTCAGGTTGGATGGGGAGCGTCGCTGCACAGCTATTTTCAGGTCTTTCCAGAGATGTTCAAGTCTGGGCTCTGGCTGGGCCACTCAAGGACATTCAGAGACTTGTCCTGAAGCCATTGCTGTGTTGTCTTGGCTGCTGTGATCGTTGTCCTGTTGGAAGGTGAACCGCCCCAGTCTGAGGTCCTGAGCGCTCTGGAGAAGGTTTTCATCAAGGATCTCTCAGTACTTTGCTTCGTTCATCTTTCCCTCAATTATGGACTAGTCTCCCACTCCCAAGTGGGCTGTCATGTTCCTTTTACCGAGGAGTGGCTTCCGTCTGGCCACTCTACCACGATGGCCTGATTGGTGGAGTGCTGCAGGGATGGTTGTCCTTCTGGAAGGTTCTCCCATCTGGTTCTTGGTCACCTCCCTGACCAAGGCCTTTTTCCCCCGATTGCTCAGTTTGCCCAGGCGGCCAGCTCTAGGAAGAGTCTTGGTGGTTCCAAACTTCTTCCATTTAAGAATGATGGAGGCCACTGTGTTCTTGGGGACCTTCAATGCTGCAGACATTTTTTGGTACCCTTCCCCAGATCTGTGCCTCAACATAATCCTGTCTCTGAGCTCTACGGACAATTCCTTCAACCTCATTGCTTGGTTTTTTCTCTGACATGCACTGTTAACTGTGGGACCTTATATAGACAGGTGTGTGCCTTTCCAAATCATGTCCAATCAACTGAATTTACCACAGGTGGACTCCAATCAAGTTGTAGAAACATCTCAGGGATGATCAATGGAAACAGGATGTCTCATAGCGAAGAGTCTGAGTACTTTTTTGTATTGCTGTTTTATATTTGTAATAAATTAGCAACATTTCTTCATTTGTTTTGTGATTTTTGAAAAAATGGCTGTAACGTAACAGAATGTGGAAAACTGGAAGGGGTCTGAATACTTTCCAAATGCACTGTATACCCTCTAAAGCACACCTGTACCCTCTAAAGCACACCTGTACCCGATTTTTACCTTCGTGTTGATGTGGGTAAATACTGTGTTTTCCCAGGCTCCTCCCGGAAGGAGATCACAGAGCATTGGGAGTGGCTGGAGACCAACCTGCTCCAGACGCTCTCCATTTTTGACAACAACGAAGATATCACCACCTTCGTCAAGGGGAAGATCTCGGTAGGCACTGCTGCCACAAAGTATAGTTCAACCTCATAGAATTATGTCCTAGCTAATTGTTGCTCCTTCGTTAAGCTACTGACTCAGTTCCTCCACTAAATGCAGATCTATGCATCATTGTCACTTTAATCTAAACTAGAGGCCTTTACAGGTCCAAAAAGTTGGACCCGTTCCAAAATTATACTGGGTCATTTTTATCCGCACCCATACGTACATTTTCTATAATATAGAGATCCATTCCGAATTGATCCGTCGACAACTAGACCCGTTCTGGATAGACCTGGTCCAGTCCCGGTCCGATCCTAGTGAGGGAAGCAGCAGAAAAGTAGATTTTTAGCTACTTTAATAACTGGAGCTGATAAAGCGCAATGGAGAGGTGGTAGACATAGGTAACGCTCTAGTAGGGGCCGTGCTGTGTGTGTAGGCTGCTGTGAGTGTGAGCGAGTGACACAGCAACAGGGAGGGAGGGAGAGACAGCAACCAACCAAGCCGACTTTCCCTACAGTAGACTAAAAGCTGCCATAGCTAGATTATTTATCATCCAAAATGATTACGTGTAGTACCTCCTCTTGACTGCCTCAAACCGGGAGAAGCTAGTTAAGCTATCCATGTAGGCTAATTGAGGCTGCATGTGCTTTCTTGTTCTACACAGTTACAAACAAAAACAACAACCCATACATTTTAATTCAAACTTCCATTGATCAGATATCTCCTAACATTTGCCATACATGGAGGCTCTGACTGTAGCCTATTGCTGCTTTGATGACTTATGATTGGCCAACAACAAGCTACACGCGCCACTCGTGAAAAACAAGAGCAGCAGCATAAATGATACAATTTCTCTCTGTCTATATATATTGTAACAGAACCTAACTCCCTCCTCTACTCTTTCTATCTAGGGCATCATCGCCGAGGAGAACAAGAGCAAGGCTGCCCTGGAGGATGAGGACTCTGGCAAGTTCCGTGAGGCTGAGCTGAAGATGAGGAAGCTGTTTGGCATGCCCGGCGAGGAGAAGCTGGTCAACTACTACTCCTGTAGCTACTGGAAGGGCCGTGTGCCCCGGCAGGGCTGGGTCTACCTCAGCGTCAACCACCTCTGCTTCTACTCTCTCCTCCTGGGGAAAGAAGGTGGGTGTGGAGCAGGGTTTCCGTTAGCTGTAAATGCCGGGTAAAAAAAAGATTAGAAATATATATATATCAAATGTATTTATATAGCCTTTCTTACATCAGCTGATATCTCAAAGTGCTGTACAGAAATCCAGCCTAAAACCCCAAACAGCAAGCAATGCAGGTGTAGAAGCACGGTGGCTAGGAAAAACTCCCTAGAAAGGCCAAAACCTAGGAAGAAACCTAGAGAGGAACCAGGCTATAAGGGGTGGCCAGTCCTCTTCTGGCTGTGCCGGGTGGAGATTATAACAGAACATGTATAACAGAATCCCAGTGGAGAGAGGGGAACCGGCCAGGCAGAGACAGCAAGGGTGGTTCGTTGATCCAGTGCCTTTCCGTTCACCTTCACACTCCTGGGCCAGACTACACTCAATCATAGGACCTACTGAAGAGATGAGTCTTCAATAAAGACTTAAAGGTTGAGACCAAGTCTGCGTCTCTCACATGGGTAGGCAGACCATTCCATAAAAATGGAGCTCTATAGGAGAAAGCCCTGCCTCCAGCTGTTTGCTTAGAAATTCTAGGGACAATTAGGAGGCCTGCGTCCTGTGACTGTAGCGTACGTGTAGGTATGTACGGCAGGACCAAATCGGAAAGATAGGTAGGAGCAAGCCCATGTAATGCTTTGTAGGTTAGCAGTAAAACCTTGAAATAAGCCCTTGTCTTAACAGGAAGCCAGTGTAGGGAGGCTAGCACTGGAGTAATATGATCAACATTTTTTTTTATATACACACACACGAATAGACTGACGAGTTTCAGAAGAAAGTTATTTGTTTGTGGCCATTTTGAGCCTGTAATCGAACCCACAAATGCTGATGCTCCAGTTACTCAACTAGGTTAAAGAAGGTCAGTTTTTTATTTCTTCTTTAATCAGAACAACAGTTTTCAGCTGCGCTTACATAATTGCAAAAGGGTTTTCTAATGATCAATTAGCCTTTTAAAATGATAAACTTGGATTAGCTAACAACGTTCCATTGGAACACGGGAGTGATGGTTGCTGATAACGGCCTCTGTATGCCTATGTAGATATTCCATAAAGATATTCTTCCATTCTGTACGCCTCTGTACGCCTATGTAGATATTCCATTAAAAATCTGCCATTTCCAGCTACAATAGTCATTTACAACATTAACAATGTCTACACTGTATTTCTGATCAATTTGATGTTATTTTAATGGACAAAACATTTGCTTTTCATTCAAAAACAAGGACATTTCTAATTAACCCCAAACGTGTGTGTGTAATATGTGTGTGTTAAAATTGTTGCCAGCCAAATTATCAACAACAAAAAAATCCATTGCTAAATAATGCTTTGTATTAATTGGTGGAAATACCAGATGATGTGCTCCAACTTCATAGGCAAATATACTTCGTAGGATAATAAATCCTTAAGCTGCTTGGAAATTAGTGTTGGGTGTGCCTTAATAAAACATTTACTCGGGCAAAAGATGCAAGGTCCTCATAAGGGACTTCAGCCAGGTCTACCCTGACTGGGCAAAATTTGTGAAGATTGTGTTGATTATACCTGTTTCCAGTGTACCGGCCAAGAGGGGGTTCTTTCTCCAAAACAGAGTATAGACAGCCTGTAAATTATAGGCAAATTGTGTTCGTCAGGCCCGTTACTAGCAGTTCTACCTCAGCCCTAGGCAAGATCAACATATGCCGCCCATGTCATTTATAGTATTAAGATTTGGAATGGATTGATAGAGTACAGTAATGATGTGTATCATGCACAATTGGTGCATTTCAGTTCAGCTTATTCAGTAGCACTTGGAAATGAAACATCATTGCCAACTTTTCACATCGGACTTACAATGTTGCAATCACTAGGCAGCCAACTGCCTATAGTAGGAAACCGAGTTGTTATCAATGCTAAATCGCAGCGGGAGTTGGGTGGGCCGGGCCAGTCATGGCAAGAAGAGATCCAGCTTTTGTCAAATGTAGCTAACCATTTTCTTAACCTAATTTTCCTAACCTGAATGTTAATTCTCCTGACCTGCTACGAAAAGTCAAATCTGACTGCTGGATCCCTTCTAGCCATGACCGGCCCTGGTGTTCGTAAACAGCCATGTTTTATTTATTAGGTCTAATTAAAATGTTCATGCCTAGGCTAAATGAAATTAGAGAAGCCTAGATTGTATTTGAAAACAGCTGTGTTTTTATTAATTAAAATTTTCATACAAATAGCCTATAGGACATGTTGTTTGCAAATGTATTACTATGTAGGCATCTAAGCAAAACATTATTATTATTTTATGATTTATAGCAGGGAAGAAGAAGCAACAGGCAATGTTTTGCTTTTCAATAAAACCTGTCATGTTGGTATAAGAACATTACAGGCTAATTTCTATGCTGTTAAGATGAATTACAATAATGTAAATGTGATTTTGAGCACTGTGGGTGTATGCCCTAATGCGTTACACACCCAATGCATATGGATGTCTGGTAAATTAAAATCTTAACGGAAACCCTGGTGTGTGCATGCATGTGTGTCTGAGAATGAAGCAATGCACTGTATGTGGGCAGTGATCTCTGATTCCAGAAAAAGAGAATGAGGCTTAGAGTGTGTGTTAGCGTGTATGTTGAGGAATGTGATTGACTCATAGTGAATAGCCCCACTTCAATGTTGCAGCACCAACCCACAACACAATTCTGTACTAATTCAATCCTCTAAGATAGCATTCTATGAAATCTACCTCTCTTTCTTCCTCCTACTGTTTCTGCCCCTCTACTGAACACCTTCTATCTCTCCCTGCTCCCTGCCCCAAAGGACTCCTTCCTTTGCTCTCTCTCGCTCTCTTCTCTTCCTGCCTCTCTCTCTCTTTTTCTATGCTGTATCTCCCTCTGTCTCTCACCCTATTTTCTGGGCAAAGTAAAATATTTCTGTGAAAGCGTCTGCTAAATGATCTCCCCCACTCTCCTTATAGTGACCCTGGTGGTGCAGTGGACGGAGGTCACCCGCCTGGAGAAGAACGCCACGCTGCTGTTCCCGGAGAGTGTGCGGGTGAGCACGCGGCACACGGAGCACTACTTCTCCATGTTCCTCAACGTTAACGACACCTTCAAGCTCATGGAGCAGCTGGCCACCATCGCCATGCGCCAGCTGCTGGACAACGAGGGCTTCGCCGCCGACCACTCGCTGCCCAAGGCCTGCAAGACGCTCAAGAATGTCTCGGCACTGAAGAGGTAGGAGGGTTCAAGAGTAAGGAATGTCCTGTTTTTTTCTGACCATTAAAAAATGTGGTATTTCAAACAACTGTTTTCACTGAAATGAAGTGGTACTTCCAAGAACGTGTCTTTTAACTCTATAGAGAACAGGTGTAGACAATTCAGGTCCCAACACACCTGATTTAGCTAATAAAGGTCCTCAATGTAGTGGTTCGTTTCTGTATCTCACCAATACATCACTTTTGGGGGTATAGTTCTAGACAGTATTCATATTTTTAGTGTGTATATATTTACTGTATCTGTAGTTTTTCTTCATTTTGCTAATTTACTCTCTTCCACTCACTACTGGATGTCAACTACAGGGACCTGGACGCACGGGCCAAGAACGAACGTTACCGGGCGCTGTTCCGCCTGACCCAGGACGAGCGCCTGGACGGACACACAGACTGCACGCTGTGGACTCCCTTTGCCAAGATGCACATTGTGGGCCAGCTGTTTGTCTCCAACAACTACATCTGCTTCTGCAGCCGTGAGGAGGACCTCTGTCAGCTCATCATCCCCCTCAGAGAGGTGCCTACACACACAACCCAACGCAAAGCACGAGCCCTCTCTTTCTTTTGTTTCCTGCCTCCTTTCTTTCTCTTTCCCCCTCTTTTCCATATATCCTGCATCCCTCTTTCCTATTCTCTCATTTTAATTTTCACTCTCACTTTCTTACCCTGTATCTGTCTTTCTGTTTTTCATGGGGGACGTAACATACCCTCATTGTGGGATGTGCCTAATGTTCTTAAAGTTGTACATTAGTTATCTTTCCTTCGCTCTCTTGCTCTCTTCCCCTCCCTCTCTCACCCCCCCTATGTTTATCTCTCCTTCTCTCCTCCTTCCACCCCATCTTTCTCTTCTACCCTTCTCTGTCCCTCTTCCCTTCCCTCCATCCTGCTCTCTAGGTGTCCATTGTGGAGAAGGCAGACAGCAGCAGCGTCTTGCCCTGTCCCGTGTCCATCAGCACCAAGAACAAGATGACCTTCCTCTTCGCCAACCTCAAGGACCGCGACTTCCTGGTTCAGCGCATCTCCGACTTCCTGCAGCGCACCCCTGAAAGTGGCCATTCGGTGAGCCAATCAGAGGGGAGGTGTGCTGTTTGGGTCTACCCTTTGAGCTAGGCTTGGGCTAGGCTTGTCGTAGCAATTTCCTGTATTACTAAATGAGGAGAGTTACAAACCACACACCAGTCAGAGTACTTACATTTCATCTTTAATAATTAAAGCTTCACCATAGCCCTGTGACTCTCTGATCAATTCAGTGTCTATAATGAATTCTGAGAGTCCCTATAAAAGAATACCAAGATATTTTATAGCCAAGATACACCCCTCTAGTCGACATGACAAACCACAGATAATAGGAACTCTTCACAAAAGGCCTTTTACTTGAGAAAGGAGTATCCCATAGCCAGATAGCATTAGCTATAAATTATCGTTCAGTTTGGTCTCTAAGACGAGGTTCTAATCTCGTTCCTGGTACTTCATAGTACAAAAACATTACCTCACTATCTAGAATGCTCTTTAGGCTTTATTGGCCAAAGACATCGTAAATCTCCTCTGTCAGTGCTATCTCATAGAGGCCCATCCTAAGTGGAACACTGAACACACAATAGTCGACAGATTCTATTCTGTCGAATAAAACAACCATTCTAATGCAATACAAATATTATAATATAATCCTTCAAGCACTATAACATAAGCTCGCAATTTTCCACGACAGGCTTTACCTTCATGCCAACTTTGTGCCATACCGGGATGTTTGGTAATGCACAAGGGGCGCTGTTTTCAAACCCAATGCTAACAAGTACATGTTAAAGCCCATAGAGAATGCTACCTAAATGCTAATGAGCACATACCTAAACTATACAAGTAACCAAAAAATGCTACTCACAGTTTGCTGCACGCACAAAACAAATATTAGCCAGCAAGGTTCTTGGTCCAGGAGAGGATTTTCTGCTGTTACCAAATGAATGCTTGATTTTGCAAGAATAGATAGTTACTAAACTAGCTACTAAATTAGCAAACCATATGTACAACTGCAGAGCATTTAGCACATGTTAGACGGTTAATTGAATAGTTATAAGATATCTAGCTGGCAAACATTTAGTTGTGAGTTCCATACTGTAACTAGATCACCTGGCGTGTGCTGCACAACAATGAGTGACTCAAAAAGCTCCGGTCTCTTGTTGTGTGCTTGTAAACAAACACCGCGTGACTGGGGACTACCGTAACCTTCATAATAATGTGACAGGTGACACGAAGAACGCAATGTTTTTTATCTCCTAACCTATTGCACAAGTTGACTGCAGGTATTTACTTAAAACCTCTCTCGGGGACGTGAGACGGTAGCGTCCCACCTGACCAACATCCAGTGAAATTGCAGAGCGCCAAATTCAAATACAGAAATACTGATTATAAAAATTCAGAAAACATACAACTGTTAAACATAGGTTTAAAGATGAACTTCTTGTGAATCCAACCACGGTGTCAGATTTCAAAAAGGCTTTACGGCGAAAGCATACCATGCGATTATCTGAGAACAGCGCCCAGCAGACAAATCATTACAAACAGTAACCAGCCAAGTAGAAGAGTTACGCAAGTCAGAAATAGAGATAAAATGAATCACTTACTTTTGATGATCTTCATATGGTTGCACTCAGAAGACATTAATTTACTCAATAAATGTTTGTTTTGTTCGATAAAGTCTCTCTTAATATCCAAAAACCTCAGTTTTGTTCGCACGTTGTCTTCAGTAATCCACAGGCTCAAACGCAGTCACAACAGGCAGACAAGAAAATCCAAATTGTATCCGTAAAGTTCACAGAAACATGTCAAACGATGTTTTATATTCAATCCTCAGGTTGTTTTTAGCCTAAATAATCGATAATATTTCAACCGGACCATAACGTCGTCAATATAAAAGGTAAACAAGAAAAGCGCGCTCTCGGGATTGCTCATGAAAAAGCTCTGTGACACTTTAGGGTCCAGTCATTCAGACTGGTCTTACTCCCTCATTTTTCAGAATACAAGCCTGAAACAATTTTTAAAGACTGTTGACATCTAGTGGAAGGCATAGGAACTGCAATTTGAGTCCTAAGTCAATGGATACTGTAATGGCATTGAATAGAAAAGGATACTGTAATGGTATTGAATAGAAAACTACAAGAAGTAAAAAAAAATCCTACTTCCTAGATGGATTTTTCTCAGGTTTTCGCCTGCCAAATCAGTTCTGTTATACTCACAGACATTATTTTAACACTTTTGGAAACTTAAGAGTGTTTTCTATCCAAATCTACCAATTATATGCATATCCTAGCTTCTGGGCCTGAGTAGCAGGCAGTTTACTTTGGGCACGCTTTTCATCCGGAGGTGAAAATAGTGCCCCCTACCCTAGAGAAGTTAAAAAGTAGCTACAAATATTCACATTTATTGAAAAACTTCAAAGAAATAGTTTCAACGGTATTGATGTTATTTAAAAACCATCCTGTATCTTTTTCCAAATACCCCGGTATATGTTATAAACAGTATACCGCCCAAGCCTACTTTGAACTGTCAGTCACGTTCTGTCGTGAACGAGAACGCAATTGTGATGGATAATAGGGCTTTTTGATGTATACAGTGATTTTTATGCTACTTTCTACATAACAATAATATGCTGTAATCACTCATTTGTGTACATACTTTTGGCAGAATGATTTCTCTGAATGCATTAGTTGGTTACACATATCAAAATATCCTTATATTTTTTCTCTCCTAACACCCCTTTAAATCCCCAATCTCCTCCTTCTCCCCAGGGTTCTCCCAGCCCTAGTACCACCCCTCTCTCCTCCAGCCTCCCCACACCCACTGGTGCAGCAGGGGAACCGTCCCAGAGGCGCCACTACAGCCCCAGCCTGCCAACAGCCACTCAGGGCCTGCTCCACATCTACCAGAAGGACGCCCCAGAGGAACACGGACCCAAAGCTGTGAGTTCAACCCCACTCCCAGACCCACGTCAATGGCTTGGACTGTCTTATGCTCTTAGAATATCCTACACACTTTCTATAGGGTTTTATTACTTCAGTGTGGTCATCATCTGTTTTTAAGCTGAAGTGATCCTTTCTAAACAGTATTTTATTGTCCCTACCTAATGATGTAGACAGTTGGATGCTTTAGAGTGTAGGCTAATGTATGCTGTGTCTATGGTTCTGGTCCTCAGGGTTAACATTACACTAGAGGAAATACTATCTTAACCAAATGTGTGCATAGGCAAGCTTGAAGGCCACCATCTGTTCATTCATCTAGCTCAGCTATCTAGCTCAGCTTACCCAAACGCAAGGGATTGTTGGATCACTGACTCTTAGTAGTACGTCTTTGTTTGCTTTTCTCATGGTGCCAAAGGAGCACTGACTCCTATACTGACCCCCCCCTTTCTTTCTCCTCCTCAGACAAAGGAGAAGATGAAGGAGGAGTCGTGGAACATCCACTTCCTTGAGTTTGGCAGGGGTGTGTGTATGTACCGTACCTCCAAGACCAGAGAGCTGGTGCTCAATGGGATCCCTGAGAGCCTCCGAGGGGAGCTGTGGCTGCTCTTCTCAGGTTGACATTTGTTTGTACCATATGACCTCTAGTTTGTACCATAATAGTTCATTGGTGATGTGGACACCAAGGAACTTGAAACTCTCGACCCGCTCCACCACAATAATTGCACTCAATGTTTCTTAACTTGTGCTGAATCTGATGAAAGTTATTCTCAACTTCTGCTTTGGCTGTGCAGAGTCTAGGTCTACATATGAGCCTCTAGCTTTAACTACTAGGCCACTTGAACTGTAGCAGACACACCATGTCTTTGGGATGTTTTTAGCAGCACCTCAGTGGGGTTTCAAACCACCAACCACAACCACAAGTAGTGTCATTGCAGAGGAACTTCTCCTCAAATGGTTTCTGTTCTTCTCTGTGGGTTAAAGTTTAGATGGCCCTAGCAGACTGTACTTTGCCCTATATAAAGGTAACAGAATTGTAGATTGTTAAGATAAAGTAGATAATTTACCAAATATAAACGAATACACTGACTCAATATATGCCATATATGGTTTCTTCAAACACAATGATTTTGAATGGCAGAGTTTGAAGGTTAAATAGAGCGTAGAGATAAATAGTTTTTATGAGCAATAAGAGGACATCTATGTTTATATGTGAGTGCTCAAAAGTTATAGAGCTGCACCATCGAGAGCATCCTGACTGGTTGCATCACTGCCTGGTATGGCAACTGCTTGGCCTCCGACCGCAAGGCACTACAGAGGGTAGTGCCAACGGCCCAGTACATCACTGGGGCCAAGCTTCCTGCCATCCAGGACCTCTATACCAGGCAGTGTCAGAGGAAGGCCCTAAAAATTGACTCCAGCCACTCTAGTCATAGACTGATATCTGCTACTGCACGGCAAGTGGTACCGGAGCGCCAAGTCTAGGTCCAAAAGGCTTCTTAACTTCTCTAGGATAGGGGGCAGCATTTTCACTTTTGGATAAATAGCGTGCCCAATTTCAACTTCCTTCTACTCATCCCCAGAATATAAGATATGCATATTATTAGTAGATTTGGATAGAAAACACTCTGAAGTTTCTAAAACTGTTTGAATCATGTCTGTGAGTATAACAGAACTTGTGTAGCAGGCAAAACCCTGAGGACTAACCATTCAGATATATATTTTTTTGAGGTCCCTGTCTGTTCAATGAGGTTTCATTGGGATACTAGATTTCTAAGGGACTTGTTTGCCGTTCCTACCGCTTCCACTGGATGTCACCAGTCTTTGGAAATTGGTTGAGGTTATTCCTTTGTGCAATGAAGAAGTACGGCCATCTTGAATCAGTGTAACGTTTTGTGTACTGTTTGAGAGTTGCACAAGACTAGAAAAGTAGCGTTAGTTTGTTGTCCTCCTGTATTGAAAACAGATAGACCCGTCTTCAATTTGATCGATTATTAACGTTTAAAAATCCCTAAAGTTATATTACAAAAGTAGTTTGAAATGTTTTGGCAAAGTTTACACGTAACTTTTGAGATATTTTGTAGTGATGTAGCAAATTGGAAGCTGTTTTTTTCTGGATTAAACGCGCCAAATAAATGGACATTTTGGATATATATGGACGGAATTAATTGAACAAAAGGACCGTTTGTGATGTTTATGGGACATATTGGAGTGCCAACAAAAGAAGCTCGTCAAAGGTAAGGCATGATTTATATTTTATTTCTGCGTTTTGTGTTGCGCCTGCAGGGTTGAAATATGCTACACTCTCTTTGTTTACTGTTGTGCTATCAGATAATAGCAACTTATGCTTTCGCCGAAAGGCCTTTTTGAAATCTGACATGTTGGCTGGATTCACAACGAGTGTAGCTTTAATTTGGTATCGTACATGTGTGATTTAATGAAAGTTTGATTTTTATTATCATTTTATTTGAATTTGGCGCTCTGCATTTTCCCTGGCTATTGGCCAAGTGGGATGCAAGCGTCCCGCCTATCCCAGAGAGGTTTTAACAGCCTCTACTCCCAAGCCATAAGACTCCTGAACAGCTAATCAAATGCCTACCCAGACTATTTGCATTGCATTTGCATTGCCCCCCCCCCCCCCCCCATTTTACGCTGCTGCTACTCTGTTTATTATCTATGCATAGTCACTTTAATAACTCTACCTACATGTACATATCTCAATTCCCTCGACTAACCTGTGCACATTGACTCTGTACCGGTACCCCCTCCCCTGTATATAGTTTTGCTACTGTTATTTTACTGCTTCTCATGAATGTTTTTATTTTTTACTTATCAATTTTTATTTATTTAACACTTGTTTTCCTTAAAACTGCATTGTTGGTTAAGGGCTTGTAAGTAAGCATTTCCCTGTAAGGTCTACAGGTCACAAATAAGATTTGATTTGCTAGCAGTTGTTTGTGCCTGAGTGTGAAATGAGTGTGGGTGTCTAGTCTTTCAGGGAGGATATAATCAAATCAAATTGTATTTGTCACATGGTGCTTACTTACAAGCCCTTAACCAACGATGCAGTTTTAAGAAAAAAGTAAGAGATAAGAAAAACAAATAATTAAAGAGCAGCAGTGAATAACAATAGCGGGGCTATATACAGGGGGTACCGGTACAGAGTCAAAGTGTCAATGTGCGGGGGCACCGGTGTTGAGGTAATTGAGATAATTATGTACATGCAGTTAGGGTTGTTTAAGTGGCTATGCATAGATAATAACAGAGTAGTAGCAGCGGGGGCAAATAGACTGGGTAGCCATTGGATTAGCTGTTCAGGAGTCTTATGGCTTGGGGGTAGAAGCTGTGGACCTAGACTTGGCGCTCCGGTACCACTTGCCGTGCGGTAGCAGAGAGATCAGTCTATGACTAGGGTGGCTGGAGTCTTTGACGATTTTTAGGGCCTTCCTCTGACACCGCCTGGTATAGAGGTCCTAGATGGCAGGAAGCTTGGCCCCGGTGATGTACTGGGCCGTACGCACTACCCAAGGAACTTGAAACTCTCAACCTGCTCCACTACAGTCCCGTCGATGAGAATGGGGGCGTGCTCGGTCCTCTTTTTCCTGTAGTCCACAATCATCTCCTTTGTCTTGATCACGTTGAGGGAGAGGTTGTTGTCCTTGCACAACATGGTCAGGTCTCTGACCTCCTCCCTATAGGCTCATCGTTGTCAGTGATCAGGCCTACCACTGTTGTGACATAAGCAAACTTAATGATGATGTTGGAGTTGTGCCTGGCCGTGCAGTCATGCGTTAACAAGGAGTACAGGAGGGGACTGAGCACGCACCCCTGAGGGGCCCCCGTGTTGAGGATCAGTGTGGTGGATGTGTTGTTACCTACCCTTATCACCTGGGGGTGGCCCGTCAGGAAGTCTAGGATCCAGTTGCAGAGGGAGTTGTTTAGTCCCAGAGTACTTAGCTTAGTGATGAGTTTTGAGGGCACTATGGTGTTGAACGCTGAGCTGTAGTCAATGAATAGCATTCTCACATAGGTGTTCCTTTTGTCCAGTTGTGAAAGGGCAGTGTGGAGTGCAATAGAGATTGCGTCATCTGTGGATCTGGTAGTGCGGTATGCAAATTGGAGTGGATCTAGGGTTTCTGGGATACTGGTGTTGATGTGAGCCATGACCAGCCTTTCAAAGCATTTCATTGCTACAGACGTGAGTGCTACGGGTCGGTAGTCATTTAGGCAGGTTACCTTAGTGTTCTTGGGCACAGGGACTATGGTCGTCTGCTTTGAACATGTTGGTATTACAGATTCAGACAGGGAAAGGTTGAAAATGTCAGTGACACTTGCCAGTTGGTCAGCGCATGCTCAGAGTACACGTCCTGGTAATCCGTCTGGCCCAGCGGCCTTGTGAATGTTGACCTGTTTAAAGGTCTTACTCNTGCAAATTGGAGTGGATCTAGGGTTTCTGGGATACTGGTGTTGATGTGAGCCATGACCAGCCTTTCAAAGCATTTCATTGCTACAGACGTGAGTGCTACGGGTCGGTAGTCATTTAGGCAGGTTACCTTAGTGTTCTTGGGCACAGGGACTATGGTCGTCTGCTTTGAACATGTTGGTATTACAGATTCAGACAGGGAAAGGTTGAAAATGTCAGTGACACTTGCCAGTTGGTCAGCGCATGCTCAGAGTACACGTCCTGGTAATCCGTCTGGCCCAGCGGCCTTGTGAATGTTGACCTGTTTAAAGGTCTTACTCCCATCGGCTGTGGAGAGCGTGATCACACAGTCGTCTGGAGCAACTGATGCTCTCATGCATGTTTCAGTGTTACTTGCCTTGAAGCGAGCATAGAAGTTATTTAGGGTAGGCTGGTAGGCTCTTGTCACTGGGCAGCTTTCGGCTGTGCTTCCCTTTGTAGTCTGTATTAGTTTGCAAGCCCTGCCACATCCGACAAGTGTCGGAGCCGCTGTAGTACGATTCGATCTTAGTCCTGTATTGATGCTTTGCCTGTTTGATGGTTCGTCGGAGGGCTTCCGGGTTAGAGTCCCGCTTCTTGAAAGCGGCATCTCTACCCTTTAGCTCAGTGCGAATGTTGCCTGTAATCCATGGCTTCTGGTTGAGGTATGTACGTACAGTCAATGTGGGGATGATGTCCTCGATGCCCTTATTGATAAAGCCAGTGACTGATGTGGTGTACTCCTCAATGCCATCGGAAGAATCCCGTAACATATTCCAGTCTGTGCACGCACAACAATCCTGTAGTTTAGCATCTGCTTCATCTGACCACTTTTTTTATAGACCGAGTCACTGGTGCTTCCTGGTTTAATTTTTGCTTGTAAGCGGGACTCAGGAGGATAGAGTTATGGTCAGATTTGCCAAATGGAGGGCGAGGGAGAGCTTTGGACGCGTCTCAGTATGTGGAGTAGAGGTGGTCTAGAATTGTTTTCCCTCTGGTTGCACATTTAACATGTTGATAGAAATTCTGTAAAACTGATTTAAGTTTCCCTCCATTAAATTCACCGGCCACTAGGAGCGCCACCTCTGGATGAGTGTTTTCCTGTTTGCTTATGGCGGAATACAGTTCATTTAGTGCGGTTTTAGTTCTAACCTCGCTCTGTGGTGGTATATAGACAGTTACGAAAATAACAGATGAAAACTCTCTGGTTAAATAGTGAC
The DNA here is from genome assembly GCF_002910315.2 of Salvelinus sp. IW2-2015. Taxonomy (NCBI): domain Eukaryota; kingdom Metazoa; phylum Chordata; class Actinopteri; order Salmoniformes; family Salmonidae; genus Salvelinus; species Salvelinus sp. IW2-2015. The sequence goes on along the minus strand of NC_036846.1, from coordinate 10,375,529 downwards.
GTATGTAGCTTATCATAAGATACTCCACCTCAGGCGAGCAAAACTTTGAGACTTCCTTAGATATCGTGCACCAACTTTTGTTTACATAAATGCATAGGCCCCCGCCCCGTGTCTTACCAGAGGCTGTTTTTCTCTCTTGCCGGTAGTGTATAACCCGCCAGCTCTATGTTCTTAATATCGTTGTTCACTGTGTTGCCACCATGTTAGCAAAACAGTGAACAATACTCATTGTGAATAAGTGAGTCTGTGTGCAAGCAAGCATTGTGTGTGTCAAGACTACATCCACATCAGAATTCGGTTGGTATCAAGGACAGCAGTCACTCCTACCTTGTGAAGGTAGTGTATGTTTCAGTCTCTCTGTTGCCGTGGTTATTAGGGAAGTGTTGTTGTTACCTAGTGGTGCGATGTCAACAAGCTGACCCCTCCGTCTTTCTTGTCTGACTCATCTGAGATCAGCTGACTCCCTGGACTCCTGAGTCATATGGTCTAGCTAAGTAACGGTTACGAAACTGAGCCCATAAGTTGTGTTGCTATGTGGATGTGTCATACTATGTTAAAATGGTAGCACTTAATAAACGGGGCTAAATGAACAGGATTGTGTCATGCAATGATATCTGGAGTGAGAGTTAATGACTAGTCTAAATTCTGTTTTCAGGAATCCCTTGAATTAGTGTTTTCTAGCAAATATGTAAAGGTTAACCATGTTTTTGATGGTACAACAAAGAAACTACCAGTTGTCTGAATCTGACTTTTTTTACATATATTTTTTTTTACAATGGTTAGAATCAAAAGGATCTAAACATGAAATACTTTGCCCACTGACAAACCCATATTGTCTGTGTCTGTCTTATAATCTATTGAGTTAACCACTTACCCCCATCCATCAATCAATCCATCCCCTCTCCAGGAGCTCAGAATGAGATGGACACCCACCCTGGCTACTACGCTGAGCGGGTGGAGCAGGCCATGGGCCGCTGTACCCTGGCCACGGAGGAGATTGAGAGGGACCTGCACCGCTCCATGCCTGAGCACCACGCCTTCCAGAATGAGATGGGCATCGCTGCCCTCCGCAGGGTCCTCACTGCCTATGCCTGCCGCAACCCTGGCATAGGATACTGCCAGGTATGCCGACTTGTTTTGTTTTTCTGGGGGGGGGGGGGGGGTTGTACAGCATTTTTTTAAACTATGCAGGTGGTCAACATTGTAAGTAGCCTTGTCCACACATCAGAAACATCAAGTTTTTGTAGTGTGATGTAGCTTGATGCACAAGTACACTCCCTGGACAGGACGCTAGTCTATCGCAGGGCCACATTATCAACACTGACTTAGTCTTTATATTACAATTTCTTACTTACACTACATGACCAAAAGTATGTGGACACCTGCTCGTCGAACATCTCATTACAAAATCATGGGCATTAATATGGAGTTGGTCCCCCTTTTGCTGCTATAATAGCCTCCATTCTTCTAGGAAGGCTTTCCACTAGATGTTGGAACATTGCTGCGGGGACTTCCATTCAGCTACAAGTGAGGTCGGCCACTGATGTTGGACGATTAGGCCTGGCTCGCAGTCGCCATTCCAGTTCATCCCAAAGGTGTTCGATGGGGTTGAGGTGCAGGCCAGTTCTTTCACACCGATCTCGACAAACCATTTCTGTATGGACCTCGCTTTGTGCACGGGGCATTGTCATGCTGAAACAGGAAAGGTCCTTCCCCAAACTGTTGCCACAAAGTTGGAAGCACAGAATCGTCTAGAATGTCATTGTATGCTGGAACTAAGGGGCCTAGCCCGAACCATGAAAAACAGTCCCAGACCATTATTCCTCCTCCACCAAACTTTACAGTTGGCACTATGCATTTGGGCAGGTAGCGTTCTCATGGCATCCGCCAAACACAGATTTGTCCGTCGGACTGACAGATGGTGAAGCGTGATTGATCACTCCAGAGAACATGTTACCACTGCTACAAGGCGGCGAGCTTTACACCACTCCAGCCGATGCTTGGCATTGTGCATGGTGATCTTATGCTTGTATGCGGATGCTCGACCATGGAAAACCATTTCATGAAGCTCCCGGCAAACAGTTCTTGTGCTGATGTTGCTTCCAGAGGCATTTCGGAATTGGGCAGTGAGTGTTGCAACCGAGGACAGACGCGTTTTACGCGCTATGCGTTTCAGCACTCTGCGGTCCCGTTCTGTGAGCTTGTGTGGTCTTCCACTTCACCACTGAGCTGTTGTTGCTCCTACATGTTTCCACTTCACAAGAATGTCACAAGAATGTCTTAATAATTTGGCTTTTATTTAACTGAAATTAACCATTTGGTTCCTGATACTGGCCAATTGAGTTGAATTCTTTGAAGTAGTAGAATGTGCCCATAGCTATAATTAGAAAATACCAGGAAAATGTCATCTAAAACAAAGCGTGAATGTTTTCTTGAAACATAATCATGATATTTTAACTAGGTTCTTTGACTGTAAATGATTCTCAGGGTGACTACTCTTATCCTGGTGGCTTCTCATTGACCCATAAACTGTTTATTCATTACTGTAAAGCAGTGTTTCCTCTGGAGAATTTGTTAGCTGTGGGGGAAAGGTAATTGGGGGTGGGGGGGGGGTTCGGGTCTTGGTTCTGTTGACTTAGTTCTGGTGACTTTTTAAAAGGAAAAACCTCACTGTCTAAAATATAATTTCCTCCCCCAGAAATGAGCTCAATTACGTATTGGTAAAATGATTATAGTATACAGGATGCAATTTAAGGTTGAGTGCAGCTATCTAAAGAAACACAACAGAGACCTTCTTTCTGAAATAAAAATGTTTATCTTGACAAAATTAACAGAGGAACATTTGACTGAACATGAATTAGAGCCCACTAAGTCATGTTCATTACAAAAGGAGGGCGTTGGAAATCTCTGTCTAGGTTCTGACAAAAACCTAGTTCTGACATAGTTTACAGCTTGTCARAGCACTTTATTCTTCTGGGCTTTTGGAAAAATATTTGTAATTGAACTCCTTGATGGGGGGGGTGTTGATGGAGAGCCGCATGCAGGCGGTGAGATGCTCTCCCTGCAGTCTATTCCTCAAGTCTGTTTTGACCTGCAATAACAGAAAGAATAATAAGAGAAAGGAGAGGGACAAAGAGGATCTACTTTCACATGTAAATGTTCTTACACCCTCTTACAATTAACGGAAGACACTGGTATAGTCGGTGCGTTTGCATGCCAGCTGGTTAAGGCAGGGGTAGACTGCCCCCACTCATCAAACTGCGAGGCCAGCTTTGTCATTGCCGTCAGCTGGTCAAACCCCTGAAATACATGAAAAACAAAAATATGTACACCATTAAAGAAGAGCCAACAAGAGTGGTAGTTCAACAGGAAAAAGGGTTGGTCAACACTGGCCTAAAATGTTCTCTTCAAAAGATTGTCACACTCATGCCATACCTTGAATGCTCCAACTAGCACATGTTGCTTATAAGAGGGCCACTCTTGCAGCACAGCAGCCTCTGGCTCTTGCAAGAACTGCCTGGAGAAGAGGGTCAGGTTAAAGGTGTTTATCCTCTCACTAGAGAACACAGCCTGAGGTCCCAACACACTGAAGGCCCCCAGAATCTCCAGGTGTTGGAACCTCTGGTCTAAGCTGTCCTGGAGGCAAAGAAGATATGGATCCATGACAGAAAATAAGTGATTAATAGCTGTTTGTTTTAGTTTATCTAACACACATGATGTAACATTGGTTTCATCACAGCATTTGAAAACAAATGTTTTTACCTCCTCTCTGGTCTTGGTCTTCACCTGGCCTATTCCTCTCCTCCTCCTCCTTGATGTTGAATGCGCCCAGACCCATTGGGTCATCGAGGTTGGTGGAGTTGGCTCAGAAMTAAACACATAATACTGTAGACTAGTACAGACTAAATATGCACAAACATTTTTAGCCCTTAGCCTAATTAAAGGAAATTTGACTTACCACGTGGCGTATTACAGTTGAAGTCGGAAGTTTACATACACTTAGGTTGGAGTCATTAAAACTTGTTTTTCAACCACTCCACAAATTTCTTGTTAATAAACTATAGTTTTGGCAAGTCGGTTAGTACATCTACTTTGTGCATGACACAAGTCATTTTTCCAACAATTGTTTACAGACAGATATTTCATTTATAATTCACTGTATCACAATTCCAGTGGGTCAGAAGTTTACATACACTAAGTTGACTGTGCCTTTAAACAGCTTGGAAAATGATGTCATGGCTTTAGAAGCTTCTGATAGGCTAATTGGCATCATTTGAGTCAATTGGAGGTGTACCTGTGGATGTATTTCAAGGCCTACCTTCAAACTCAGTGCCTCTTTGCTTGACATCATGGGAAAATCAAAAGATGTCAGCCAAGACCTCAGAAAAACAATTGTAGACCTCCACAAGTCTGGTTCATCCTTGGGAGCAATTTCCAAATGCCTGAAGGTACCACGTTCATCTGTACAAACAGTAGTACGCAAGTATTAACACTATGGGACCACGCAGCCCCATACCGCTCAGGAAGGAGAGACATGTTCTGTTCTCCTAGATATGAACGTACTTTGGTGCGAAAAAGTGCAAATCAATCAGACAAAGACCTTGGCTGGGAGTGAAACGGGAACAAAAGTATCTATATCCACAGTAAAACGAGTTCCTATATCGACTTAACCGGAAAGACCACTCAACAAAGATACGCCACTGCCTCCAAAACCGCCATAAAAATCCAGACTAGTTTGCAACTGCCACATGGGGACAAAGATCATACTTTTTGAAGAAATGTCCTCTGGTCTGATGAAACAAAAATAGAATAGAACTGTTTGGCCATAATGACACGTCGGTATGTTTGGAGGAAAAAATGAGAGGCTTGCAAGCCGAAGACACCATCCCAACCATGAAGCACTGGGTGCAGCATTAATTGTGTGGGGTGGCTTTGTGCAGGAGGGACTGGTGCACTTCACAAAATAGATGGCATCATGAGGGAGGAAAATTATGTGGATATATTGAAGCAACATCTCAAGACATCAGTCAGGAAGTTAAAGCTTGGATCACAAATGTCTTCCAAATGGACAATGACCCCAAGCATTACTTCCAAAGTATGTGCGCAAAATGGCTTAAGTACAACAAAGTCAAGGTATTGGAGTGGCCATCACAAAGCCCTGACCTCAATCCTATAGAAAATTTGTGGGCAGAACTGAAAAAGTGTGTGTGTGAGCAAGGAGGCCTATTAACCTGACTCAGTTACACCAGCTCTGTCAGGAGGCATGGCTACCCAAAAATGTTTGACCCAAGTTAAACAATTTAAAGGAAATGCTACCAAATACTAAATGAGTTTATGTAAACTTCTGACCCACTGGGAATGTGATGAAAGATATAAAAGCTGAAATAAATCATTCTCTCTACTATTATTATGAGATTTCTCATTCTTAAAATAAAGTGGTGATCCAAAAACAGGGGATTTTTACTGGGATTAAATGTCAGGAATTGTGAAACTGAGTTTAAATGTATTTGGCTAAGGTGTATGTAAATTTCCGACTTCAACTGTATATAGCCACGGCTTCAGTCTGTCAATTTTAAGTCACTTAGGGTCCCATCCGGATTGCTGGTGGCTCGCACTTGGCCTTACTCCTCTTTTTCTCCTTCTTTCTGATCTCCTCTCTCAAATCAAATGTATTTATATAGCCCTTCTTACATCAGCTGATATCTCAAAGTGCTGTACAGAAACCCAGCCTAAAACCCCAAACAGCAAGCAATGCAGGTATAGAAGCACGGTGGCTCGGAAAAACTCCCTAGAAAGGCCAAAACCTAGGAAGAAACCTAGAGAGGAACCAGGCTATGAGGGGTGGCCAGTCCTCTTCTTGCTGTGCCGGGTGGAGATTATAACAGAACATGGTCAAGATGGTCAAATGTTCATAAATGACCAGCATGGTCAAATAATAATAATCACAGTAGTTGTCGAGAGTGCAACAGGTCAGCACCTCAGGAGTAATGTCAGTTGGCTTTTCATAGCCGATCATTGAGAGTATCTCTACCGCTCCTGCTGTCTCTAGAGAGTTGAAAACAGCAGGTCTGGGACAGGTAGCACATCCGGTGAACAGGTCAGGGTTCCATAGCCACAGGCAGAACAGTTGAAACTGGAGCTGCAGCACGGACAGGTGGACTGGGGACAGCAAGGAGTCTGAGGCATGGTCCTTGGGCTCAGGTCCTCCGAGAGAGAGAAAGAAAGAAATAGAATTAGAGAGAGCATACTTAAATTCACACAGGACACCGGATAAGACAGGAGAAATAATCCAGATATAAAGACCTGGGGAAACCCTGCCCCCCCCCCCGACACAACTACTGCAAGCATAAATACTGGAGGCTGAGACAGGAGGGGTCAGGAGACACTGTGGCCCCATCCGATGATACCCCCGGACAGGGCCAATCAGGCAGGATATAACCCCACCCACTTTGCCAAAGCACAGCCCCCACACCACTAGAGGGATATCTTCAACCACCAACTTACCATCCTGAGACAAGGCCGAGTATAGCCCACAAAGATCTCCGCCACGGCACAACCCAAGGGGAGGCGCCAACCCAGACAGGAAGACTACGTCAGTGACTCAACCCACTCAAGTGACGCACCCCTCCTAGGGACGACATGGAAGAGCACCAGTAAGCCAGTGACTCAGCCCCTGTAATAGGGTTAGAGGCAGAGAATCCCAGTGGAGAGAGGGGAACCRACCAGGCAGAGACAGCAAGGGTGGTTCGTTGATCCAGTGCCTTTCCGTTCACCTTCACACTCCTGGGCCAGACTACACTCAATCATAGGACCTACTGAAGAGATGAGTCTTCAATAAAGACTTAAAGGTTGAGACCAAGTCTGCGTCTCTCACATGGGTACCATTCCATAAAAATGGAGCTCTATAGGAGAAAGCCCTGCCTCCAGCTGTTTGCTTAGAAATTCTAGGGACAGTTAGGAGGCCTGCGTCTTGTGACCGTAGTGTACGTGTAGGTATGTACGGCAGGACCAAATCGGAAAGATAGGTAGGAGCAAGCCCATGTAATGCTTTGTAGGTTAGCAGTAAAACCTTAATCAGTCTTTGCCTTAACAGGAAGCCAGTGTAGGGAGGCTCTCTCATTTTCTCCTTCCATCTCACTTCCTGACTCTCTACTTTCCTCTGTTCTACGCTGCTCTCCTTTTCTCCTTCCAGCTCCCTTCATGGCTCTCTCCTTTCCTCTGTTCCACTCTGCTCTCCTCTCTCCTTTTCTCCTTCCAGCTCCCTTCATGGCTCTCTCCTTTCCTCTGTTCCACTCTGCTCTCCATTCCTCTTCCATTCTGCTCTCCTCTCCTTTTCTTTTTCCATTTCTCCTCTGCTCCATTCTGTCTGTCATGCGTCCCTACCTCACTCCCGGGATTCTGTTTCTTCTCTGTACAGTAAAGTAAGCCGTACACTTGTTTTAAAAACGATAGCTTAAGCTTTTAACTTCTCTGGGATATGCGTCCCACCTCGACAACAGCCAGTGAAATTGCAGGGTGCCAAATTCAAAACAACAGAAATCCCATAATTAAAATTCCTCAAACATACAAGTATTTTACACCATTTTAAAGATAAACTTCTTGTAAATCCAGCCACAGTGTCCGATTTCAAATAGGCTTTACGGCGAAAGCACACCAAACGATTATGTTAGGTCAGCACCTAGTCACAGAAAACCACAAAGCCATTTTCCAGCCAAGGAGAGCCCTCACAAAAGTCAGAAATAGCGATTAAATGAATCACTAACCTTTGATGATCTTCATCAGATGGCACTCACAGGACTTCATATTACACAATAAATGTGTGTTTTGTTCAATAAAGTTAATCTTTATGTCCAAAAACCTCATTTGAAATTGGTGTGTTATGGTCAGAAATGCATTGTCTCAAACAAACATCCGGTGGAAGTGCAGAGAGCCACATCAAATTACAGAAATACTCATCATAAACATTGATAAAAGATACAAGTGTTATTCATGGAAATATAGATAAACTTCTCCTTAATGCAACCGTTGTGTCAGATTTCAAAAACGCTTTACGGCGAAAGCACACCTTGCGATTGTTTGGTAAGCGCCAAGTCACAGAAAAACAGCCATTTTCCAAAGAAGGAGAGGTGTCACAAAAGTCAGAAATAGCATTACAAATATTAACTTACCTTTGATGATCTTCATCAGAATGCACTCCCAGGAATCCCAGTTCCACAATAAATGTCTGTTTTGTTCGATAAAGTCCATCTATGTCCAAATACCTCCTTTTTGTTCGCGAGTTTAGTACACAAATCCAAACTCAGGAGGCGCAGGCAAGTCCAGGCGAAAGTTCAGACGAAAAGTCATATTACAGTTCGTAGAAACATGTCAAACAATGTATAGAATCAATCTTTAGGATGTTTTTATCATAAATCTTCAATAATGTTTCAACCTGAGAATTCCTTTGTCTTTAGAACGGAAAAGGAACGCAGCTACCTCTCACGGGAGCGCGCGAGACTGAGCTCATGGCACTCTGCCAGACACCTGGTTGAAAGCTCTCATTCCCTCCTCCTTCACAGTAGAAGCCTCAAACAAGGTTCTAAAGACTGTTGACATCTAGTGGAAGCCTTAGGAAGTGCAATATGACCCCATAGACACTGTATACTCGATAGGCAATGACTTGAAAAACTACAAACCTCAGATTTCCCACTTCCTGGTTGGATTTYTTCTCAGSTTTTTGCCTGCCATATGAGTTCTGTTATACTCACAGACATCATTCAAACAGTTTTAGAAACTTCAGAGTGTTTTCTATCCAAATCTATCCAAATACTAATTATATGCATTTTTGGGCCTGAGTAGCAGGCAGTTTACTCTGGGCACCTTATTATCCAAGCTACTCAATACTGCCCCACAGTCCCAAAGAAGTTAAAGAGTTAGCTAATTAAAGAAAGTTTAATTTAATTCAGGCTAATTTAACGTTAGCCTAGTGGTTAGAGCGTTGGGCCTGTAACAGAAAGGTTGCTAGATCGAATCCCCGAGCTGACAAGGTAAAATATCTGTCGTTCTGCCCCTGAACAAGGCTGTTAACCCACCGTCATTGTAAATAAGAATTTGTTCTTAACTGACTTGCATAGTTAAATAATGGTTCAATAAAAAGAAAAAGCCAGCTAAGTTAACATTACCTGATACTCTTGTTCCTGCGCCCATTTTCTCTTTCGCTGCTGTGGCTGGAAATATTTCAAACTCATCTGAGAGAAAAAATCTAATCGAAGACCGATAAATGTAGCTATCTTGCTTGCACTTGATACAGTTCCAAACGAACTAGCTAGCTAACTTGCTAGACTAGTAACGCTAGTTAACCATGTTTCTATCATCAACATACTTGTGGATATTGGATAGCTAGTTGCCGTTACAATTGTGGCAGCAGTATTATAGACCTACATTCTGATAGTAAAGTTTTTAGGTTATAGCTAGCTTATGTAGTTAACTAGTTGGCTAGCTATCATTAGTCAAACAAGCAAGTACCTTGCAGTTTCTCACGCAGGAGCACTCRGGTGATTCAAGTGAATTGTGTTTCGCGCCGCATGTCGTCTATCGAGCACTGGTCACTGGCTCTCTGTGATCCTTGTGTTGCAGGCTGCCTGCCACCGCTCACAGAGCTAAATAACCTTTAGAACTGTGCTGAACCCAGACAGATTATCTATTTACCAAGAAAAGCGAATGTGCTTTACAGAACTCTATTGAAACTGTTTAGTTTCTTTTGGTGTGGTGGCAATGATTCCGCCATGCTGCAGTGCCACACTTAACCTTTACAGCGGTGTTTCCTCTGCGTTAATTTATCTGTCTCTTTCTGTTATAAACCTATGTATCACTGAACCGTTCTCGCTCTCCAGGCGATGAACATTGTGACGTCGGTACTGCTGCTGTACTGTACGGAGGAGGAGGCCTTCTGGCTTTTGGTGGCTCTGTGTGAGAGGATGCTGCCTGACTACTACAACACCAGGGTGGTGGGTGAGTGACTGACACAACCTCTCATAGACACACACTTGTATTTAATTCCGTTGGGTTATGTCTTTGTTTTGTCGCTCGCTACACGCTTAGGAAAGAATTCTCTGTTAAGATTCCTCCAAATCCCCTAATTTCAGAGTGTTTGATAGGGTAGACAAGCCCATTCTTGGTTCATTGCCCTTCAAATGGCCGTCACTCAAATTACATTTATAGTAGTCACACAGTGACCGTGTCCCAATACCTATACTTGTGCTCTAAATTAGTAGGTTATTTGGGTATGGAAAAATAGAACGTTCTATAGTATGTGAAATTTAGAAAATTGAGAATGCTTTAAATGCCAGGATGTCATACTCATTTCGGCTTTTCATCTAGTAGAATTCCCTGCACACTATTTAGGAAGAGCATTGTCTTTCCACACGTGTTTGACAATAGTTGATAATCAGAATAGGGGACGCGTTCTACAAAATTGAACGAATGTCTGGGGAACAAGCACGATTGCACATCTAAGATGCCACCTTCTCAGCAATGATCCCTCTAAACTGCACGCAGCTCCCATCGGACTGCCGCGCCGAAATAAATATCAGCCCACACAGAAGCACGAGATTGAACTTCACTCAACTTTCTAGAGTTTTCCCCCTTAGTTAAACACTATCAACGTTTCCCTTTACTGTGGGAATTGTGATCGAATCAACGCAATATTAATGCAATATACCGAAACAAAACAAACTATGCAAGAGATTTTGTTGTGGGGAGAACRCATCGGAGTAGGATTCTATTGCATTAACACGCACGACTCAGCCCGTACTCTACACAGACCAGTGAGGCATAACCAATCAGAGCTGCAGTAGGCCTATATGCAAATAGACCAATGCTATACAGTGCCTTCAGAAGTATTCAGACCCCTTGACTTTTTTTTCACATTTTGTTACTTTACAGCCTTATTCTAAAATGTATCAAATCGTTTTTTTCTTCTCATCAATCTACACACAATACCCTAGAATGACAAAGCAAAAACAAAAAAATTTACATAAGTATTCAGACCCTTTACTCAGTACTTTGTTGAAGCACCTTTTGGCAGCGATTACAGTCTTGAGTCTTCTTGGGTATGACGCTACAAACTTGGCACATCTGTATTTGGGGAGTTTCTCCCATTCTCTTTAGATCCTCCCAAGCTCTCTCAGGTTGGATGGGGAGTGTCGCTGCACAGCTATCTTCAGGTCTCTCCAGAGATGTTAAAGTCCGGGCTCTGGCTAGGCCACTCAAGGACATTCAGAGACTTGTCCTGAAGCCATTGTTGTGTTGTCTTGGCTGTGTGCTTAGGATCGTTGTCCTGTTGGAAGGTGAACCCCAGTCTGAAGTCCTGAGCGCTATGGAGCAGGTTTTCATCAAGGATCTCTCAGCACTTTGCTCCATTCATCTTTTCCTCAATCCTGACTAGGGTTGCACATTTTTGGGAATATTCAGAGGTGGAAACTTTCCGTGGGAATATATGGGAATTAACGGAAATATCTGCAAATTAATATTAATACGATTTAAATGTAGATGTTTTTTGCATTAGATATATTTACCATTATATAAACATTTTACCTTTATCATAAGTAGACATAATTGCAAATGATTAAATCCTTCCAATAGAAAAATAAATACATTTAGTTACAAATTGAACTTTAATTAAATGAGTCTACTCTTCACATGGGATGATTTCACTGAACAACAAAATAAAGGGAATATTGAATGATCCCCAATGATCCATCGCATCTCCCCAAAACGTTTTCAACATACATCTGTAAAATTATAGTCTAGAAACTAAAGCTTTGGTAGTCTTCCTCTCAGGCTTCCATGTCTTCTCCCTGGACCTTCTCAATGTCCACCTCTTGAACATCAGACTCTGAGGCCTCATCTTCACTGTCACTTTCCAACTTTGTTGAGGATGGCTCATTGTCAGGCTCAAAAAGCCTCAAATTTGCCCAGATGGTCAACCATTTTTCAACTCTTGTAATGGTCAGCCTGTTGCGTGCTTTGGTGTGTGTGTTCCCAAACAAGGACCAGTTGCGCTCTGAGGCGGCTGATGTTGGTGGGATTTGGAGGATGATGGAGGCAACAGGGGAAAGAGCCTCAGATCCACAAAGTCCCTTCCACCAGGTGGCTGATGAGATATGTTGGCACGACTGCCATATTGCATCTCCATCCCAAAGCCCTTGCATGGAAGTGTACTTCGCCAGACTGCCAAGAACCTTGCCCTCATCCAGGCCAAGGTGGCGAGACACGGTAGTGATGACACCATAGGCCTTGTTGATCTCTGGACCAGACAGGATGCTCTTGCCAGCATACTTGGGGTCCAACATGTACGCTGCGGTGTGTATGGGCTTCAGGTAGAAGTCTTCACGCTTTTTGATGTATTTCAGAACTGCAGTTTCCTCTGCTTGGAGCAACAGTGAAGTGGGCAGGGCAGTACGGATTTCTTCTTAGATCTGCAAGCAGAGTCTGAACATCAGACAGGAAGGCATTGCCTCAATCCGTGCAATGGCTACTGCTTTAGGTTTCAGGAGTTTCAGGCTGCTTACCACTCTCTCCCAAAATACATAATCCAGGAGGATCCTCTTGATGAGCCTGTCCATATCGGCATACTGTGATATGGCCTTTTCTTGGAGACTCCTTCCCCTCCAGGAGACTGTCAAACATGATAACACCACACCAACGGGTGTTGCTGGGCAGCTTCAATGTGGTGCTCTTATTCTTCTCACTTTGCTTGGTGAGGTAGATTGCTGCTATAATTTGATGACCCTTCACATACGTAACCATTTCCTTGGCTCTCTTGTAGAGTTTATCCATTGTTTTCAGTGCCATGATGTCCTTGAGGAGCAGATTCAATGCATGACTAGCACAGCCAATGTGTGTGATGTGAGGTTAGGACTCCTCCACTTTAGACCAAGCAGCCTTCATGTTCGCAGCATTGTCTGTCACCAGTGCAAATACCTTCTGTGGTCCAAGGTCATTGATGACTGCCTTCAGCTCATCTGAAATGTAGAGACTGGTGTGTCTGTTGTCCCTTGTGTCTGTGCTCTTGTAGAATACTGGTTGAGGGGTGGAGATTACGTAGTTAATTATTCCTTGCCCACAAACATTCAACCACCCATCAGAGATGATTGCAATACAGTCTTCTTTCTCTATGATTTGCTTGACCTTCACTTGAACTCTGTTGAACTCTGCATCCAGCAAATGAGTAGATAAAGCATGTCTGGTTGGAGGGGTGTATGCTGGGTGAAGAACATTCAGAAATCTCTTCCAATACACATTGCCTGTGAGCATCAGAGGTGAACCAGTTGCATACACAGCTCGAGCAAGACATTCATCAGCATCTCTCTGACTACGTTCCTCCATTGAGTCAAAAAAAATCTGATTGCAGGAGGATCATGAGCTGTTGCTATCGATAAGGTGTCTGATTCATCATTTTCACTTTGAATAGAGGTAGAGGGACTTTTGTCAGAGGTTGATTGTTGTGAGCACTGTGGGAACTTTATGCGCTTGTCCAGATTTTTCTGCATCTTTGTTGCATTCTTTACATATGATTTGGCACAGTATTTGCAAATGTACACAGCTTGTCCTTCTACATTAGCAGCAGTGAAATGTCTCCACACATCAGGAAGTGCCTGTGGCATTTTCCTGTAAAGATGAGGAAAATAATTGAGTAAAAAAAAAACGAATACAATTCCATGTACAGATAAATAGTTTAGCAGTTAGATTAAACAACTCCTTTGTGAGATAAATGTTATAAAATGAAACATGTATGGAAACAGGTGAATTAACACTCCTCAGTTAGCAGGCTCAAGCAAGGTRAAACCCACTTCGTAGCAAAAACTAACTTGCAGAAATTGTTAAGTTAGAAATTATTTAAACACACTTTGCTGTAGGCTACTATTTACTAGTTAACAAAAATGTATGTCATATAAAATATATTCACCCCACCCAGTATTGTAATCAAAAGTATGTAGTCCTTGGCTCAGACAGGGTAGTAGTATGGGCTCAATAGCATCTCATTAGTGTGCAAGATCTTGAGAATCAGCGGTACATGTGATGGAAAAATGCACTGTGCATGCAGAGGGTTGCAATTCCATTGAATTGGGGATAGTTTAACCAAAATATGCCACAAGACCTAGAATTGCCTTGTGTGTATCCCACAAAAAAAGGTTCACTGTTATAAGCTAACTCAATTTAAGCCAAATTCCCAGACTTAACTTCCATTGGAACATTTCCGGCAATTTCCTGGAAAGTTTCCGACCCTTTGCAACCCTAATCCTGAGGAGTGGCTTCCGTCTGGCCACTCTAGCATAAAGGCCTGATTGGTGGAGTGCTGCAGAGAGCTGGTTGTCCTTCTGGAAGGTTCTCCCATCTCCACAGAGGAACTCTAGAGCTCTGTCAGAGTGACCATTGGGTTTTTGGTCACCTCCCAAACTTCTTCCATTTTAAGAATGATGGAGCGAACTTTGTTCTTGGGGACCTTCAATGCTGCTGCTGCAAAAAAAAAAGTACCCTTCCCCAGATCTGTGCCTAGACAGAATCCTGTCTCGTAGCTCTACGGACAATTCCTTTGACCTCGTGGCTTGGTTTTTGCTCTGACTTGCACTGACCTTTTGCTCTGACCTTATATAGACAGGTGTGTGCCTTTTCCAAATCATGTCCAATCAATTGAATTTACCACAGGTGGACTCCAATCAAGTTATAKAAACTTCAAGGACGATCAATGGAAACAGGATCCACCTGAGCTCAATTTCGAGTCTCATAACGAAGCGTCTTAATACTTATGTAAATAAGGTATTTCTGTATTTTGATTTAAATACATTTTTCAAAAGGCACTCGCACATCTGAGCAATCGTATTTGCAGGTGGCATGGCAACAATTGAACAAGAATTTGCAAAAATTCTAAAAACCTGTTTTCGCTTTGTCATTATGGAGTTTTCTGTGTATATTGCTGAGGAATTGTTTTTATTTCATAATTTTTTTGAATAAGTCTGTAATGTAACAAAATGTGGAAA
The DNA here is from genome assembly GCF_002910315.2 of Salvelinus sp. IW2-2015. NCBI lineage: Eukaryota > Metazoa > Chordata > Actinopteri > Salmoniformes > Salmonidae > Salvelinus > Salvelinus sp. IW2-2015. The sequence goes on along the minus strand of NC_036846.1, from coordinate 10,360,509 downwards.
AAGTCTAGAAGTCTGAATACTTTCCGAAGACACTGGATATGGATCTGTTCCATTCACTTTGAACTGGACTCTCTGACTGTGTTTACAGCATGAGCGGTCAGGAGTAGATGCGCTTGTTCTGAGATCAAAGCGAGAGCTGCATGTAGCCACATGTGCACATTTTGTTCATATCCTTTGCTAGTTAGTGAGTCATTAGCCCAGTTACAGATCATTTGTAGTCAGTGATTGCTTCCTGCAAGAGGACAAAACGTGTAGATTTTTAGACATCTTTGAAAAGCGAGTAGGGAAATCAATAGCTTTTTTTGTGTGTCTTCAAGGGGCAGTGTTGTATTTTGAGACCGGCTTGAATAAGCTAAATAGGCAGAGGGTAGCATAATTTGTCTGATTCTCTGTAATAATGGCATGGGAATAATAATGCATTGTATTTTGTAAAGTGGTTTCTTGCATCAAACACACCACCATCTTCAGTCACCTCCTTGTCTGAAGGACAAGTGGATAAACGGGTTAATGTAAAGCCCTGCATGTTTTTTTCAAAGTCTCATGGAATGTAGGTCTACGTTGAACACCGCACATTGGCTGCTACTGTAGGCTGAATGATAGAACAGCTATTTCCATGTTGAAATGTTATGGGATGCATTTTCTCCGTTGTTTATGATGGTAGGTCACTCTGGTAGGCCTGCATTATGATCAAATAGCCACAGTAGCCTACTTGACCAGTGTCTGAAAACTATCTTAAAGCGGGTACAGCATCAGTGTTCACAGTAAACGTGCAATGGATATTTTTTTTGGGAGGGAACATTGCTTCTCAGTATGGATGAGAGGTATGTTGAAATGTGTTGCTTATTTCATACCTTTTTACTAAACAGTATGTTCTAAATAGTCTCTCTCTCTCAGGTGCTCTCGTTGACCAGGGTGTGTTTGAGGAGCTGACTCGCGCGTGCCTACCCTTCCTCTACGAGCACATGCAGGAGCTGGGAGTCATCTCCACCATCTCCCTCTCCTGGTTCCTCACCCTGTTCCTCAGCGTCATGCCCTTCGACAGCGCCGTGCTTCTGGTCGACTGCTTCTTCTACGAGGGCATCAAGGTCATCTTCCAAGTGGCGCTGGCCGTGCTGCACGCCAACATGGACACCCTGCTGGACTGCAATGATGAGGGAGAGGCCATGACCATCCTTGGACGGTGAGTGGGGGAATAAAAGGGATGGAAGGAACAAAGTCTCAAGTGCTTCTTACCTAATTCACTTGACTGAACTGACTAATTGACACCAATACACATTGCGCAGCCAAAATGTTTAATTGGAATGGTAACTATAGTGTAACTATACAGAAAGGTTTACTTGTTTTTTTTCTTCTATTTATGAATGATGGCATTACTTCTCTAGACTAAAGAAGCTATAGCCATATTGCCCTGGAGTGAGAAATATTGGATTCTCTCTCTCTCACTCACAGGTATCTGGACAATGTTGTCAACAAGCAGACCGTGTCTCCGCCCATTCCCCACCTCCACGCCCTGTTGAYCAGTGGAGATGAGCCACCGCCTCAGATTGACGTGTTCCAGCTCATCAAGTCATCCTGTGACGTAAGACATGACTAGTAGAACCACGTGACTTTTTCACACAACTCGCTTGTTAAGTCAAATCACATAGCACAAGGAGAGATTGATTTCGATTCTACATATTAGTGACTTCACTGCCTTTTCCCTCTGTCTGTGTACCTGAGCAGAAGTTTGGTAGTTTGCGTGCTGATGTCATCGAGCAGATGAGGTTCCATCAGAGGTTAAAGGTTATCCAATCGCTGGAGGACACCGCCAAGAGGAGCGTGGTGAGTTCATACGTCAAAGAAGCAGTGGTGTAAAGTAACTAATTAAAAATACTTTGAAATACTACAGTACTTAAGTATTTGTGGGGGGCATCTGTACTTTACTTCACTGTTTATACATTTACTTTTACTCCACTACATTCCTAATGAAAATATGTACTTTTTATTCCATATGTTTTCCCTGACACCCAAAAGTACTCGTTACATTACGAATGCTCAGGCAGGACAGCAATATGCTCCAATACACGCACCTATCAATATAACCGTTGTCATCCCTACCGCCTCTGATCTGGCGGACTCACAAAACACAAATACTGCTTTTGTAAATGATGTTGGCTGGCAGTCCGTGTGACAATTGAGTACTTTTCCACCACTGCAAAGATGTGACCATGAATGAAGCGCTTGGTGACCTAGCTTCTGACCGTTCCCTATGAAATGACCCTCTGTAAACAAGCAAAACAGAGCAGTGGGATAATGTTTATCCAAGTCTGTACTGTGTTGCATACAGTTGAAGTCGGAAGTTTACATACACTTAGGTTGGAGTCATTAAAACAAATTTTTCAACCACTCCACAAATTTCTTGTTATCAAACTATAGTTTTGGCAAGTTGGTTAGGACATCTACTTTGTGCATGACACAAGTAATTTCTCCAACAATTGTTTACAAACAGATTATTTCACTTATAATTCACTGTATCACAATTCCAGTGGTTCAGAAGTTTACATACACTAAGTTGACTGTGCCTTTAAACAGCTTGGAAAATTCCAGAAAATTATGTCATGGCTTTAGAAGCTTCTGATAAATTAATTGGCATAATTTGAGTCAATTGGAGGTGTACCTGTGGATGTATTTCAAGGCCTACCTTCAAACTCAGTGCCTCTTTGCTTGACATCATGGGAAAATCAAAAGAAAATCAGCCAAGCCTGAACGCCATGTTCATCTGTACAAACAATAGTACGCAAGTATAAACACCATGGGACCACACAGCCGCCATACCGCTCAGGAAGGATACGCGTTCTGTCTTTGTTGCAAAAAGTGCAAATCAAGCCCAGAACAACAACAAAGGACCTTGTGAAGATGCTGGAGGAAACAGGTACAATAGTATCTATATCCACAGTAAAACGAGTCCTATATCGACATAACCTGAAAGGCCGCTCATCAAGGAAGAAGCCACTGCTGCAAAACCGCCATAAAAATCCAGACTACGGTTTGCAACTGCACATGGGGACAAAGACCGTACTTTTTGGAGGAATGTCCTTTGGTCTGAAACAAAAATATAACTGTTTGGCCAAAATGACCATCGTTATGTTTGGAGGAAAAAGGGGGATGCTTGCAAGCCGAAGAACACCATCCCTACCGTGAAGCACGGGGGTGGCAGCATCATGTTGTGGGGGTGCTTTGCTGCAGGAGGGACTGGTGCACTTCACAAAATAGATGGCATCATGAGGGAGGAAAATTGTGGATATATTGAAGCAACATCTCAAGACATCAGTCAGGAAGTTAAAGCTTGGTCGCAAATGGGTCTTCCAAATGGACAATGATCCCAAGCATACTTCCAAAGTTGTGGCAAAATAGCTTAAGGACAACAAAGTCAAGGTATTGGACTGGCCATCACAAAGCCCTGACCTCAATCCTATAGAAAATTTGTGGGCAGAACCAAAAAAGAGTGTGTGAGCAAGGAGGCCTACAAACCTGACTCCGTTACACCAGCTCTGTCAGGAGGAATAGGCCAAAATTCACCCAACTTATTGTTGGAAGCTTGTAGAAGGCTACCCAAAATAGTTTGACCCAAGTTAAACAATTTAAAGGCAATGCTACCAAATACTAATTGAGTGTATGTAAACTTCTCACCCACTGGGAATGTAATGAAAGAAATAAAAGCTGAAATAAATCATTCTCTCTACTATTATTCTGACATTTCACATTCTTAAAATAAAGTGGTGATCCTAACTGACCTAAGACAGGGACATTTTATTAGGATTAAATGTCAGGAATTGTGAAACACTGAGTTTAAATGTATTTGGCTAAGGTGTATGTAAACTTCTGACTTCAACTGTATCTGCTTTCACATGACATTTCATATGTTTTAAAAACAATCAGAAAGAAACAGCATAATGCAGACGTGTCAATTATCACTTAGCAATGGCTATGGAGGACAAAGTGGTGCTCTTGGAACATTCAGACAGAAACCACATTGGCCCAACTCTCTATACACTGAGGGAACACCTTCTCTTTCCACGACTGACCAGGTGAAAGCTAAAATCCCCTATTTGATGTCACTTATTAAATCCACTTCCATCAGTGCCAGGCGCACCAGTTTGTGTCAAGAACTGCAACGCTCAATAGTTTCCCGTGAGTATCAAGAATGGTCCACCACCAAAAGGACATCCAGCCAACTTGACACAACTGTGGGAAGCATTGGCGTCAACATGGGCCAGCATCCCTGTGGAACGCTTTCGACACCTTGGAGAGTCCATGCCCTGACCAAATTGAGGCTGTTCTGAGGGTAAAAAGGGGGTGCATCTCAATATTAGGAAGGTGTTCCTAGTAAATGTCTCAGGATTAGGTTATTCATTCCAATCTTAAAGGGGGCTCACGAGTGGCGCAGCAGTCTAAGGCACTGCATCTCAGTTCTAGAGGCCGTTTTTGGGAGTCCCATGGGGCGGCAGGTAGCCTAGTGGTTAGAGCGTTGGGCCTGTAACCGAAAGATTTCTGGGACAACTCCCCGAGCTGACAAGATAAAAATCTGTCGTTCTGCCCCTGAACAAGGCAGTTAACCCACTGTTCCCTGGTAGGCCGTCATTGTAAATAAGAATTTGTTCTTAACTTACTTGCCTAGTTAAATAAAGGTTCAAATAAAAAAAATAAAAAGTTTTTGGCAGTGAGGTCAAAATGCTAGCAGATACCCATAGACTTCCAGGAATTGTGCTAACGCTAGTTAGCATTACCTCGCGAAACTACCACTAACTTCCTTAATACTGGACACAGAGAGATAAAAATTCCACAAGTTCATCTGACTCTGGGGAAGTAAATAAAGGGCCTCATTGCCAAAATCCCAAAGAATCCCTTTAATAATGATCAATTGTGGATATGAGATGTATGGAATAGGTTATGTTAAGGAACAAAAACATGTGCATGCCTAAGTCATACAGTGCCCACTTAATATGCTGTAGCCAGAGGTGTTTCTCTGTCTGATGTAGAGCTGTGTGTCTATCCACAGGTAAGAGCTATCATGACAGACTCAGCCTTCAGTATCGGGGAGCTAGAGGAACTCTATGTTCACTTCAAGGTAACAAATCATCGTTATTATCGTTCCTACGGCTTTTTACATCATTACCCAACAGTGGTTTTAAACATTTMGTTTTCTCTGTCAGCAATGTTGTTCTTAACTCAGGCGTGTCAACTTAGTGTGGTGGGTGGTAAATAAGTTGTTTGATGCTGGTCATGGTTGTGATGACAAGTCACACAGCTGTCACACGGTATGTGTTATGTAAGCATTATCAATAGACTGAGAACAAAACAAGTTGTGGCTCATGCCCCAAACAAGTGTAAGACAACACATTTCACTGCACCTATCCAGTATATGTGAAAAAACATTTTGTATTTTTTTAAACTGAATGCCGGCAACAAAAGCCATCATTATCAAGCCATTGTCATACAGTGCCCACTTAATATGCTGTAGCCAGAGGTGTTTCTCTGTCTGATGTAGAGCTGTGTGTCTATCCACAGGTAAGAGCTATCATGACAGACTCAGCCTTCAGTATCGGGGAGCTAGAGGAACTCTATGTTCACTTCAAATCTCTCAACTGTCAAGCACCATTGCACTATCCATTCAATGTTTCAATCAGCCAGTACCACCTCTGAGCTGCATCCCACTCCCCTTCCCCATGGCAGGCCAAGCACATAATGAGCTGCTACTGGGGGTCCAGCACCACAGCGGCGGAGCGCCACGACCCCAGCCTGCCCTACCTGGAGCAGTACCGCATTGACCTGGGACAATTCTGCCAGCTGTTCGGGGCCCTGGGCACCTGGCTCTGTGGGACGCACACCGCCACGCTGGCAGCACGCCTCTTCCGCCTGCTGGACATGAACAAGGACGGCCTCATCAACTTCAAGGAGTTTGTCACGGGTCTGAGTGAGTTTGAAGAAGTAGAGAATCGTAACTTTCTTTTGAAAATATGAACTGATTTCTATATTAAACATGGATGTGTCRGGAGGAGGGGTCGGGGTTGTGCAGCTGGTGTTTTGAGATATTTTCGAGACCAGTTATGTGCTAGTTTGTAGCAGGATAAATCTCACTGCTTAATTGGCTGGTAGTGATTTTATGATTAGTCAGCATGGATCCCACTGACCCACCACGTGTCTCCCAAAAGGTGGGATGTACCACGGAGACATGACAGAGAAACTCAAGTTACTGTACAATCTTCACCTGCCGCCAGGTAAGCAGGGAAAAACACAACTCTGCCGGTCCAATAACAGCCTGATCAACTCATTGCAGACATACTGCAGGACATTCCCAGTCTCACTAATTAGCTTCACACACATTTTTTCCCCCTCAAACACAGTTCTAGTGAATCAGCACAGTCTTGTGGCCCTGTGCTTTGGGTGGTGTGTTTTTTTTTTTAAAGGGACAGGCACCATGTATATGYGTGACGGAAGAATTGTGTTGGTGTCTGTGGGTGTGTTACTATAATGTTTCAGAATGGGAACAATTGAGCAGTTTTGGAGAAAGTATGCACGTGCGCGCTTGTAGGTATGATTTGTCAATGTGTGTTAGGATAATACATACTGGGGTGAACATGCTTCTTGTTTCTCTTACAGCATTGTGTCCAGAGGAGGCCGAGTCTGCACTGGAAGCTACACAGTTCTTCACTGATGATGACACTCCACAGGGTACACACACACACACACACACACACACACACACACACACACACACACACACACACACACACACATCGATGTTGCCATAAACGTACTGCTGTTGCTATAAACGTAACATATTCCCTCAGGAGGGAACACACACGTGTGAACCATCTTTCATACTATAGTTTGCTCACAATTTCCATGTGATATTTGACATCGATTTTTGTTTTTTTTGCTTGAAGCAATGAGTGGTCCTGGTCCCTTGCATGTGTCTGTGCATTGAAAACTGATTCCTACTACTGACTTAACCGACCGAATGTGTATTCTCATCTTCCTATTGTTTGATCCCCTCCTCCCTGCCTCCCTCTTTCTCCGCCCGCCCTCTCTTTCCTCCGTCTCGCCTTCCTCCCTTCTCACTTTGTCTTAATCTCTCCATCTTGCTCTTTATCTATCTATCTCTCTCTCTCTCTTTAATTCTTTCTCTCATGTCTGCCCTCTCTCCCCATCTGGTTCCGTTTTCTTCTCACCGCTCCAGAACCTCCCTTCCTGTCTGATCTGGACTTCCTGGTGCAGGAAGTGACCTCAGGTTTGTCTCTCTGTAAATCTCTGGGTCACAAAGACACTTTTGATCAACAAAATGGTGGCCACCGTATTCAGGGGGAATAGTCAATCTCATGTTTGAATAATCTGCAAACTTGTGAAACAATGATTAGTTGGAGTTCATAGAGGACATCTCTCTAACCTGTTAATATCCCCCCCATGTGGTATAGCACACTCAGTGACATCATACCAGCAGATTACACAACTATCTTTATACAGAGTTAAGACCCTTGATCAAAATGCTCTTTGTAGTACTGCCCCCCTTTAATTTCCTCTCCCTGTCCACTTGGTACAGTCCACTCTGGGCTTTCTTTGGTACGTTCCGGTCCAGGTGTGAATGACATCGCATCGCTTTCCCCCTGTATAATCTGCTGTGGTATCCGCATCTTCCATCCCTGCCTGTTACCCTCCTAGCATCTGGGGGGCTATTTGATTCACCTCCCTGCCTGTTACTCTCCTAGCATCTGGGGGCTAGTTGATTCACCTCCCTGCCTGTTACTCTCCTAGCATCTGGGGGCTAGTTGACTCACCTCCCTGCCTGTTACTCTCCTAGCATCTGGGGGCTAGTTGATTCACCTCCCTGCCTGTTACTCTCCTAGCATCTGGGGGCTAGTTGATTCACCTCCCTGCCTGTTACTCTCCTAGCATCTGGGGGCTAGTTGACTCACCTCATCTTCTGTTAAGTGAATGTCTCACACACTAGCACAATCATCTTCCACTGGAAAGACCCCCCTCCTCCCAACCCCTGTCTAGATAACCCACTTTCCTACTTGTCACTGTGTAGTGTGTACACTGGTGTGGATGGTCTGATTAGTGGCTTTGTGGGCATGGTGATGGTGGTGGTTGTCTCTGTCTGCAGGAGAAGAGGTGAAAGAGGCTGAGGACGCATCGGGAAGCGGAGATGCAGAGGAGAAGAAAGGTGAGCCTCACTCCCCTGCCTATATTAATGACCTATATTTATGACCTTTCTACAGTACTGGTCTTCCTCCTTGTCCTGCCCTCTGCAAGATTCAAACGGTATTGCTATACATAGAGTACCTTCAGAAAGCATTCATACCCCTTGACTTACATTTTGTCGTATAACAGCCTGAATTCAAAATGTACAGTGGCAAGAAAAAGTATGTGAGCCCTATGGAATTACCTGGATTTCTGCATAAATTTGTCATAACAATAGATAAACACAGTCTGCTTACACTAACACACAAACAATTATACATKTTCATGTCTTTATTGAACTCAGTGTGGATGGGAAAAGTATGTGAACCCTTTGATTTAATAACTGGTTGACCCTCCTTTTTGCAGCAATAACCTCAACCAAACATTTTTTGTAGTTGCGGATCAGACCTGCACAACGGTCAGGAGGAATTTTGGACCATTCTTCTTTACGAAACTGTTTCAGCAATATTCTTGGGATGTCTGGTGTGAACCGCTCTCTTGAGGTCATGCCACAGGATCTCAAATCAGGTTGAGGTCAGGATTTTCYTCTTTTGAAGCCATTCTGTTGTTGATTTACTTGTATTTTGGGTCGTTGTCCTGTTGCATCACCCAACTTCTGTTGAGCTTCGATTGGCGGACAGATAGCCTCACATTCTCCTGCAAAATGTCTTGATAAACTTGGGAATTCATTTTCCCGTCAATGATCGCAAGCTGTCCAGACCCTGAGGCAGCAAAGCAGCCAAAACCATGATGCTCCCTCCACCATACTTTACAGTGAGGATGAGGTTTTACTGTTTTTTTCCACACAGTGTTGTGTGTTCCTTCCAAACAACTCAACTTTAGTTTCATCTGTCCACAGAATATTTTGCCAGTAGCACTGTGGAACATCCAGGTGCTCTTTTGCRAACTTCAGACATGCAGCAATGTTTTTTTGGGACAGCAGTGGCTTCTTCCGTGGTGTCCTCCCATGAACACCATTCKTGTTTAGTGTTTCACGTATCGTAGACTCGTCAGAGATGTTATCATGTTCCAGAGATTACTGTAAGTCTTTAGCTGACACTAGGATTCGTCTTAACCTCATTGAGCATTCTGCGCAGTGCTCTTGCAGTCATCTTTGCAAGACGGCCACTCCTAGGGAGAGTAGCAACAGTGCTGAACTTTCTCCATTTATAGACAATTTGTCTTACCGTGGACTGATGAACATCAAGGCTTTTAGAGATACTTTTGTAACCCTTTCCAGCTTTATGCAAGTCAACAATTCTTAGGTCTTCTGATATCTATTTTGTTCRAGGCATGGTTCACATCAGGCAATGCTTCTTGTGAATAGCAAACTCAAATTTTGTGAGTTTYTTTTATAGGGCAGGGCAGTTCTAACCAACATCTCTAATCTCGCTTCATTGATTGGACTCCAGGTTAGCTGACTCCTAARTCCAATAAGCTTTTGGAGAGGTCATTAGCCTAAGGGTTCACATACTTTTTCCAACCTACACTGTGAATGTTTAAATTATGTATTCAATATAGACAAGARAAATRCAATAATTYGTGTGTTATTAGATAAGCACACTGTGTTTGTCTATTGGTGTGATTTTAGGACCAATTCCAAATGGTTCACATACTTTTTCTTGCCACTGTATTACATTTGTTTTTYTCACCYATCTACACACAATACCCCATAATGGCAAAGTAAAACATGTTTTTATAAATGTTTGCAAATTTGTTGAAAATTATTTACTTAAGTATTCACACCCYTTTGCTATGACACTCTAAATTGAGCTCAGGTGCATCCAATTTTCTTTGAYCATCCTTGAGATGTCACTACAACTTGATTGGAGTCTGTGGCCTAGTAAATTGTTTGGACATGATTTAGAAAGAAACACGCCTGTCTATATAAGGTCCCAAATTTGACAGTTCATGTCAGAGCGGAAACTATAGCATGAAGTCCAAGGAACTGTCCCTAGATCTCCGACAATTGTGATGAGGCCTACATCTGGGGAAGAGAATAAAACAATTTCTAGAGTGTTGAAAGTTTCCAAGAGCATAGTGAACTCCATCATTGGGAAATATGGAACTACCCAGACTACCTAAAGCTCGCCATCCAACCAAACTGAGCAACYGGACAAGAAGGACTTTGGTCAGGGAGGGGACAGAACTACAGAGTTCCTTGGCTGAGATGGGAGAACCTGCAAGAAGGACACKTCTCTTCAGCGAAGATTTACAGCCAAAAGCAATGCTGGAATGRMYWMWKWRMAAGMMWTTGARWGSCMYWGMSWRRSCYMRSMMRARYYCMRWYGAATCCCATTGAAAATCTGTGGAAAGCCTTGAAGATTGCTGTTAACCGCCGCTCCCCATCTAAACTAACAGAGCTTGAGAAAATCTGTGAGGAGGAATGTGAGAAAATCCCAAAATACAGATGTGTAAAGCTGATACAGACATACCAAAGACGACTCAAAGATGTAATCGCCGCCGAAGGTGCTTTTCCAAAGTATTGACTCGGGTGTGAATACTTGTGAATGATATATTTCTGTATTTCATTTTGAATACATTTGCAGTCATTTGTAAAGATATGTTTTCACTTTGTTATTATGGAGTATTGTGTGTAGATGGGTGAGAAAATAAATCTATTTAATCCATTTTAAATTCAGGCTGKAACACAACAAAATATGGAATAAGTCAAGGGGTATGAATACTTTCTGAAGGCACTGTAKCCCGTGTAATATTGTGATATCTGTTTCAGAGGTGAAGGACTATAAGTACTACCTGCGGATGTGGGCCATGGAGAATGAGCCCAAGAAGGAGACCATTAAAGACCTTCGCAGGATGAAYCAGGTACATGCCACATTACTGAGAGATGACCATAACTTGACCACTCATACACACTTAGAGAAGCCATTTCTGCCTGATCCCCTGTGTGTGTTCCCTACAGGAGCAGTTCATAGAGCTGTGTAAGACCCTGTACAACATGTTCAGCGAGGACCCACTGGAGCAGGAGCTCTACCACGCCATCGCCACTGTGGCCAGCCTGCTGCTGCGCATCGGAGAGGTGGGCAAGAAGTTCACCAACAACGGCGCCAACAAACCAACCGACAACACCAACGCCCAGGCTCCCGCCGCTGAACTGCCCCAACCCGAAAAAGAGGAGCCGAACGGGGAGAGCAGCTCAGGGCAGTCCCTGGTCTGCAGGGCCTTGGCGGAGGCCCAGCTGGAAACGCCGCCTCAGCAGACGTCGGACGAAGAAGTGAAGGATGACACGTCGGTCTCGTCCTACTCCATAGTGAGCACAGGTTCACTGCAGTGCGAGGACATCGCCGACGACACAGTCCTGATTGGCTGCGCCGGCGACCAGCAGCGGCGGGGCAGCATACTGGACGGCGATTGGTCCATCACCTTTGAGCAGGTGCTGGCGTCGATGCTSACCGAGCCGCCCCTGGTGGACTACTTTGAGAAGAAGGGAGACATTCATGCAAGGATGGCAGGCTGTAAGATGCAAAGGAGGGTGGAAAGGCAGGTGAGCTCGTCAAGCGACCACGAATTGGCCCAGCTCTCAACCTGACTCGCTTCACTTCTCACCCGTAGGGGAAACCCATCACTGTCCTACTCAAGTTACTGTCGCTCCTTGCCTCACTACCATTTCACAGGGAGCTCTAGACCTGTATCTCTGTTGTGATTGTCATCCTTATACAGAACCAGATGTGTGTGTATGTAGGAAATATATCTATTGAAACAAAATACTCCAGAGTCTGCCCAACGGATCCTACCTTTTKATAAAAGCCACATGACCCAAAACATTTAAGGCTGGTTTCCCAGAACCGGATTCYACCTAAGCCTGTTCCTAGACTAAAAAGCACTTTCAAAATATAGATTCTCCATTGATCATGCTTTCTATTCCAGGACTAAGCTTTAATATTGGTCTGGGAAACCGGGCCTTGGAGCGTAGTGGCTAATCCAAGGGTAGGATGTTGGTATTCAACTGTATTATTGTATCTATCCCTGTGCCCTTTCTGTTGCTTCTCTGCACTCTGTGGACCACAATCAAAGCTGTGGATAAATGCCTTTAAATATAAGACCTGTATATGAGACATGTATACGTTTGTGTGTCTGTGAAATCCACAGCCGTCTCAAACTAAAGAAAGAAAGCCTTGCCTTAAAAAAAAGACTAAACTAGATGTTAGATTTTTTGGAAACAGCTTGTTTTTGTTTTATGTMGTTTTTTCTTAGGGAGAACGTTGGCGTTACCAGTCGGTTCTCTGGCCAGTACTTGTTTTATTAGTCCCAATTCAGCAGTCTTAACTAACAGTCAATGAATCTGCAGCCTTCAGATAAGCATGGAGCTTCTCTCATTGGGTGACTTGCCTGCCACTCGTAACTTACTAGGACCTGATTAGACTGTTCATTCGTCAAATTACCTCAAGTATTGTTTTACCAACAGAAATACTATAACCATTACAGTTACTAGGCTTAATTGTCAGTTTTATCTATATATTCGGGCCGAGGTAAATTGAACACCTGTAAGTAAGTGTTCGATGGTTACCCCTGCAATGCACTTCTGTCATTTCAGAATAGCAGTAAGGAAACACTTCCTGATGGTTTACTGAAAACAAGCAACTACTATTTTTTACTGATTGCAATTACATTTCAGTTTGAAATATTTGTTTAATGTCATGTAATGCTTTTTGTTGGATTATCCATCACGCCTGTAGGTGTCAAACTGTAAATGGCTGCATATCATATTCGTAGTATCTTCTGTTCAAAGCTTGTAAATGTAAAAAAGAGATGCTTTGTACGCAGTATTTTGATTTACTACAAACCCACATTGGTCACAAACAGATATTTTACACAGGCAATTCTACAGAATGCTTAATGCCCTCTTTTGTCAACAGCTATCTTTAATGTTTGACCAGAAAAAAGTCTATTTTAACAACCCCTTGTCTTTAAACCATTCAGCCCCCCTACTTCGGAAGGGACTGGACAGATGTAAACAATGGCTCCAGTCCGGATGAGGTTTGGGGATTTTCTAGAATATTGCTCACACCTATCTAGTTACTTCAGACACTAGAGTAGTAAATAGGAGTTAGGGATTGTTAGACAAGGCTATTGGCTCCTCACAGTTTGTTTCCCCTATGGCTATCCAGACATGTCTGGTTATCAGCGGAGAAATGTGCTGCCGCTGATCAATTCTAATCTCAGAAATGTTCTTCTGTAACACTAAAACTAGACTGTAGTAAAAGGTTGTCTGGCTGGCCCATTGTGCATAACGAAACACAACATTCCGGCGTTGTTTGTAGCATTACATACCAAGTTTATCGGCACTTTGTAAGATAATTGTTTTATACCCCAAGGTAAATTTATCACTGTTATTTGGCCTAAAATACCAAAGTACTATTTCATTAAATTGTATGTTGATTTTTAAATTTTTTTGCACACAAACCCTGTCTCACTCTTTGTATATTATTTGCTTTGCACCTGCCTATGTTTCTGATATATAATGAAAATGATTAAKTGTACTTGTTTACCTTGCAGACTACTTTCTAAATGTGAAAACAAAGAATGAGGAAGCAGTTTGGGATCCTTTTTGGTTCTAGGATAGCCTATGTGGCTGTTGCAAGTCTGTTTATCYACCTATAGCTATAATGTCATCACTGTTTTCATGTAACAGATTTATTTATTCACAAACTTGCATTTTAAATTCTTTGATCAGTACTGTGCTATGTTGTGTACTAAATACAAATAGTGAATGGAATAACTTGTTTGTTTTGTCATAGGATGGATGGGTGGTGGTGGAAAATGCAGGCAGGTGAGGGGGGTCAATGGAGGCCCTGAGAGGATAAGAGCCAGTGTAGAGCTCAGTGTAGTCCTAGCTGTTCCCCGTCAGATCCTGAGAGGACACCACAGAGCAGACGTACATGCCGCTATCTCCCCATCTGGGCAAGGTTCAGGTCTGCGTCTAAAGACAAAAGTAGGATGGAAGTTTGGAGGGGTCACTGGCAACACAGTCACTGTCATTGGTAAACGTAGGAATACCCCACTGCTGAAGGAGACAAGAAAGACTGATTTTGACTTCTTAAAACCCCACCTAAATAAACGTAAATCCTGGGGGAAATGTTCTGTGGACCAATGAAACTAAATTACTGTTCTTTTGCAATATAGATCAGGGCTAATGACCAAATTAAGCATTGAAAATAACACCCTCCCTTCAATCAAGTTTGATAATGCTGTGGGGTTGCTTTGCTGCCTCTGGTACTGGGGGCCTTGAACGTACTAAAGGCATCATTAAATCAGCAGATTATCAGGTGTTTTGTCGTCCAATGTTCAACCCAGTGTCCAAAAATTGGTTCTCCATTGAAGGATGTGGGTCTTCCAACAGGACAACGACCCCAAACCCACATAAAAAAGCACCCAACAATGGTTAAGAATGTGCTGGACTGTTCTGGAGTGGCCAGCGAAGTGTCCATATACCTATGTCGGGGCCTCCCGAGTGGTGCAGCGGTCTRAGGCAATGCATYGAAGTGCTTAAGGCATCACTACAGACCCGAGTTTGATCCCAGTCTGTGTCACAACCTGCTGTGACCTGGGGTCCCATAGGGGGGGGGGGGCACAATTGGCCCAGCATCGTCCGGGTTAGGGGAGGCTTTACTTGGCTCATCGCGCTCTAGCGACTCCTTGTGGCGGGCAGGACGCCTGCAGGCTGACTTCGGYCGTCAGTTGAACTGTGTTTCCTCCAACACATTGCTGCGTTGCTGCGGCTGGCTTCCGGGTTAAGCGGGCGGTTGTTATAAAGCGCAGTTTGGCGGTTCATGTTTGGGAGTACCCATGACTTGACCTTCACTTCTCCCGAGCCCATTGGGCAGTTGCAGCGATGAGACAAGAACATAATTGGATCGCAATTGGATATCATGAAATTAGAGAGGAAAAAAGGGGGGTTAAAAAACAGCAGTTGGTGGAGGGCACCCCTCAAGTATTGAAGAATTAGAGCAGTTTGCTGCTGAAAAGTGYGCCAAATTGCCAGAAGAAAGGTGCAGCAAGCTCATTGATGGCTATAACGTTATCAGTTATCTTGGCTAAAGGCTGTGCATCCAAATACTAGCTGTGGTGGCAGGTAGCCTAGTGGTTAGAGCGTTGGGCCAGTAACCRAAAGGTTGCTAGATCGAATCCCCGAKCTGACAAGGTAAAAATCTGTCATACCACCACCATGGGGCACTCTGTTCACAACAATGACATCGGCAAACCGCTTGCCYACACAACGCCATACACGCTGTCTGCCATCTGCCYGGTACAGTTGAAACCGGGATTCATCGAAGGTGACCATTTGCCCACTRACTGCAGTTCGGCATCCTAACAAGACCCTGGTGAGGACGACGAGCACGGAGATGAGCTTCCCTTARACCGTTTCTGACAGTTTTTGCAGAAACTCTTTAGTTGTGCAAACCCACAGTTTCATCAGCTGTCTGAATGGCTGGTCTCAGACAATCCCGCAGGTGAAGAAGCCGGGTGTGGCAGTCCTGGGCTGGCGTGGTTACACGTGATCTGCGGTTGTGACGTATTACGTTTTATGTAGCCCTAGGCCTATCATGAAAAGGAGGTTCAAACATGCTGGCCCACATGTCTTACGTTGGCTATTCAAGTATCAATAATTAGACTGATGATTCCTGCTCTGAAAATGTCTGAACTTCAATTAAATTTTAGTATGGTAGACGAGTCCTACTCTAGACAGTATTATTATCGAACAACTCTCACGATTCTACATGCAACAGGTCTACAATGTTCAGAAATAACTTCAGGCTTTCTACACTGATAGTAGGCTGCATTCCGCACATGACAATGTACATTAAAGTCATTACATGTACACTACCATTCAAATGTTTTTGAATGCCTACTCATTCAAAGGTTTTTCTTTATTTTACTATTTTCGACATTGTAGAATAATAATGAAGACATYAAAACTATGAAATAACACATGGAATCATGTGGTAAGCAGAAAAGTGTTAAACAAATTAAAATATATTTTATATTTCAGATTCTTCAAATAGCCACCCTTTGCTTTGATGACAGCTTTGCACACTCTTGGCATTCTCTYAACCAGCTTCATGAGGTAGTCACCTGGAATGCATTTCAATTAACAGGTGTGTCTTCTTAAAAGTTAATTTGTGGAATTTCTTTCCTTCTTAATTGCGTTTGAGCCAATCAGTTGTGTCAAGGTAGGGGTGGTATACAGAAGAATGGAAAGAACAGCWCAAATAAGCAAAGAGAAAAGACATCATTAYTTTACAAATAATTAAATCTGGAAAATTTCAACAACTTTGAAAGTTTCTTCTGGTGCAGTCGCAAAAACCATCAAGCGGTATGATGAAACTGGCTCTCATAAGGACCGCCACAGGAATGGAAGACCCAGAGTTACCTCTGCTGCAGAGGATAAGTTCATTAGAGTTACCAGSCTCAGAWATTGCAGCCCAAATAACTGCTTYGGAGTTCAAGTAACAGACACATATCAACTGTTCAGAGGAGACTGTGAATCAGGCCTTCATGGTCAAATTGCTGCACAGAAACCTCTACTAAAGGACACCATTTAAGAAGAAGAGACTTGCTTGGGCCAAGAAACACGAGCAATGGACATTAGACATGTGGAAATGTGTCCATTGGTCTGGAGTCCAAATTTGAGATTTTTGGTTCCAACCACTGTGTCTTTGTGAGACGCGGTGTGGATGACTGGATGATCTCCGCATGTGTATTTCTCACCGTAAAGCATGGAGGAGGAGGTATTATGGTGTGGGGGTGCTTTTCTGGTGACACTGTCCGTGATTTATTTAGAATTCAAGGCACACTTAAAACTTCTTAAGACTAGGGGGCGACATTTTCATTTCTGGCTAAAAAACGTACCCATTTGAAACTGCCTATTTCTCAGCCCCCGAAACTAGAATATGCATATAAGTGTCAGATTAGGATAGAAAACACTCTGAAGTTTCCAAAACTGTAAATTTTTTGTCTGTGAGTTAAACAGAACTGATATTGCAGGCTAAAACCTGGGGAAAATCCAATCAGGAAGTGACCCTGTATTTGAAACCTCTCTGTTCCTATGCATCCCTATTGCCCATTTTAAAGGGATATCAACCAGACCTCTTTTTCTATGGCTTCCCTAAGGTGTCAACAGCCTTTAGACATAGTTTCAGGCTTTTATTTTGAAGAATGAGCGTAAAAGGGCACATTGCGTAAGTGGATAGGTGGGGGCTCTCAGAGTGAGTTCTGCGTAACAGAGAAAGGCGGCCATTGTTCCTCCCTGTCCTAGTGAAAAGCCAACTGTCCCGGTTGATATATTATCGAATAGATATTTGAAAAACACCCTGAAGATGGATTATAAAAAACGTTTGACATGTTTCTGTGGACATTATGGATATAATTTGTTTTTTTTGTTGGCGTTGTCGCGAGCGCTCTTTCTGGTGGATTCCTGGGCATAAAGCATCAAACTAACGGAGGTATTTGGATATAAAAAATATCTTTATGGAACAAAAGGAACATTTGTTGTCTAACTGGGAGTCTCGTGAGTGAAAACATCCGAAGATCATCAAAGGTAAACGATTAATTTGATTGCTTTTCTGATTTTTGTGACCAAGTTACCTGATGCTAGGTGTACTTATTGTTTTGTCGAGCRATCGATAAACTTACACAAACGCTTGTGCCCACATGTAGGACCACCCCGAATTGCGGGCTGCAATTGCATCCTTGTCATTTCCAGAGAAAGGGGGCGTGTCTACTTTAGGGGTGGGCAGAGTAGCAGTAAAAACCCATACTGTGTTTCTTAATAATGTTTAACCCTTGGACTACAATGGTCATACCCCTGCAGAAATCGAATTAAAATAATTGTAGAAATCCCCATCAAAATCTGTCTGTTTAAACTAGAGATGTGTTTTWTTGCATGGGCTGCGTCTCAATTACCACATCCGCCGATATCGCCCTTCCACATCTGTGGTGGAAGAGTTAGAGCAATGTTTGTCAGACCATGAGACATCCCGAAAATTGGTGTACTCACGAAAACGTCTGTAGCGTCCAAACGGTTTRGCCTACAAACTATGACCAATCTATTGAAAGCTGAGACGCTCACAAACTCAATGGTGTTCTCCGTTTAGCCTCACAAGACTCAACTGGTACCAGTACCTTCCGAATGTTTTTAATGGAAGTATATATAGCGATAGTTTAGTGCCTAAAATAAGGGGATAAATACATGCAAAAAGAAATATATATTTTTTTCCTGATCTTTCTTATCTGACACTTCAGAAGAAACATCCTTTTGATTTTGTTTTGGACTATCTGTTGTTCCATGCAGTAAATCTGTTATTCAATGCGTTGTTATTGGCTAATAGAAGGTGTGTGGGTGGGGTTCATGAAGGAACCAATGCAGGATCCAAATGGGATGCCCACATGCAGGAACACCTGGAATTGTGGGCTGCAGTTGGACACTATTGCATTGGGTTTCTGAGCATCAAATTCATAAKGGGAACCACTCAGTTGCACACTATTGGAGATGCTAAACATTTCCATAACCTCCCACGCCACGTTTGCGCCGCCACTCTGCTTCCCTTCCATTGAAAATGAATAAGAACAGATGTATATGGGCTGTAATGACTTTAAATTKAACAACTTCCTCTTTCGACAGTTTTGAAAAACATTCCCGGGAAAATAACAGCATCTCAAGCTTGTCGTTTTTAACTACTACAACTAAAACAAAGAACATGGTTCAGGAATGTAATGTCCTAAGATGCTGTTTATGCCAAACCTACCAAGTGCAACAGGYAACAAAAGTTTTCAAGTTGCTACTAGCTAGCTTGTATGCGTTGCATGTGTAAACATTTGCTCCATTGATTTCGGGTTAAAATGAGCAAAACAAATGCAAGCTTAGGCTGGCAAGCTCTGGGGAAAAGCAGTCGGTCATCAAGGTAAACCAGCTAGCTAATGATTTATTCAGACCACACAGTTGGCAAACATGTTGTAAATTATTTGTAAAAACATTTGTTTTGTGTAACCTTTTCAGGAGTTTGGACGTAGCTCTGGAGTAGATTGTAGACATCATGTTCAGAAGCTCAATGCCAGGCGGAGAGAGAATGCTCTTCTGTTATACAAGTGTTGGAGGGAAATATGTCAGAAGACTTGGAGACACGTGACCTGTATGTGTCAGTGTCTTCCCTAGTTTAATTTCCAGGTGCGGCSAAAAATGTTTGCCAAGATGATATCGCTGTATGCTATGTCTCTGTTTATTATTTGTGCTAGGGAGGACGTGGAAGTGGCGCAGTAAGAGCTGGTTGACAAAGCTCAGGAGTGTAATGACCAGAATGTGAGTTCACACCATTGTTATTGTTCAACAAACGCATGTTTTTGACACGTCACAGTCAATTGAATGTAGGCACAGGCTGTCGAGCACAAAGGATTATAGCGCTAGGCCTGAACTTGTCTTGCATTCCCATGCTTAGTTTAGGGTAGTAGTGTAACAGTTTAACTTTAGTCCGTCCCCTCGCGAACCAGGGACCCTCTGCACACCTCAACAACAATCACCCACGAAGCATCGTTACCCATCGCTCCACAAAAGCCACGGCCCTTGCAGAGCAAGGGGAACCACTACTTCAAGGTCTCAGAGCAAGTGATGTCACCGATTGAAAGGCCATTAGCGCGCACCACCCCTAACTAGCTAGCCATTTCCCATCCGTTACAGTAGCCATAAGAAAACATTTACAGTTCAAAATGACTGTATTCCTGTAGGCAGAAGAGGCTAATGGGAGTCTCAGGAGTAAATCCATGCAGAGAAGAGGTTGAGGAAGAGGAGGAGAATGTTTACACAGACAGAAACCATCTCYAAGGCAACAGAAATGTCAGTTATGTCCATAGCTGTGTTTGAATACCCATACTAACATACTGTATACTACATACTTAAAGAGTATGTATTATACTATTAGTTCATTTTAGTATACTGTAAACGAACAGTATCCTTTCAGTTGATTGAGCATACTAGCTCTTTGAAAATCTACCGGAAGTTGATGCTGTTGCTATGCAACCTCTTGCAACCTAGTCAGCATAACAAATTACTAGTTACACATTTTACCACTTCGGGTGGGTTCTTAAATTCAACCTGAAGTGCCAGAGTGWGCTTGTAAATTCACAGCATTGTCCGTTTGTAAATTCAGAGTGTTTTGCTCTCGGAGCGCACACTGGATGCTCAGGCCAAGGAGTAGGATTGATTTGAGAGTGCTGGTCTTACAACGGCAGTCAAGCACCCAATCTGATGTTGGCTAGCTTGCTAGCTACTTCCAGGCACAAATGAGACCACTCTTGACCATTTTAYTCCACTAGCAGAGCTGGTTAGGTGGTTTTCATGTTATCCAGAGCGTTGGCGACTTTGCTGGCAACAATTGAATTACGCTTTTTTGCCAACGTTTGCTGACACCGCCCATATTCAACTGGTGTTGAGCGCTCGTAAATTCATTATTCTGTGCTCTGGTACACTTATAGGAGAGTGCTCTGAAATCGGAGTAGATAGCCAGAGCGAATTTACGAAAGTGCCAGAATGTCGATTGAGAASGCACAACGACTATACTATTTAGCTAAGAATTACGGGAATAATCAAGTCAATAAACGATGGGTAGTTAGTTAGTCTATAGGTAATATACTGGCAAGTTTTATGTATAAGTAGTCAACTGACTTTAGGTAGGTAGCTAACAACGTACTGGTACTGCTGTAATGATATGCTATGCGGTTTGTAAGGGCACCGTAGCTAACAAATKATCAGCCAACATAACATGTAAGGTAACTTATTTGAAAAGTCATTACTTTATTACGTTGCTCAACATTTTCTTAACATTTTGTCATACGGAATTTGTATCCTCTCTCTTTGTACTTCGGCTGCATATTTTCCACCATTTTCTTAAAATCTGAAGCCTATGTGAAGCCACGCCCATTTCCTGAAGAATTACATTATGGGCCCTAAAGTACGGAAATAGTGTCCTCTGCGTGTATACTTCACTTTTTGGCGAATTTATTACGACATCCGGGCGGGAACTTTTGGCATACTAACTATATCCATACTATGACCAATATGCATACTATATTCTCAATTCACATCACAAATAGTACGGTTAGAATGAGTATTCGAACACAGCTCATGACTCATGCCAAGCGAATTATACAGAACAAAAATATAAACGCAGCATGTAACAATTTCAAYGATTTTACTGAGTTAATTTATTTCAATTGACTGATTTCCTTATATAAACTAAGGCCTAATCTATGGATTTCACATCACTGGGCAGGGGCGCAGCCATGGATGGGCCTGGGAGGGCATGGCCCAGCCAATCAGAATGTTTTTTTTTTCCCACAAAAGGGCTTTATTACAGACAATTTTCATCAGCTGTCTGGGGGGCTGGTCTCAGACGATCCCTCAGTTGAAGAAGACGGGTGTGGAGGTCCTGGGCTGGCGAGGTTACATGTGGTCTGCGGTTGTGAGGCCGKTTGGACGTACTGCCAAATTCTCTAAAATGACGTTTGAGGCGGCTTATGGTAGAGAAATGAACATTCTATGGGGAGAGTGTATATCCCGGTGGAGAAGAGGGCAGCATGCCTCCTACACAAGTCGGCGAAGGTAAGCAGCTAATGCTAATTCATACATAAGCCATGTCTATCTTGTATGTGCTACAGTATGTACAAAACKAATATGCTTTCTCTGGTTTGTATTTACCAAAGCTAACTCAGACACCCCAGCTCATTTGCCCCTGTAGGATGGTCTCCCAATCCGTCAGCTCCCTGCAGACCACCAGTCCCAGCTTACAGCAAACCCCCTACTGTAACTGCAACCTTCTTGATCCTGGGGTACTGCAGTCACACAGACCTCCAAATGGGCCCAGATCCTAACTTCTGCCCCTCCTGAGGAAGAGGAGACCAACTGGAGTGATGCAATGCACGTTTCCAATGTGATGCTCAAGGACCATATGAAGGCCCCTATAGGACAACCAGGCTGTGGTGGTATTTCCATATTGGTGGAGGTTGTGGTTTTCTGGGGAAGAGCATAGGGAAGACATTTCAAATCAAAATCAAAATCAAATCAAATTTTATTTGTCACATACACATGGTTAGCAGATGTTAATGCGAGTGTAGTGAAATGCTTGTGCTTCTAGTTCCGACAATGCAGTAATAACCAACAAGTAATCTAACCTAACAATTCCACAACTACTACCTATACACACAAGTGTAAAGGGATAAAGAATATGTACATAAAGATATATGAATGAGTGATGGTACAGAACGGCAAGGCAAGATGCAGTAGATGGTATAGTGTACAGTCTATACATATGAGATGAGTAATGTAGGGTATGTAAACATTATATTAAGTGGCATTGGTTAAAGGGGCTAGTGATAAATTTTACATAATTTCCATCAATTCCCATTATTAAAGTGGCTGGAGTTGAGTCAGTATGTTGGCAGCGGCCACTAAATGTTAGTTGTGGCTGTTTAACAGTCTGATGGCCTTGAATAGAAGCGTTTTTCAGTCTCTCCGGTCCCTGCTTTGATGCAACTGTACTGACCTCGCCTTCTGGATGATAGCGGGGTGAACAGGCAGTGGCTCGGGTGGTTGTTGCCTTGATGATCTTTATGGCCTTCCTGTGACATCGGGTGGTGTAGGTGTCCTGGAGGGCAGGTAGTTTGCCCCCGGTGATGCGTTGTGCATACTCCATACCCTCTGGAGAGCCTTACGGTTGTGGGCGGAGCAGTTGCCGTACAGGCGGTGATACAGCCCGACAGGATGCTCTCGATTGTGCATCTGTAGAAGTTTGTGAGTGCCTTTGTGACAAGCCGAATTTCTTCAGCCTCCTGAGGTTGAAGAAGGCGCTGCTGCCCTTCTTCACAACGCTGTCTGTGTGGGTGGACCAATTCAGTTTGTCCGTGATGTGTACACCGAGGAACTTAAAACTTTCCACCTTCTCCACTACTGTCCCATCGATGTGGATAGGGGGGTGCTCCCTCTGCTGTTTCCTGAAGTCCACAATCATCTCCTTTGTGACGTTAGTGTGAGATTATTTTCCTGACACCACACTCCGAGGGCCCTCCCTCTGTAGGCCGTCTCGTCGTTGTTGGTAATCAAGCCTACCACTGTAGTGTCGTCTGCAAACTTGGATATGAGTTGGAGGCGTGCATGGCCACGCAGTCGTGGGTGAACAGGGAGTACAGGAGAGTGCTCAGAACGCACCCTTGTGGGGCCCCAGTGTTGAGGATCAGCGGGGTGGAGATGTTACCTACCCTCACCACCTGGGTGGCGCCCGTCAGGAAGTCCAGGACCCAGTTGCACAGGGCGGGGTCGAGACCCAGGGTCTCGAGCTTGATGACGAGTTGAGGGTACTATGGCGTTAAATGCTGAGCTCTAGTCGATGAACAGCATCTCACATAGGTATTCCTCTTGGCCAGATGGGTTAGGGCAGGTGGTTGGTTGCTCGTGTGTGGACCTATTGGGTCGGTAAGCAAATTGGAGTGGGTCTAGGGTGTCAGGTAGTGCGTGGAGGTGATATGGTCCTTGACTAGTCTCTCAAAGCACTTCATGATGACGGGAGTGAGTGCTACGGGGCGGTAGTCGTTTAGCTCAGTTACCTTAGTGATCGGTTCACTATCACTCATTGTGGAGGTCCCGCCTATATGGCCTTACCTGAGAGCAAAGCACCTGTCTGTCATCAGCCCCCGCACACCAAGCACTGCCCTCTACATGTTCTACACGGATGACAACTTTGAAAAATCATGTAATGGTTGCTCCTTTTTCAGTAGATGCTGAGTGCATCTAAATACTAAGTGGCCTAGTATTCTTCTGTAAACACTGAATGTTGTCATTTTAWACAGTTCTCAAACTCAATTGCTTGAAATTTGATAATGGTTTCTGCTTATGAATWATTTCACTGACACAACTACTTAATCCCTAGATTTTGTCAAACTATTATTTGTAACCTTAATGTTGGCAATACATTTAATGAGACAGTAGGAGCATGACACCGTTTCTTTGCAGAAGTATTTTATTTGGTTTTGAAAGGGGAGAAATGTTTTCAATGTTAGACAATCATTATTCACACCTTTCACCTTATTCTGTTGACACTGGTAATGAACATGTATTACTTCTGGTATTAACTCTACATGATACGTGTTAGAACAGTTACTTGATTAATCAAACTCAATAGATAATACTTGCTATTGAGTGAACACTGAAATTATATATGTTAGTTAATCTTAACTGTTTTTATCAATCCAATTTAACATGAACCCATGTATGTTAACTCACACTTTCAGTTAAATGACATCCCATTGAAAAGAGTTTAACAAAGGTTATAGAAATATCAATTTCCATTTGGATAAATATTGACTAGTAAACCCTTTATACTGTACTTCAATGTCAGTACAACCATAACATTTAAAATCGCAATAATTATTTTCAGATCTAATAGATTTATTGTGTGAGTAACTGCAAGTGCCAGAGGTGTGAATGAGAGGGAYGGAAGAGAAGGCAGTATTGGTGAAGTGGCTATCATAGGGGGATGTAGGTGTCCCTCAGGGTACTGTGTTGGGGCCCCGTTACTTCTTGGCGGGTTTGGAGTAGTGGATGGTGTCCAGGGCGGCCCCGACGTCACAGTCCTTAGTGTGGAGGAGGCGGGTGAGCCAGCCCCCCTCATCTGTGAAGCCCATGGCCAGCATCTGGGACAGGGACTCCACCAGGCGTGGGTCGGCATCTAGAGACAGGACACAGTGGAGGGTCAGTCTCTGGCGTAGGCAATTCTACTAGTAATCAGGGATATCATAGTAACCATGATGCCTACGACTAAATGGGGATATAACTACCATTGACTGAAGTCACTACTAGTAGTGAGGATAAGGATATCACCACAGCAACGGCTACTTGTGATAGTTAAGATAACTCATATCCTCCATCTTACCTTGAGGAAGGTGGGGGTAGGCTGCGGCCTCAGCGAGAGTGAGGGACTTCTGTGGTTCCTGTGAGGGACCCTGGGGGACAGTAGGGGACCCTGGGGCTTCCAGAGAGCCCTCCTCGCCTACCCTGAGAGACTGGAGCTCCCCTGTAGAGGGATCCACCTCCTTGGAGGTCAGGTGGGTCCACTCATCGTCACCACTGCCCCCTGCATCTTTACCACCCTACACAGAAAGATACATAGAGTTCAACAATTCATACCATCTCAGAGGCCAATGTATTTTATTCTTCACCATTACTTGTGATTTAARTCACAATGTTTAATTAAACTTTTCTTGTGTGCATCATACCGTAGCTAAATCACTCGCGCTTCCTAGGCTGCTAAGCCCGTCCACCTCCATGTCCCCGTCTTTAGTCCCATCTCCCTTGGACCCCCCCGTCCCGTTATTGCTCCTAGCACTGGGGGGGCCTCCTGACCCAGGTGGGGTCAGATTGGGGGTCATCACCTTGGTCYTCTTTGCCTCCAGCTCCACATCAATATCCACATCGATACCTGCAGGCAAGATAGTGTAAGTAAGCAATTTCAGTGTATTTAAATGTAGAGTGGTCAGTACATTTCAAATAATGGATTGATGATAATGAAATTATTATATGGAGCTTTTCTCTTGGTCTTACCCAGTGGGCTAAGCATGGCTGCCACCCCTTCTCCAATGTTCTTCAGGTAATCCATATTGGCTTGGGACTGCTGGGAGGCAGCAGATGAGGCATCAGAGGGCTGTCTGTCCCCTGSGGCTGCCTGGCTTGGCTGGGACCCAGAGGGACCAGGCTGGGCCTGGTTTTGGGCCTGACCCCACGTGCAGTGTCTCATCTTCCTCATCCACTTCCCACGAGGGAACCACTGAGTAGAACAACAACAACTATAGAGGCCATTTCTCCCCAACCACACATACGCCCCCTTTTGTTCCTGGACTAAAAAAAATATTTAAATGGAGTTTTAAATTGCTCAGATATGCRTATATCTGCAAGTATATCCACTTAGGAAAAAAAAGGCATAAACACATAACATATGGGTCTCACCTCAAATGCGTTGTTGAAGGGGTGCCAGATGGGCAGGAGGACGTGCTCCTTGTGAAGCCCCTTGGCTTGGCACGTGGAGCACAGRTCATAGTCAGGGCACACGGTGCACTTGAAGCGGGTCCCCGCCACTGAGCCCTCACATTCGTCACAGGTCACATTGGGGTGCACCATGGGGGGCCCGTGACCGTGGTGGCCATGACCATGGTGGCCGTGGGAACCGTGAGGTGGGGGAGGTCCCATATGAGGTGTTCCAGGGGGAGGGGGGAAGGCAAAAGGGGGGACACCACCGGGGAAGGCAAAAGCAGGGAATTCACGCCTATGCTCCTTCTTCTCTGTAAAGAAAAGAAAGTTCACTACATGACCAAAGGTATGTAGACACCTGCTCGAACATCTCATTCCAAAATCATAGCCATTAATATGAAGTTTGGCCCCCCCCCAATTATGTTATAATGTTCCGGTCCCCCGGCCATCCGCTCAAGAAAACAAAATCATCTCATGGCTGAATCTAGTTGAGGATCCCTGCACTACATATTGGAACATTGCTGCGGGGACTTGCTTCCATTCAGCCACGAGCATTAGTGAGGTCGGGCACTGCTGTTGGGTGATTAGGCCTGGCTCGAAGTCAGTGTTCCAATTTATCCCAAAGATGTTTGATGGGGTTGAGGTCAGAGCTCTGTGCAGGCCATTCAAGTTCTTCCACACATGCTGAAACAGGAAAGGGCCTTCCCCAAACTGTTGCACAAAGTTGGAAGCACAGAAYCTAGAATGTCATTATATGCTGTAGCGTTAACATTTCCCTTCACTGGAGCTAAGGTGCCTAGCCTGAACCATGAAAAATAGACACAGACCATTATTTCTCCTCCACCAAACTTTACAGTTGGCATTATGCAGTCGGGCAGGTAGTGTTCTCCTGGCATCTGCCAAACCAAGATTCATCTGTCAGATAGTGAAGGGTGATTCATCACTCCAGAGAACAAATTCTACTGCTCCAGAGTCCAATGGCGGCGAGCTTTACACCACTCCAGTCGACGCTTGGCATCGCGCATGGTGATCTTAGGCTTGTATGCGGCTGCCCGGCCTTGAAAACCCATTTAATGAAGCTCCCGACGAACAGTTATTGTGCTGACATTGCTACCAGAGGCAGTTTGGAACTCGGCAGTGTGTTGCAACAGAGGACAGACGATTTTTAATGCGCTTCAGCACTCAGTGGTCCTGTTCTGTGAGCTTGTGTGGCGTACCACTTCGCTGCTGAGCCTTGTGGCTCCTAGACATTTCCACTTCACAATAACACCACACAATAACACCACTTAGTTGACCGGTGCAGCTCTTGCAGGGCAGATATTTGATGAACTGACTTGTTGGAAAGGTGGCATCCTATGACAGTGCCACATTGAGTCACTGAGCTATTCAGTATGGTCATTCTCCTGCCATTGTTTTTCTATGGAGATTGCATGAATGTGCTCAATTTTATACACCYGTCAGCAATGAGTCTAGCAGGTGTACTTATGAACTAAAACGTGTCAGTAACAATGAGAATGCTAAGTTATTCTAGTAATGATGACTTAATACATTACACATTAGTAACAATTCTATTCATTTTTTATCTATTAGATTTKATCACAAAAGACTCACCCTTGATGAAGAGGCGGAAGGTGTAGTCCTTGATGCAGGTGAGGCCCATGATGAGCTCATCATCAGTGGAGAAGGCGATCATGTCACCGTCTTCATCTGGGTAGAAAATAAACAAAGATGTCACATCTCACCCAGATAATTACATAATAGCTGCCAGAGTTCACAAGGACATCTGTCCACAGCTTATCCTCACTAGCTTTTTTATTTGAAGAACAATGGTTAGTTTAGGGAATATTGTTCATACAAAAGGTGTTGTGCTAAGACCAACAGGGTTGTCATTTTCCAAGTCAGTTTTTTTTTTTTTAAATGCCCTATTTAAAAAAAATCTATGCAGTCTTATCAATTCATATTGAATAGTATAATTCACTACCTGGTTTGAMTGTTGGAATTTAATTGACCCCAACCCTGATGCCCAATATGGAAAACGTAAATGTTGTGATGTGGTACCAGTCAAGATTATTACTGTATGAAATAAGGTCACCTCTGATTCCCTTGGGTTGAGGAGGCTTATTGGGAGTAGAGCTCTAATACAGTTGGTATTAACCCAGGAGGGGGGAAAACGATGGTGCTAAGTTACGGCAAGAGACCCCATTTAGCAATCCTAAAAGCCTAAACACTGGCATAAAAAAAATAAAAAAATGCCCCCTTCACTGTTTCCCATGAATGGATGTTTTGTCCACTATGAACTGCCAGGTGTTTAGGCAGGGCTAGTTGAGATAAATGTAGTATAACAACCTTTGCCTGTTGAAGAATGAAGACTTTAGTTGGTAACTGACTTAAATTTACCACATTGCATGAATGACAAATGAAACGGGGCCTGCTCACTCAATTTCTCTGACATTCAGCATGAAATGCAATGTTAAATGTAGGCCTGTAAAAACGCTCTGTACCAGCTCTATCAGATTTATATAKTGCAATATGGTACATAGACAAATTGTCTTGTTGAGCTCTATTTTGATCGGCAGATGGCTGAATTTATTGCAATTTTGACACGCTGTTCTATGCTTCGACATTTAGCTGTAGTCTAGTTTGTCCAGTGCGCACTGCGCTGCGCGCGGCGAACAATATTATGGAAGATTACAGCCAAACACCAATATTAAGATATGACAACATACTAAACGCAATCGAAGACACTACAGTAGATTCCTATAATGGTTCACTAGTATAGGCTTACCTTTGTAATACATTTGGTAGGTGACATTTCGCAGGGTTGAGAAAACATCCTCAACCTTTTTTTTCAGATACTCAAAACTCGTTGAAACATCTTGGTCGACAGCAATGCGACGAATTTCTTTCGGCGCGTCCTCCTTCCCAAGGAGATAGGCTTTGACGGTCATAGACATGGTTGAGTCTTTTCACAATTACAGCCCTATACTCGCTCCGAAATATTTGTTGCGCAGTTAAAATGTTGAAGGCCCGCTCCACTGCAAACTCGATCGCTGTCAGTGCGTCGTGCTTTTCTGGGTACAGTTCCGTTTATGAACCTTATATCGTTGTCACGTGTAGTATTTATGCAGCTGTCTAGCCAATCACGAGGGCTTGGAGCTGCTTCATGGGGAAGTCCACCGTTTCTAAATGGCGAAGGTACGTGGTATTCTGTTTCATTGGGACGTCCATACACTCCATTAAAGTAGAAATGTAAGGGTTACTGTAAGGGTAGGAATTAAATGGGTAATCATAAATTGCTCCATCCAGTTTTTGACTTATAAATTAATTATATGTACACATTGATTTTGAAAAATATAACTTATAAATGGCTTAGTTCAACCGTCCCCATCAGAACCCCAAATAAACTGGKTTTAAACAAAGTAAACGTAAACAAAAACTACATCGTTTTAACCATGTTTTGAGGCTATGMTTTTGATATCATGGATGGTCAGTCATTGCATCCAAAGCTCTGTCTATGAATTTGTGAGTGGTTACATTTCTCAAGCCCTATCCATAAGCTTATTAGCGAAACAGGGGARGGGAAAACGCTTTGTTATTGTTTYTACTGCTGATTCMCGATTTAAGGTTAGGGTTGGGTTTAGGGTAGGGATGTCCCAAGGACACCGGATAGCACTAACTAAATGACAAAGCTCTGCTCCTTCTGTTGTTGTGCGCAAAAGGATTCCAAGCTAATTGAAACAAATGGGTGGGACGCTAAAGGTTGAATGAAGTTGAAGGCCGAAGTATGACAAGGCACTTTCCGTACCGGAATTCCCCGCGTGAGATCAGTGTTGATCTACACTAGCTCGAACTGTTCCAGTGACTTCAAACATTGACCTTGACTTGCCTAGTTAAATAAATAAAAAWATTACRCATTGACCTCGATGACTGTGATGATATTTGAAGACGGGCTTTACTGATTTTCTCGTCCAAAAAAATCCTCATAGCCTCGATCTATTTTATTACTATGTTATTAATAGTCTTAATAGCACAAGGCCTATAGTAGTGAGAGAGACAGATTCCATTAGTTCACGAGTTACCTACTTCTGTATAGCAGAATTCTATGTTATAGGGGTATAGGCTAATACAAAGTCCATAATACACCTACATGACCATGCACCTTGTTTTAGTGCAGATAGACGTAAACGAAAGACTATGTGTCCTAGCCTTGTTGGTCTACTTTGACTAAGCATTCTTGCAGTCATCATGAGTGAAACATGTTGGTTCCATGGCCTTAAACAAGACATGAGAAACAATATGTTTCATAATAGGTCACTTTATTTATTGTTTTTCAATATACAGTACCAGTCAAAAGTTTGAACACACCTACTCATTCAAGGGTTTTTCTTATTTTTTAAAACTATTTTCTACATTGTAGAATAATAGTGAATACATCAAAACTATGAAATAACACATGGAATCATGTAGTAACCAAAAACGTTTTAAGCGAATCAAAATATATTTTATATTTGAGATTCTTCAAAGTAGACACCCTTTGCCTTGATGACAGCTTTGCACACTCTTGGCATTCTCTTAACCAGCTTCGTGAGGTAGTCACCTGGAATGCATTTCAATAAACAGGTGTGTCTTGTTAAAAGTTAATTTGTGGAATTTCTTTCCTTCTTAATGCGTTTGAGCCCATCAGTTGTGTTGTGACAGGGTAGGGGTGATATATAAAGGATAGCCCTATTTGGTAAAATACCAAGTCCATATTATTGCAAGAACAGCTCACATAAGCAAAGACAGACAACAGTCCATCATTACTTTAAGACATGAAGGTCAGTCAATTCGGAAAATTTCAACAACTTTGAAAGTTTCTTCAAGTGCWGTCKCAAAAACCATYAAGTGGTATGATGAAACTGGCTCTCACGAGGACTGCAACAGGAAAGTAAGAGCCAGAGTTACCGCTGCTGCAGAGGATAAGTTCATTAGAGTTACCAGCCTCAGAAATTGCAGCCCAAATAAATGCTTCACAGAGTTCAAGTAACAKACACATCTCAACATCAACTATTCAGAGGAGACTGCGTGAATCAGGCATTCATGGTCAAATTGCTGCAAAGAAACCACCACTATTATAGGACACCAATAAGAAGAAAATATTGCTTGGGCCAAGAAACATGAGCAATGGACATTAGACCGGTGGATCTGTCCTTTGGTCTGTTGAATCCAAATTTGAGATTTTTGGTTCCATCCACCATGTCTTTGTGAGACGTAGAGTAGGTGAACAGATGATCTCCGCATGTGTTGTTCCCACCATGAAGCATGGAGATGTGATGGTGTGGTGGTGCTTTGCTGGTGGCACTGTCAGTGATTTATTTTGCATTCAAGGCACACTTAACCAGCATGGCTACCACAGCATTCTGCAGCGATACGCCATCCCATCTGGTTTGCGCTTAGTGGGACTATCATTTGTTTTTCAACATGACAATGACCCAACACACCTTCAGGCTGTATAAGGGCTATTTGACCAAGGAGAGTGATGGAGTGCTGCATCAGATGACCTGGCTTCCACAATCACCCGACCTCAATCCAATTGAGATGGTTTGAGATGAGTTGKACCGCAGAGTGAAGCAAAAGTAGCCAACAAGTGCTCAGCATATGTGGGAACTCCTTCAAGACTGTTGGAAAAGCTTTCAAGATGAAGCTGGTTGAGAGAATGMCAAGAGTGTGCAAAGCTGTCATCAAGGCAAACGGTGGCTACTTTGAAGAATCTAAAATCTCAAATATTTTTTGATTTGTTTAACAGTTTTTTTGGTTACTACATGATTCCATATGTGTAATTTCATAGTTTTGATGTCTACACTTATTATTTTACAATTTAGAAAATAGTAAAAATGAAGAAAAACCCTTGAATGAGTAGGTGTGTCCAAACTTTTGACTGGTACTGTATCTACCAATATTCATTTCAATATATCCACCAAAATCATCTAGGTTACACATTATTTTATTTGTTTGTTATTCATTATTGTGCAGTAGCCTAGCCTATACAAAAATTATGAAATTTGATCATTACACCTTCGAGGTGACACATTGCATTAGGCAATGTTCGATGCATTCTTAATCAGAAAWTATGCAACCAAAGTGAAGCGTCTGATGAAAGCTGTGTGAAATAGCTTTACTTTTCGTCTCATCCTCCTTTACTGCCTCTTAGTGGTGCTCCGTCACCTGATTCTGACGCATAGGTCCCATGACCGCTTTATCAAACAGTATTTTTTTCCCCCGGGCGAGTTTGGTAATCCGTAGAACGCGCACGATGCTTCTAGAAACAGATGGGTTTTAGAAACTAGATCAAATTTGTTTCTGGGCGTATTACTATGTTGTCATAATAATTCGTGGATCTCAACCATCAAGTCTCTGGATTATGACTGAATGTATTTTTTGTTGTGCTTTTATAAATTATTGTTGTCACTCTGTGTCCAATTAATCTATCATTGTTGCCATAAGGCTTGAATGACCATGTTCATAGGCTAATTTAAGGTTATCCCATGGTTACCTTATTGATATGATGAGTAATTGTCATTTTAGCAATAATGGTAGGGAAAAGGCGCAAGGTCATGGYTATAAGGGATTCTCCTAACCTGCTACGTTAATTACTCTAAACTTCTGTGTAAATTCTCCAAACCTGCTGCTACGAAAAGTCAAATCAGACAAAAAATGTATTCCGTCTAGTCAAAACCAAGACGCACGTAAAGTAGTAAATGAGCTATGTGTAAAGTTTTTCTTTCACCGCTAGGTGATAGCATTTCTCCACGAACCATGTGCCTAGTCTACTACATGGTGCAAGGCAGGGACCTATTCAAATTGGAAGATATTGCTGAGAAGTTCCTGCACATCTTGTTGTAGTTTTGCCTTCTTTTCCTGGGAAATTATTTATGTTAATAATGGTATTGTCTGTCACTTAMATTTTTTWWAWTTAGGASACGCTCTAATCCAGAGCGATTTACAGTACGTAGTAGTTAGTGCATACATTTTCCGTACTGGTCCCCTGGGTTAATCTCAACCACAACATTGGTGTTGCAAACTCCACGCTCTACCAACTGAACCACACGGGGCCATTTTCATTGGAATAACCTCTATGGACATAATTTCATTTGCTGACATTATTCCTGTATTATGATTTATTTTATGGCCATTTATCAAAACAAAMGCATGTTGACTGACAAGAAAGTGTCTTGTTGGATAGGGGCGGCAGGTAGCCTAGCGTTAGAGCGTTGGACTAGTAACCGAAAGCTGACATGGTAAACATCTGACGTTCTGCCACTGAACAAGGCAGTTAACCCACTGTTCCTAGGCCGTCATTGAAAATAAGAATGTGTTCTCATCTGACTTGCCTAGTTAAATAAATAAAAATAGTTTGAAAAATATGTATATATATATAATTTTTGTAAGATAGACTACTTGTTAATTGTTTTTCAGTTCGACAGTAGTAGTGAGTATGTTTGCAGCTTGTTTGCAGAGCGACTGACATTTGTAAACAGTTTGCGCAATGGTTTGTTAATTTGGCTAATTAATGCAGCCTATAAAACAGGTGTGTTCCGGCCAGATGTGGAGAGAAATGCACTGCKCATTCGGACCCCAAATTTGAATTGGGTTTATTATTCAACGAAAAAGTGATTAATTGAAAGCCCGCTTCTAGGTAGGCTAAATAACCCATATGGATTTGGGCACATGGTTTGCCTTTCCACGTTATAGTAGAAGTAAAATTCAATTTAAAGCACTGTCAAATGTTTCAGCCAAGTGAGGCTATTTCATTCTTTCATCTTGGTGCTGCACTTGCGATCCACTTGCATGCCAGGCTCAGCAGCCGAATGGATGAAGAAGTACTTGTATGCTACCTCGGGCACTTAGGCCTACGTCATTAAATTAAATGAGCGGAACATGAACATCAACCTGGAGCTGCTGCCTTTCACATTTCCCAACGCCCACTCGCAACACTGTATGGCATCTCTTTAACCACTCCGCTCTGACTCGAGGAGAGAGAGAAAAAATATCCCTCCTTTTCTGGCAAACCTTCCTGGGGTGCTCACTGCATGCTTGTGCGACTGAGTAGTCTACCCGAGAGCAGAGCGCCGCGCAATAACAAACTCAGTCCTCCGCTCCGACTGCCAGGCGTAAAGAGGCATTTATCTCCTGGAAGCACCGCAAACGAGCAGAGAGAGCCCAGATACCCCGCACTCGGTTCGGACATGAGCCCGGGGATCCGGAGATGAGGCTCCGAAATGGCACCTTCCTAACGGTCGTATTGTTTGGTCTATGCGGACTCATTTCGCTCTCCTGGTACACGGCATTCAGCAATTCCAAAGGTAAGGTAGCCGCTATAACGCACCWCGCTGCGGGGGTGGGTTGAGGCGATTTGGAAGATTTCGTCTGCTATCGGAGACCCGAGCCTACACAAAATATCGGTCTGATATCGTGTGGCGTTCACTTGCGTTTCTGTGTTTGGAAATAAACTGCTGGTGTTGGTGTATGATATTGACATGTTGTTATCCTTCGACCGTGAAGAATAGGATAGAGTTTTCACCGGGTGGTACGGTCAGACTCTCTACCTTTGTCACGCATTTTCCTTGCAGCTTTTGCTTACATTGAGCAGGTTATGTTGATAAATACATMATTCTAAAGGCCCCCAGGACGAGCGTTTTTATATTCCTCAGCCTGTGCTTGCAGAGGGATATTTGGTATATTTTCCACTGTATAAACACAGCGTTGACATTATGAATCCGATTGCGCAAAACGCGCATCTCAGGCATCAAGATTGAAACAACGTAGCTGGAGATTATTCGTGCTGATCCAATGTTTCTGTGTAGCTCTGGTTTGCAATATTCGGCCACTTTAGCATCTAACGTTCTGGAATCCAATTGACTGGTGGTTGAACTTGCAAAATTCTACCTCTGCAACCTGCAAGGTGGCTGTGGATTGTGCATGGATGGATGGATTTTTCCCCCTTGGTTTGTACATTTTATAGAGCTTTGAAGTTGTTGTGCAAGGGGACGTGTCCTTCCTAGGTTGATAGTTCCCTCAAAGTGCTGGCTGTTATAGTTATTGACAGTTCACACACATGTCTTTCATGGACCCCCCATGGCGTTGGCAGCCTCACACTCCCCTTTGGTCCCTGCCAAATGTTCTCTACACTGAGAGGCTATAACAAACAAAATCACAACTATGTATGTATTCCTCTTCAGCGATTATTAGTCATCGAACTCTGCATAGAAGTAAGTTGWTAAAGTCTGTTCAACTAAATAGGGACTTGAAAGCCACTGCCTCTAACAATGTTGTTGGGAACTTTAATGTATGATKTCATGATTATCTGTTTTTCTAATGATGAATAATATCTTATAAAAATGTTGAAGAAAAAAAGAAAACATGKCATGAGGCAAATTCCCATAAGATTAGTACGATAGATCTGAAATCCAGCCGTTTTTCCCTGTTATAGTGCAGTGGCAAAATTCCCTGGAYGTTGGTGCCACATTTCAGAGAAACCTGATAGGGTAATGACTCATATCTATTTCTAGTTGGTTTCACTCCGATGGAATCAACCCTTTAAAAAGCTTGAGATTATGCTTCTCAGGAGCTAACACAACATTAGCACCATAGTGGAAGTGCACCTGCACTGTGTTGGGTGTGTGTAGTTTACACCAGAGCTCTAGCTGGATGCAGGTACATTTTTCATTCTGTTAGAACCCTGCACACAAAGATGAATGTTTTCATGCCAAACACATGCTTTGGGGAATGTTTCTAGACACACTGCACATTTACSTTCCCAAATTGCCAGTTATTATCTAATAATAGCAGTCCTATTATAACAGTTAGATAATTGATCCTGGGGGTCTTTACACTTCCCTGATTGCTATGTTTAGGTTGTGCTACAGAGAGGATATGTTGGGCACAGAGAGTGAAGCATAGACTATAATGTGATGAAAGATGCATYCTGAAATCAATCAACTCCAACAAATTCCCTGTGTCATATCAAAATAATGGCATACCTTCCCCAACAACTCTTCGATTACAAGGGGCAGGCAAGGAGTGGGAAGGGTGTGTGTGCAGTGTAGCTTATTAAGACTGTTAACATGCCTTATATTCTGAGTTAATTGTGGAGAAACTGCTTCTCCTCCCTTCCTCTCTGCCCCCCCCCCCCTGTTTCCTGACAAGATATCATGCTCCTCAGTATCACCGTGGTTTCCTGTGGAAAGCCATATTTCTGTCTCGTGCATCCTGTCTACTGTCATGTGTTGTTGACTGGGGTATGTGACTGAAATTGACTCCTGTACTGATGGCAATTAACTTGGGAGCAAAACAGGGAGAGATTGCACCGCTGTGTGTGTCAGTAAGTGTCTCGATGCGCCCCTCCGAGCCAGCAGGCACTTGGGCAAATTAATTCAGTCAAGCAAACAGCTAAACATGATTTCAGAAGCTTGTTTRATACATTTATTCCGCTGAGGGCTGTTTCAATCTATCTGTGCTTGCCGATTAACATTGCACTGAACCTTGCCACTCGTCAGATATCAATTTAATATCAACAGTGTCAGATAAGTCAATGTTTCCCAGGAATTAATGAATGGATTGAATAAGAAATKATTATTGATTATGATTATTGATACACAAATGCAGGTGAGTGAGTAAGTGAACAAATTATGTAATGGGTGGAAGAATAACTGAAAATGAAGACACAGGGTTTCTCTCTCTATACAACCCAAAACTAATTCAGTACATCTGAATTCTCATGAACAGACCTTTATCTTAAGCTTTTTCTTTTTGAAACACTAATTCTCTGTTTAGTTCCTCAAAGTGACTTTCTCTCTGATGCGACTTGGCCTACGGAATTCCCTGCAGCACAATGACTCTTGGGAGATGTGAAAGTTGGTTTGTCACTGATAGGCCACCGCACACACACAAACACACAGTCTTGTACAGCTAACCTTGTGGGGACACACAATTCAGTCCCATTCAAAATCCTATTTTCCCTAACCCGTACCTTAACCCTAAAACCAACSCTAGCTCCTAACCCKTAACGTAATTCTAATCCTAACACTAATTCTAACCTTAATCCTAAACCMCCTAGAAATAGCATTCGACCTTGTGGGGACCAACAAAATGTTCCCAGTTGGTCAAATTTTTGTTTGTTTACTATTCTTGTGGGGACCTCATGTCCCCACACACCACATGCTCGCTGCCTGGTAGACTTTTTTTTGCACTCTCATGCTCTGTTTCGCTTTTGATTGAGCTTTTGTTGTGGCTTTGTATAGGCTATTCTAATGTGGCCTCCAAACAGAATGTTGTAGAAAACAGAGACTGGTCTTATCAGGTAGCTCGCTAGTCAGTGTCGTTTTCCAAGCTGTACTACACCCATAATGTGTCCTCTGTGGATATTCATACTTGTCTTTGTCCACGCTTCAGTACACAAAGAAGAGTGGTGATTCTGAGAGCAAAGGAACTTTGGATTGATCCTTTGTTCTTTTGTCCTCTCCTCTTTCTCTCCCTCGTTCCAGTGGGATGCGTAGGGGCAGGTATCATGTTGCTTTGTACGTCTGAGGAAACATTGATAGTCCTCCACTGCATTCAGAAGTCCCACACCGAGACCATGGCTAGATATGAGGGGAAACACGAGCCTGTGTGTGTGGACACAAACACCACCAGCGGGGAGAGACCGGGGTCTTCTTTTGGGAAACTGGGTAACCCAAGGATGTTGGTCAGTTTCATCAATACTGGGACAAAAAGAGCTGTGGTGTGTGTGTGTGTGTGTGTGTGTGTGTGTGTGTGTGTGTGTGTGTGTGTGTGTGTGTGTGTGTGTGTGTGTGTGTGTGTGTGTGTGTGTGTGTGTTAGCGAGCTTCCAAATACAAATGCTTTATCAGTAACATTTACATGCCTTTGATACAGCATCCTATCTTTCAAGTATTCAGTGTGGTTTCATGTGTTAGAAGTTCTTTGAAGAAAAATAATGATTGAATGAAAAGAGAGAAGAAAACATCTGTTGTGGAGGAGAACTAGACTGTTCTTTTGTGTGGGATGTTAAGGTGAACACGCAAATCAGTGGATGATGGATCAGGTAGCATCTAGTTAAATGTTTCAATAAATGCGTGTCGGGAAGGAGTTGTAAATGGTAAAATATAATGCAAAGTTGAGAGGATGACTATTGCCAAACGTGACTAATGACATGTTCTCTTCCCACCTGGTCTCCAAGGAGACCAACCACAGGTCTTTACAATAAAGGGTAGAACTGCATTTTCTGTTGCATGTTTGGTGAGAGAACAGATACTGGTGCGGTAGGCTTTGTGTTCTCTAGTCTAGGAGTCACGTGAAGGTTGATCTTGTGGGTTCTGGCATACGGTGTCTCCTTCATAACGACCTGCAATGGTCTTACACACTCAATCACAAACACGTCTTACACTTTGTCTGTGTTTTGGCTTACCACACATAAGTGGCATTATTTACTGACAACGCTGGCAAGGATGTAGTTGGCAGCAGCTGGCACAACCAGCATGCCCCCTGCCCTGCCCCTAATCCACAGCCTGCCCACAGCAGGGCACAGAGAGCCAGACAAGGGAGGGGAAGGGAACTGTATACAAAGTGTGTGTGTGTGTGTGTGTGTGTGTGTGTGTGTGTGTGTGTGTGTGTGTGTGTGTGTGTACTGAATGGCTAGTATCACCCTCATGTCAGTCCACGCCTCATTTAGTTCCACTACCTCTAGTGAGCGTGCTAAAATTCACACTCGGTAGCTTGACTGTGAATATTGCTGTCCCATGAGTTGTAGATCTTACTGTATTGACTTGGAAGCAGAATGCTGTCCCGTGAGTTGTAGATCTTACTGTATTGACTTGGAAGCAGAGTCACGTGAAGGTTGATCTTGTGGGTTCTGGCATACGGTGTAAATGTACAACTTTCTATTCTTCATAACAACCTGCAATGGTCTTACACACTCAATCACAAACACGTCTTACACTTTGTCTGTGTTTTGGCTTACCACACATAAGTGGCATTATTTACTGACAACGCTGGCAAGGATGTAGTTGGCAGCAGCTGGCACAACCAGCATGCCCCCTGCCCTGCCCCTAATCACACTGCCCACAGCAGGCACAGAGAGCCAGACAAGGGAGGGAAGGGAACTGTATACAAAGTGTGTGTGTGTGTGTGTGTGTGTGTGTGTGTGTGTGTGTGTGTGTGTGTGGTGTGTGTTACTGAATGGCTAGTATCACCCTCATGTCAGTCCACGCCTCATTTAGTTCCACTACTCTGTTGAGCGTGCTAAAATTCACACTCGGTAGCTTGACTGTGAATTTGCTGTCCCATGAGTTGTAGATCTTACTGTATTGACTTGGAAGCAGAATGCTGTCCGTGAGTTGTATTACTGTATTGCTTGAGAGCAGAAAGCTGTCCGTGATTGTAGATCTTACTGTATTGACTTGGAAGCAGAATGCTGTCCCGTGAGTTGTAGATCTTACTGTATTGACTTGGAAGCAGAATGCTGTCCGTGAGTTGTAGATCTTACTGTATTGACTTGGAGCAGAATGCTGTCCGTTGAAGATCTTACTGTATTGACTTGGAGCAGAATGCTGTCCATGAGTTGTAGATCTTACGTAGTTGACTTAGAAGCAGGTTAGAGTGAATCTACTCTTTGGTAGTTGTCCAGGTTTTGGTTTTGCACACTCACAGTTGCTCTTCCCCTGTCAAACAGCCAAAGGTGTGTTGTGGTGTTGTTGGTGTGTGTCAGCCATCCATGTCCCCAACCCTAACGTGATGCAAACTGTGGTAACCTTGACAATAACTCTGGCCTTGCATGGGTGGGTGGCCTATATACACATACATAACACAACACAACACACACACACACACACACACACACACACCCCACACACACACACCACACACACCACACACCACACAACACACACACACACCACACACACAGAGAGAGAGAGTCTGACGCTGGGGGCGTTGTCATGAGGCTAGCCATAAAAGCATGCCTATGAGTGTGTTTAAACTACTGCAGTGCAGAGTAGAAGGGGGAGAATCAAGTAAGAGGAAATGGTTTATGTTTGTCTGAGTTTTATCTGAAGATTAAATTTACTGAGCATTTCCTTTGTGCATTGATTATGGTGCATATTAAATGGTGCATATTAAATATGGTGCATATTAAATATTGCTGGTGCTACAACCTGTGCAGTCTAGGCTACAACAGACTCAACCCGTGGAAAAAATATACTGTATTGATTGAACGTTTTTTGTTATTAATTTGAGCACATGTTACTTTGTGTATTTTTGCACTAAACTGTCTTATTTTCGTCAATGCATCAAGGGGAGATTTCCGACCAGGGTAAATGGAAGTACAGTGCCTTTAGAAAGGTTTCCGACAGGGTAAATGAAAGTACAGTGCCTTTAGAAAGATTTCCGACCAGGGTAAATGGAAAGTACAGTGCCTTTAGAAAGGTTTCCGACCAGGGTAAAGGGTAAAGTACAGTGCCTTTAGAAAGATTTCCGACCAGGGTAAATGGAAAGTACAGTGCCTTTAGAAAGATTCTACCAGGGTAAATGGAAAGTACAGTGCTTTAGAAAAGATTTCCGACCAGGGTAAATGGAAAGTACAGTGCCTTTAGAAAGGTTTCGACCAGGGTAAATGGAAAGTACAGTGCCTTTAGAAAGATTTCCGACCAGGGTAAATGGAAAGTACAGTGCTTTAGAAAGGTTTCCGACCAGGGAAAATGGAAAGTAACGTGCCTTAGAAAGGTTTCCGACCAGGGTAAATGGAAAGTACAGTGCCTTTAGAAAGGTTTCCGACCAGGGTAAATGGAAAGTACAGTGCTTTAGAAAGGTTTCGACCAGGGTAATGGAAAGTAAGTGCTTAGAAAGGTTTCCTACCAGGGTAAATGGAAATACAGTGCCTTTAGAAAGATTTCCGACCAGGGTAAATGGAAGTACAGTGCCTTTGAAAGATTTCCGACCAGGGTAATGGAAAGTACAGTGCCTTTAGAAAGGTTTCCTACCAGGGTAAATGGAAAGTACAGTGCCTTTGAAAGGTTTCCGCCAGGGTAAATGGAAAGTACAGTGCCTTTAGAAAGGTTTCCGACCAGGGTAAATGGAAAGTACAGTGCCTTTAGAAAGATTTCCGACCAGGGTAAATGGAAAGTACAGTGCTTTAGAAAGGTTTCCTACCAGGGTAAATGGAAAGTACAGTGCCTTTAGAAGGTTTCCGACCAGGGTAAATGGAAAGTACAGTGCCTTTAGAAAGTTTCCGACCAGGGTAAATGGAAAGTACAGTCCTTTAGAAATTTCCACAGGTAAATGAAAGTACAGTGCCTTTAGAAGATTTCCAACAGGTAAATGGAAAGTACAGTGCCTTTAGAAAGGTTTCCGACCAGGGTAAATGGAAAGTACAGTGCCTTTAGAAAGATTTCCGACCAGGGTAAATGGAAGTACAGTGCCTTTAGAAAGGTTTCCGACCAGGTAAATGGAAAGTACAGTGCCTTAGAAAGGTTTCCGACCAGGGTAAATGGAAAGTACAGTGCCTTTAGAAAGGTTTCGACCAGGGAAATGGAAAGTACAGTGCCTTAGAAAGGTTCTACCAGGGTAAATGGAAAGTACAGTGCCTTAGAAAGTTTCCGCCAGGAAATGGAAAGTACAGTGCCTTTAGAAAGATTTCCGAACCAGGGAAATGGAAGTACAGTGCCTTTAGAAAGATTTCCACCAGGGTAAATGGAAAGTACAGTGCCTTAGAAAGATTTCCGACCAGGGTAAATGGAAAGTACAGTGCCTTTAGAAAGTTTCCGACCAGGTAAATGGAAAGTACAGTGCCTTTAGAAAGGTTTCGACCAGGGTAATGGAAAGTACGTGCTTTAGAAGATTTCCGACCAGGGTAATGGAAAGTACAGTGCTTTAGAAAGTTTCCG
>NC_036846.1:10253030-10314776 GCF_002910315.2 Salvelinus sp. IW2-2015 | reverse complement strand
CTGCTGTCCCGTGAGTTGTAGATCTTACTGTATTGACTTGGAAGCAGAATGCTGTCCCGTGAGTTGTAGATCTTACTGTATTGACTTGGAAGCAGAATGCTGTCCGTGAGTTGTAGATCTTCCTGTATTGACTTGGAGAGCATGCTGTCCCATGAGTTGTAGATCTTACTGTATTGACTTAGAAGCAGGTTAGAGTGATTCTACTCTTTGGTAGGTTGTCCAGGTTTTGGTTTTGCCACACTCAGTTGCTCTTCCCCTGTCAAACAGCCCAAAGGTGTGTGTGTGTGTGTGTGTGTGTGTCAGCCATCCATGTCCCAACCCTAACGTGTATGCAAACTGTGGTAACCTTGACAATAACTCTGGCCTTGCATGGGTGGGTGGCCTATATACACATACACATACACACCCACACACACACACCACACACACACACACACACACACACACACACACACCCACCACACACCACACACACACACCCACAACACACACACACACACAGAGAGAGAGAGTCTGACGCTGGGGCCGTTGTCATGAGGCTAGCCATAAAAGCATGCCTATGAGTGTGTTAAACTACATGCAGTGCAGAGTAAGAGGGGGAGAATCAAGTAAGAGGAAATGGTTTATGTTTTGTCTGAGTATTTATCTGAAGATTAAATTTACTGAGCATTTCCTTTTTTCCGACCAGGGTAAATGGAAAGTACAGTGCCTTTAGAAAGGTTCATGTCCATTAACGTATTCCACATTTTTTTGTTAGTCTAAATAAAACATTTATTAAATCATGTTTTTTTCTTTCCCGTCTACACACAATACCCCATAATGACAAAGTGAAAACATGTTTAGAAATGTTTGCTAATTTATTGAAAATAAAATATTAATTTACATACAGTACCAGTCAAAAGTTTGGACACACCTWCTCATTCAAATCAAATGTTATTTGTCACATGCGCCGAGTACAACCGGTGTAGACCTTACAGTGAATGCTTACTGTAAGCATTCACTGTAAGCCCTTAACCAACAATGCAGTTTTAAGAAAAATAAGTGTTAAGTAAAAAAATAGATAGGTTAAAAATAACATAGTTAAAGAGCAGCCGTAAAATAACAGTAGCGAGGCTATATACAGGGGGTACCGGTACAGAGTCAGTGTGCGGGGGMACAGGTTAGTTGAGGTAATCTGTACATGTAGGTAGARTTACAGTGACTATGCATTGATGGTAACCAGAGAGTAGCAGCAGCGGAAAAGAGGGGGTGGGGGGTCTTATGGCTTGGGGGTAGAAGCTGTTAAGAAGCCTTTTTGACCTAGACTTGGCGCTCCGGTACTGCTTGCCGTGCGGTAGCAGAGACAACAGTCTATGACTATGGTGGCAGGAGTCTTTGACTATTTTTAGGGCCTACCTCTGACACTGCCTRGTATAGGAGGTCCTGGATGGCAGGAAGCTTGGCCCCAGTGATGTACTGGGCCGTACGCACTATCCTCTGTAATGCCTTGCGGTCAGAGGCCGAACCGTTGCCATACCAGGCAGTGATGCAACCAGTCAGGGATTTTTACAGGTTTTTCTTTGTTTTTACTATTTTCTACATTGTAGAATAATAGTGAAGACATCAAAACTATTAAATAACACACATGGAATAATGTAGTAGCCAAAAAAGTGTTAAACAAATCAAAATATATTTTAGATTCTTCAATGTAGCCACTCTTTGCCTTGAATGACAGCTTTTACACACTCTTGGCATCTCTCGATCAGCTTCACCTGGAATGCTTTTCCAGCAGTCTTTAAGGGTTCCCACGTATGCTGAGCACTTGTTGGCCACTTTTGCTTCACTCTGCGGTCCAACTCATTCCAAACCATCTTAATTGGGTTGAGGTCGGGTGATTGTGGAGGCTAGGTCATCTGATGTAGCACGCCATCACTCTCCTTCTTGGTCAAATAGCCCTTACACAGCCTGGAGGTGGTGTTTGGGTCATTGTCCTGTTGAAAAACAAATGATAGTCCCACTAAGCTCAAACCAGATGGGGGCGTATCGCTGCAGAATGCTGTGGTAGCCATGCTGGTTAAGTGTGCCTTGAATTCAAAATAATCACGGACAGTGTCACCAGCAAAACACCACCACACCATCACACCTCCTCCTCCATGCTTCACAGTGGGACACGTTAGATGGAACCAAAGAATTCACATTTGTACACATCAGACCAAAGGACAAATTTCCACCGTTTTAATGTCCATTGCTTGTGTTTCTTGGCCAAGCAAGTATCTTCTTCTTATTGGTGTCCTTTAGTAGTGGTTTCGTTGCAGCAATTCGACCATGAAGGCCCGGTTCAGGCAGTCTCCTCTGAACAGTAGATGTGAGATGTGTCTGTTACTTGAACTCTGTGAGCATTATTTTGGGCTGTAATTTCTGAGGCTGGTAACTCTAATGACTTATCCTCTGCAGCAGAGGTAATGGGTCTTTCTTTCCTGTGGCAGTCCACATGAGAGATCAGTTTCATCATTCCGCTTGATGGTTTTTGAGACTGCACTTGAAGAAACTTTCAAAGTTCTTGACATTTTCCAGATTGACTGACTGACCTTCATGTCTTAAAGTAATGATGGTCTGTCATTTCTCTTTGGTTATTTGAGCTCTTCTTCCATACCTATTTATGTGCCACTCCGCGTCTTCCCACACAATAGAGATAGGACCTAATCTTCTGTATATCCACCCCTA
The DNA here is from genome assembly GCF_002910315.2 of Salvelinus sp. IW2-2015. Taxonomy (NCBI): domain Eukaryota; kingdom Metazoa; phylum Chordata; class Actinopteri; order Salmoniformes; family Salmonidae; genus Salvelinus; species Salvelinus sp. IW2-2015. Next base: position 10,312,073 of record NC_036846.1, on the reverse strand, counting down.
CCTTGTCACAACACAACTGATTGTCTCAAACACATTAAGAAGGAAAGAAATTCCACAAATGAACTTTTAACAAGGCACACCTGTTAATTGAAATGCATTCCAGGTGACTACCTCATGAAGCTGGTTGAGAGAATGACAAGAGTGTGCAAAGCTGTCATCAAGGCAAMGGGTGTCTATTTGAAGAATCTTAAATCTAAAATATATTTTGATTTGTTTTATACTTTTTTGGTTACTACATGATTCCATATGTGTTATTTCATAGTTCTGATGTCTTCGCTATTATTCTACAATGTAGAAATAAAGAAAAACCTGTGAATGACTAGGTGTGTCCAAACTTTTGACTGGTGCAGAATCTTTAGTTTTGGAACATCCGACTCACTTGGATGACACATCTGGTGCTCGACTAAAAACGAACTTGTCTAGCACAGCAGCATGCCCAATMATACTTGGGGAGACATATTAATACTTTGAAGGGTGTCATGTGGGTCATTTGGTGGTACGAGATCTAGGTAAAGAAATGAAGAAGGAAAGAATCGAGTCACTCTCTTATACGCCGGCGCTATGATTTATTATGTCACAAGCCAACATTGCTGTAACGTTGATTCAAAGTTTTCGTCAGGRTTTCTTCTTGACAAGACAAACAGGTTTGACATCATCTACACACTCAGGTGTTTCCACCCAGGTGACGTTGTTTCCTAGTTGGTTAGGGGGGCATGGCTCCCAATGCAGGAACTGACTTGTCCCTCCTAATTTGCAACAATGTTGTGCATCATCTGATCCACTGTGTTTGTCACTTATTACACAAGCTGGCACGTGGCCAAAGGCCATTATATGGAAGACACACACACACACACACAAGCACGCTTACATCATAAAATAAACATTCCTCAAACAGATTGGGCACGTGCAGGTGGTGTTCATTGATAATTAAAGAGGCCGCTGTCTCGTCCTCGATATCCATATGGAGAAAAGTATGTGTGTGTGTGTGTGCACTCCAACACACACACACACACACAGAAATGGTAGTGGGGAAATTTTGTGTCTGTGAAGCTGTATGCTAATTTGCTGTGAGTAATAAACCTGGAACTAAGTCTATTTATGGGTGTTTGTGTGATTTCTCTATTTCTTTACTATATTGTGATTAAGCACTGTGTATGGCTAGTGAAGGTGCAGGTGTCTCATCCAAGCACGAGGTGTCCAGTGTGTGGTCTAGAACACTGCCAGCCTACAACATGGCAGGCCTACTGTCCCTCAGTGTGTGTGTGGTCACACTACGGCTTGCTGCCAGTGGTGTCAGGAGGACAGCATGTGAAGAATCTATCATTTGTCTCTCTCTCTCTCTGCATCTCTATCTATCTATTTATCTATCTATCTCTCTCTGTGTGTATTTCTCTCTGTGTGTATCTCTCCTTGAGACCCAAAGGTCTAGTAGGGGGAGAGCCACGTTTACCCCGAGGGCATACTCTCCCAGTAGTTCTTTCTGGAAACTGTGTGTTCCTTCCTATCATTGACACGCAATGGCTTCCTCTCTCCTTCAGCTCCAAGCACCAACTACAGCACTGGCATGCATGAAGGATGATGCATATGACAGTTAGAACAAATACAGAAGACTGAGTCAAAATGTGTACCAGTGTGTGGTGCAGCCAAGTCACCCATGATACAAGTCAGTATTCGACGTTCATCCATGTCTTGAGGACTTTGGGAGATAACATGGAAACCAGCCACTAGTGGCAGCAGTGAGCGCTGTTAGCTTCAAGTWGGTTTTTCTTGGGCATTGTGAACGGGATGGCCGATGACATGCATCTGCCTCCAATTCCAAATGTTGTAAATTCGAATCCACCTTATTTTTGTTTTAAACCTATCCCAAGCCTTAACCCTTGCCTTCACCGTTCGTAGTTAATGCCTKCACTTAACCCTACCTTAAAAATGCAGAGTTAATGCCTTAACTTAACCTTAAACACTTTGAAATTTGACGTTTGAGAAACATGGATGAACGTTTAATTCTGATGTGAGACTGTGAGAGCCGGTAGGGTGGTGTGTCTGTTGTCTGCAGTTTGGTAAAGGGGATGAGAGACTATAGAAATGATACACACACACACACACATCGATCCTATTCAGCCTGATACCAAATCAATATGATCAGATAGACTCCTCACACGGTCACCCTCTGTCTACACATGTTTCATGGATCCTAAACTCGGACACCCAGAACTAAAAACGTAAGTAATTGTGTCAGATAATCGATTAGGTTATGAGGGAGACTTGTTAAAACGAGGAGCTCCACCCCCCCCCCTCGTTCTCTCTCTCTCTCCCTCTTTGCAAGTTACGGGAAAGTCTATGGGCCAAATGTCCCCTCCCCTTAAGATATTTGAGCTTGCAACATCGTGATTTGTACAAATGACCAGTGGCAAATCTGCTCACCAGAACAAAGTCCCTCATTAGTCGTCGCATCCCACAGTCTGACAGATGCTACGACACCAGTTATGTTACGTGCCTCTGTCTAMAAGAGATTACAGGTCCCACATCAGTTTTGTCTTGTCATATCTGTGTTTGTTTTGTTTATCTTTGCAGTGGTGACAGAATTTACGGATTTTGTCAGGGTAGAGAATGKGCTGGATCAGACCAGTGGTGCAGAGATACAATTACGCCTGGTTCCCCTCACTGTTCTAGCCATCTGCTGTTGGAACACTGTTGTTCCACTCTGACATTTAGAGGAGAGTCAAGGATGAGTGTCTGAGGGAGTGACAGACTGAGGTAGTGATGGGTGTGTGATTGCCTGTGGCACTCAGAGATTGCTATAGGTTGGCTCAACTTGTCTGTCTTGTGCTGGGCTTTTTATGGCACTTTGAGAGTTTTGGGATAGTTTGGCTGTGTGTGTAGATATTTGGGAAGGTTTACGTACATACTGTAGCTGCTGCTCTAAACAAATGACATATAGTGTTTTCCTTGCTATGTCTCTTTGCCCTAAAAGCACTCTTATTTCCAATACTGCCTCATTTTCCTCTCCACCACCTCCTACACCGTAGAGGAGTTAGCTTGTTAGAGTGAGAGGAGGCGAGACTTCCTCGTTATCCTCCTGTGTGATCCGCTCTCTCACAAAGAGCCTTGATCCATAACTGGAAATGGTTAGCTTTTGTGTAACTGAGGAAAAACATGGTTTCTCCTGCTTGCTAGCTTTCTGTCGCTCTTTTTCCCCCTCTTGCTTTCTCACTCGTTCTCTCTCTCGCACACAATCTCTCGCTCCATCTCCTGCTCTCTCTCCTGTTCTCTCTCTCTCTCTCTCCTGTTCTCTCTCTCTCTCGTTCTCTCGTTCGTTCTCTCCAACCTTATGGGTTTGTGAGCCTCAGTTACTGCTGTTTCCCCACACTGAGACAACCGTCTGCTACCAGAGGACTGGCTCATTCTGACACTCTCTTAGTTAGTAGGGAATATTGTGTGTGTGTGTGTGTGTGTGTGTGTGTGTGTGTGTGTGTGTGTGTGTGTGTGTGTGTGTGTGTGTGTGTGTGTGTTGTTGAATGGTGCACTGCATGGTTGTGTATAGGTAGTCATTATGGGCACTATCAGCAAAGAGGACCTGTCATGTTCAGTCATGTGAGCATGAAATGCATTCTGGGCTAGATGCCCACTTATACAATATGGCATTTGTGACGCACTGTCAGACACACACACGCACCAACCCAACCATGCAGACACGGGTACTGGTAACAGGCTTAGTTATGTTATCCTGTGCTGTGCTTTGGTTCTTTAGTCCTGGGAGGGACAGTGACATCTTAGACGAGTCTAAACAAGCCTGTGCCAGAGGTATTATATCACCMTGTCTCCTGTGTGTAATCAACGCATGTTAGGGGCACTCAGCCCGTGTCATCCCCATGCTCATACAACCTATTTGACTCTGCGCCAGCTTAGAAACAGTGCGACTCAGCCAACATGGACGACATTGCTTGCTACCTCACTAGCTATGTTTCCATTTCCATTCCATTGTGACGTGATTTTTTGTTGTTGTCGATGTTTAGAAGGTTAGCATAGAAAATGGATGCAACATATTCCTGCTAGAATGCATTTCCATTTAACGATCTTGTGCCGATCAAAACAGCTGGACGTAATGACGTCACACCTAAAAACAAAACCTTTTTCGCAAAAAGCTACACTGTCGATTTAAAAATATAGTGGTTGAAGTGTTTCCATTACCCATTTAGGCAAACTGCTCATTAATAAACAGCCTGTATGCCCTCACACCTGTTTCATGTCTCAGGTAGCCCGCGAAAGGCTACGACACTGCAACAGCAGTCAACAGCCATCTTAGTACAGAACATGGTGAAACTTGCCAGCCAACCAGAAAAAGCAAGGTGAAGCMATTCAGGCAATCTTGAAAGTCAGGACAATCCTTGTCCTGCAAAGGAACATCATTTTTATACAGTGGCTTGAGAAAGTATTCACCCCCTTGGCGTTTTTCCTATTTTGTTGCCTTACAACCTGGAATTAAAATAGATTTTTGTGGGGTTTGTATCATTTGATTTACACAACATGCCTACCACTTTGAAGATGCAAAATATTGTTATTGTGAAACAAACAAGAAATAAGACAGAAATACAAACTTCAGCGTGCATAACTATTCACCCCCCCCAAAGTCAATAGTTTGTAGAGCCACCTTTTGCAGCAAGGTCATTGTCCTGCTGGAAGGTGAACCGTCCCAGTCTCAAATCTCTGGAAGACTGAAACAGGTTTTCCTCAAGAATTTCCCTGTATTTAGCGCATCCTTCAATTCTGACCAGTTTCCCAGTYCCTGCCGCTGAAAAACCTCCCCACAGCATGATGCTGCCACCACCATGCTTCACTCTGGGGATGGTGTTCTCGGGGTGATGAGAGGTGTTGGGTTTGCGCCAGACATAGCGTTTTCCTTGATGGCCCAAATGCTCAATTTTAGTCTCATCTGACCAGAGTACCTTCTTCCATGTGTTTGGGGAGTCTCCCACATGCCTTTTGGCAAACACCAAACGTGTTTGCTTCTTTTTTTCTTTAAGCAATGGCCTTTTTCTGGCCACTTCTGTAAAGCCCAGCTCTGTGGAGTGTACGGCTTAAAGTGGTCCTATGGACAGATACTCCAATCTCCACTGTGGAGCTTTGCTGCTTATTCAAGGTTATCTTTGGTCTCTCTCTTGCCTTTCTGATTAATGCCCTCCTTGCCTGGCCCGTGAGTTTTGGTGGGCGGCCCTCTCTTGGCAGGTTTGTTGTGGTGACATATTCTTTCCATTTTTTAATAATGAATTTAATGGTGTTCCGTCTGATGTTCAAAGTTTCAGATATTTTTTTATAACCCAACCCTGATCTGTACTTCTCCACAACTTTGTCCCTGACCTGTTTGGAGAGCTCCTCGCTATTCATGCTGCCGCTGCCTTGGTGGTGCACCTTGCTTCTCGGTGTTGCAGACTCTGGGGCCTTTCAGAACAGGTGTTTATTTACTGAGATCATGTGACAGATCATGTGACACTTAGATTGCACACAGGTGGACTTTATTTAACCAATTGTGACACTTCTGAAGGTAATTGGTTGCACTAGATCTTATTTAGTGGCTTCATAGCAAAGGGGTGAATACATATGCACGCACCACTTTTCTGTTTTTTATTTTGTATAATTTTTTGAAACAAATAATTTGTTTCACTTCACCAATTTGGACTATTTTGTGTATGTCCATTACATGAAATCCAAATAAAAATCAATTTACATTACAGGTTGTAATGCAACAAAATAGGAAAAACGAGGGGGWTGAATACTTTTGCAAGGCACTGTAGTTGAACAAGCAGTAGGCTTTTAGAATTTAATGTGGAGTGGAGCTTTATAGTTATGCGGTGACATCACGTACCCCAGATAAATTATGATTGCCATATCATTTTGAAGTTATTTCAAAAATACTGTTTCAATCATAATTTATTTCAAAAATACTGTTTCAATCATAATTTATTTCAAAAATACTGTTTCAATTATCATTTGTCGCAAAACAACAAAAGAGAAATCCACTCCTGTAGAACTAATGAAAATGTTGTCGATCTTTATGAAAATTTCATCTATATTGCACATGTCGCAAATAKTTTTTGCGACATTGCTTTTGTCAAGTAAACCTGGGTCAATGGAAACCTGCCTACTGACTCAAAGCCAGCCTAGTTAGGCTAAAGACTAGAGCAAAAGAGCCAAAATTGATGCCATACTCATAACCCCGTTGACTTAGAGCCAGTCTATAGATGCAGTGTAATGTAGCCAACATGGACCCCACACTCATATAACCCCATTGACTCAGAACCAGGCTAACCAGTGCAAGTGAGCAAAAATGGATGCCTTCCTCATCTACCTCATTAACTTAAGGCCCAGCCAGCCTAGATTACCTGCATCAGAGCCAAAAAGGACAATACAAGAGACTTTCCGTACAATCATGACTGACCTACAGCGACATGGCTAAACTTTAACAAGTACTCTATGTAGTGACATGCTGAGCCAAAATGGCTTCTTCATTGACACCTCCAGTGGCTTAGTGCCAACTTGCTGATTGTAACAGCAATTGTRAAACAATTGGGCATCAGCTGAGAGTAGGTGGGCATCAGCCGAGAGCAGGTGCAGCATAGACCCACCAGTCTCTACAAGTGTGATTCATCTATCAAKGGGGAAACTGTCAAACAGTTTAGAMGATTTAYAGTGGTGATATATAAAGAGATATCTAGCACACTCCCCCAATGCATGTGAACAAGCAGTCTGTCTCAATCACAAATTGATTTGTTACTCTAAATGATACACCTGAAACCCCAACCGTTTCACATAATCATATCCCTTTGTCTGTATTATGTTTCCAACGTGTACTACTCCAATCAATTCCCCTGCTTACGTTTGTAACTGAGCGATACCTCGACCCAAAATGGCTGAATTCGAAGTCCACTGCACTCATACAACTCCCTTAGATGRAGTTTATTTTCCTCATATTCTGGGCTCGCTGATGCTATCTATCCTCCAAGTTGTCTGAGGGCTAATATAGGCTCCAAGGTGACTGGATTGCTCTGTGTTAGAGGTGAGAGTGATGGCTCTCTTCTCTTTAGCAGCGAGATGACAGGTATGTTAATGAAACCTCGGCCAATCACGAGCCCCGGTAATAAGGTCTGAGTCACTAACAGCTCTTCCCAAACTCCCTAAATGAAAGGGAGAGAGGGAGGGGGGGAAAGAGATATACAGGTGCGATAGTAGAACAACGGGACATTATGGTGGGGAGGGAGAGAACTGTAAAGAGAGCAGCAGGGAGGTCGAGAAAGAAAAAGGGGAAGGATAGGGAACCAGTGAGAAGGAGCGAGAGAGGGAGAGATGGGAGTCTGTAAGACTGGCTCTAACCAGAATAGAAAGAGGAGTGGGAGGCCCCGGTGCACAACTGAACAAGAGGACAAGTACATTAGAGTGTCTAGTTTGAGAAACAGACGCCTCACAAGTCCTCATCTGGCAGCTTCATTAAATAGTACCCGCAAAACACCACTCTCAACGTCAACAGTGAAGAGGCGACTCCGGGATGCTGGCCTGCTAGGCAGAGATGCAAAGAAAAAGCCATATCTCAGACTGTTCAAATAACAAGAAAATATTAAGATGGCAGAAGAACAATGGACAGAGGAACTCTGCCTAGAAGGCCAGCATCCCGGAGTTGCCTCTTCACTTTTGACGTTGAGAGTGGTGTTTTGCAGGTACAATTTAATGAAGCTGCCAGTTGAGGACTTGTGAGCCGTCTGTTTCTCAAACTAGACACTCTAATGTACTTGTCCTCTTTGCCAGTTGTGCACCGGGGCCTCCCACTCCTCTTTTATTCTGGTAGAGCCATTTTGGTGCTGTTCTGTGAAGGGAGTAGTACACAGCGTTGTACGAGATCTTCAGTTTCATGGAAATTTCTTGCATGGAATGGACTGCATTTCTCAGAACAAGAATAGACTGACGAGTTTCAGAAGAAAGGTCTTGTTTTGGCCATTTTGAGCCTGTAATCAAACCACAAAATGCTGATTCTCCAGATACTCAACTAGTCTAAAGAAGGCCAGTTTTATTGCTCTTTAATCAGAACAACAGTTTTCAGCTGTGCTAACATAATGCAAAAGGTTTTCGAATGATCAATTAGCCTTTAAAATTATTAACTTGGATTAGTAACACAACGTGCCATTGGAACACAGGAGTGATGGTTGCTGATAACGGCCTCTGTACGCCTATGTAGATATTCCATAAAAAATCTGCCATTTTCAGCTACAATGTCAATTAACAGCATTAACAATATCTACACTGTATTTCTGATCAATTTAATGTTTGGGACAAAAAATGATGGACAAAAAAATGTGCTTTTCTTTCAAAAACAAGGACATTTCTAAGTGACCCCAAGCTTTTGAATGGTAGTGTAGACATACATACATACATACATACATACATACATACATACATACATACATACATACATACATACATACATACATACATACATACATACATATACATACATACATACATACACACTACCAGTCAAAAATCTTAGAATACCTACTCATTCAAGGGTTTTTCTTTATTTTTACTATTTTCTACATTGTAGAATAAGAGTCTTCAAATTGCCACGCTTTGGCTTGATGACAGCTTTGCAGACTCTTGGCATTCTCTCAACTAGCTTCATGAGGTAGTCACCGGGAATGCATTTCAATTAACAGGTGTGCCTTGTTAAAAGTTCATGTGTGGAATGTCTTTCCTTCATAATGCGTTTGTGCCAATCAGTTGTGTTGTGACAAGGTAGGGGGGTATACAGAAGATAGGCCTATTTGGTAAAAGACCAAGTCCATATTATGGCAAGATCAGCTCAAATAAGCTAAGAGAAACGCCAGTCCATCATTACTTTAAGACATGATCAGTCAATATGGAAAATTTCAAGAAATTTGAAAGTTTCACCAAGTGCAGTTGCAAAAACCATCAACAGCTATGATGAAACTGGCTCTCATGATGACCGCCACAGGAATGGAAGACCCAGAGTTACCTCTGCTGCAGAGGATAAGTTCATTAAAGTTACCAGCCTCAGAAATTGCAGCCGAAATAAATGCTTCAGAGTTCAAGTAACAGACACATCTCAACATCAACTGTTCAGAGGAGACTGTGTGAATCAGACCTTCATGGTCAAATTGCTTCAAAGAAACCACTACGAATCAAATCAAATGTTATTGGTCACATACACATGGTAGCAGATGTTAATGCGAGTGTAGCGAAATGCTTGTGCTTCTAGTTCCGACAGTGCGGTAATATCTAACAAGTAATCTAACAATTCCACAACAACTACCTAATAAAGGACACCAATAAGAAGAAGAGACTTGCTTGTGCCAAGAAACACAAGCAATAGACATTAGACTGATGGAAATTTGTCCTTTGGTCTGGAGTCAAAATGTGAGATTTTTGGCTCCAACCGCCGTGTCTTTGTGAGACCCGGTGAACAGATTATATCTGCATGTGTATTTGCCACCATAAAGCATGGAGAAGGAGGTGTTAAGGTGTGGGGGTGATTTGCTGGTGAAACTGTCTGTGATTTGTTTAGAATTCAAGGCACACTTAATCAGCATGGCTACCACAGCATCCTGCAGCAGGATGTGTCCAAACTTTTGACTGGTACTGTATATATGTATATGTACGTACACTGTGTACTCTGTGTGTGTGTGTGTGTGTGTATCAAATACTTGGGGAGAACAAGTATTTGATACACTGCCGATTTTGCAGGTTTTCCTACTTACAAAGCATGTAGAGGTCTGTAATTTTTATCATAGGTACACTTCAACTGTGAGAGACGGAATCTAAAACAAAAATCCAGAAAATCACATTGTATGATTTGTAAGTAATTAATTTGCATTTTATTGCATGACATAACTATTTGATACATCAGAAAAGCAGAACTTAAAATTGTACCCAAGAAACCTTTGGTTGCCAATTACAGAGATCATACGTTTCCTGTAGTCTTCCAGGTTTGCACACACTGCAGGCAGGTATTGTGCGAATCCACATCCTCCATACAGACCTCTCCAGATCTTCAGGTTTCGGCGCTGTCGCTGGGCCAATACGGACTTCAGCTCCCTCCCAAAGATTTTCTATTGGGTTCAGTCGTTGGAGGACTGGCTAGGGCCCACCTCCACGACCTTGAGATGCTTTCTTAACGGAAAGCCACCTCCTTAGTTGCCCTGTCAGTGTGTTTCTGTGGGCCGTTGTCCATGCTGAGAAGAGATCCAGCCACGACCATCCTTCAATTGTTCTTAATGTTAGGAAGTTGTTGCGCAAAGATCTCGCGATACATGGCCGCCATCCATCTCCGGGGCCTCAATACGGTGCACTGTCCTACCCCTTTGCAGAAAAAGCTCCCCAAAGAATGAGTTCCACCTCGCATGCTGTCACGTTGGGATGTGTTCTTGGGGTGTACTCATCCTTTTCTTCCTCCAAATCACGGCGAATGGAAGTCTTAGACCAAAAAGCTCTATTTTTGTCTCAATCAGACGCACATGACCTTCCTCCCATCGCTCTCCTCTGGATGCATCAGATGGTCATGGCAAATCTTCAACGGCCTGACATGCGCTGGCTGAGCAGGGGGACCTGCAGCTGCAGGATTTTCAATCCATGACCGTGCGTAGTTTTACTAATGGTTTTCTTTGAGACGGTTTTCCCTGGATTTTATTTGAGATCCCATCTCTCACAGTTGAAGTGTAACCTTATGTAACAAATTACACCTCTACATTGCTTTGTAAGTAGGAAAACCTGCAAAAGATCGGCCAGTGTATCAAATACTGTTCTCACACCACGTTATAATTACATACAAAAACATAAATTTAGCAGTGGTGCCACGATTTACACCTGCGGTGCATGTTTTCTAGATACATTCTCATATTGGTGCGGCAGCATCTGTTTCCCACACATTATCTGTTGATTACAATTTATCCGCAATGACCTGCTTATTGTGAAACAGAGGATGGCAGAGTGTGTTTCTCTTCAGTCAGTTCCCCTGTCACCGTCTCTTGTCAAGATCATCGCTACTCCCCCCCCCCCGTCTTTTGGTCTACACCTCAAATCTGTTCTATCAGTTCTTACAACAGAGCATGCTACCTAAGGCTACCGTAAGTCGCTGACCTTTGTCGAATACAAATTACTGTTATTAGCTCAACATGACACAGACGTTTGAGGAAGACGAAATGTTTGACATGCGCGGGAGCTGTTAGATAAAATTGGCCCTTATTAATGTGTAAGTCGCTTCATCAGGATGGGATGCTTGTTGTGTTTATAGTTAATGGAGTGTCACTAATAATTAAACTCAGCCCTGTTAGTGTGTTAGAGACTGTTTCATGGGGGTCTGGAGGGGTGCCAGATGTTTTTTGGTTAGCGTTTGTTGTGGAGAGTAAACGGTGGCTATGAGATGGGCTGTGAGGATCATTACTGTGTACTTGTTGTAGCAGAGAGAGAGTGAAGAGAAGAGAGAGAGAAGAGCTTATGTGAGGTGGTAGTGAAGAGGTGTGTGTGGGTGGATGTGTGGTGTGTGTGTGTAATGTGTGTGTGGTGTGTGTGGTGGTGGTTGTGTGTGTTGTGTGTGCTGTGTTGTGTAGTGTGTGTTGTGCAATGTGTTGTTCGGTGGTGTGTGGTGTTTTGCGTGGGTGTGTGTGATGTTGTTGTGTGGATGTGTTTGTTATGATGCGTTATTCAGTCTGTGCGTGAGGTGTTGTTTCATGGGTTGACTGTTTCAGTGGTGTGAGTTGTTCATGTTGTGAGGTTCCTGGGGTGTTAGCTGTCAGCTGTGTAGGTTTTGCGATGTGTGTGCTAGTGATGTGTCTCGTTGTTGGTCGTGTGCGTGATGTGTGTTGTATGTGGTGGAGCTTTGTTGTTCCAGTGGATGTAGGAGTTGTTCATGTTTGGTGGGTGTGTTGTTTCATCAAGTTGGATGTGGTGTTGGTTCATTTGTGGTGTGGTGTCATAGTGTGTGTGTTTTGTCGTGCCTGTGGTGTGTGTTGTTCATGTGTGGGTTGCTTGGTGGGTTGTTCATGGTGGGTGCTGAGTGTTCATGTGGTGGTGTGTTCATTGTGGTGGTGTTCTTGTGTGGTTGTGTGTTGTGTGTATTCTTGGGTGTTGTTCATGGTGTAGGTGTTTTTTGGTGGTAGTTGTTCATGTGGGGGTGGTGTTGTTTAATGCTCAGAGTGGTGTGGTGTGTTTGCATAGTGGTTTGTGTTTGTTCCTGGTGATTTGTTCTGTGGTGTGTGGTCTGTTGAGTTGTGTGTCAGTAGGTGTGGTTGTTTTCTGGTGTGTAGTCAGGGTGAAGTTCACGGGTAGAGTCGCCCCAATCTGTTGTGGCGTTTGTTCGGGCCAGCTCTTTGGACCTAGTCATTACTCCGTGTTGCTAGCTACTAGCTCCAATCAGGCCAGACCCTTGGGATCACTTTCAGACACACTATATTGTAAGAAACATACAACCACGCTAACTTCCACACTACTCTAGCTGGCTCTGAGAGCCCTGCTGTACGCTCCGCTCGCCAATCTAATCCTCTCGTTCCTTCTCGCATTGATGTTTTATTAGTAAACCCATTTGTTATGGTATGACTGTGTTATTGCTGTCGTGTGTTGGTGGTGCTTGTTCTGATGATACCATCTGTGGTTTCGAGGAAGTCAAGTAGCATAAAGAACGATGTTTTTATAGAGCTCAACCTAATATGCAACTACCAGTCAAGTGCAGGCTGGAATAGTCAGGACTGTCTTTATAACTGCAATGGCAGTCATTTAACTATAGCGTGGGCCAAAGGTTTGAGGAAATGACCACAAAATATACATTTTCACAAAGTCTGCTGCTTTCAGTGTCGTTTAAGGATATCTTTGTCAGATGTTACTATGGACTGGCTGAAGTATAATGTAAGTTCATTCATACGTGTTCAAGGCTTTTTATTGACATACATGAAGTTGATGCAAAACGTCAAAAACATTTATTTTCAAGACTCTTGCGAATCTCGCCCTGGCATGCTGGTCATTAACTTCTGGGCCAATCCTGACTGATGGCACCCATTCTTGCATAATCAATCTTGGAGTTGTCAGAATTTGGGTTTTTTTGTCCACCCGCTTCTTGAGGATTGACACAAGTTCTCAATGGGAAAGTCTGGGAGTTTCCTGCCATGGACCCAAATATCAATGTTTTCTTCCCCGAGCCTACTTAGTTATCACTTTTGCCTTATGGCAAGTGCTCCAACATGCGGAAAAGGCAGTTGTTCGTCACCCAAAACTGTTCCTGGATGGTTGGGAGAAGTTGCTCTCGTAGGATGGTATAGTACCATCTTATTCATGGCTGTGTTCTAGGAAAAATTGTGATGAGCCCACCCCTTGCTGAGAAGCAACCCCACACATGAATGGTCTCAGATCTTTGCTGTTGCAAACACAGGACTGATTGGTACGCCACCTGTCTTCTTCCGGACAAGCTTTTTTCCTGATGCCCCAAACAATCGATAAGGGGATTCATCAGAAAAAATGACTTTACCCCAGTCCTCAGCAGTCAATGCCCTGTACCTTTTGCAGAATATCAGTCTTGAGCCCTGATGTTTTCCTGGAGAGAGAGAGTGGGCTTCTTTGCTGCCCTCTTACACAGGCCATCCTCAAAGTCTCGCCTCATTGCGCTGCAGATGCACCACACTGCCTGCTGTCATCGCGAGCAAGCTCTGTACTGTGTGTGCCCCGATCCCGCAGCTGAATCAACTTTAGAGATGGTCCTGGCGCTTGCTGGACTTTCTGTGTGCCCTGAAGCCTTCTTCACAACAATGGAACGCTCTCCTAAAGTTCTTGATGATCCGATAAAATGGCATTTTAGGGCAATCTTACTGCAGCAATATCCTGCCTGTGAAGCCCTTTTGTCAAAAGCAATGATGACGGCATGTGTTTCCTTGCAGTAACCAGTTCACAGACGAAGGAACAATGATTCCAAGCACCACCCTCCTTTTGAAGCATCCAGTCTGTTATTCGAACTCAATCAGCATGCAGAATGATCTCCAGCCTTGTCCTCGTTCAAACACTCACACCTGTGTTAACGAAGGAATCACTGACATATGTCAGCTGGTCCTTTTGTGGCAGGGCCTGAAATGCAGTGGAAATGTTTGTGGGATTCCGTTCATTTGCATGGCAAAGAGGGACTTTGCAATTAATTGCAATTCATCTGAATCACTCTTCTAACATTCTGAGTATATGCAAATTGCCATCATACAAACTGAGCAGCAAGACTTTTGAAAAATCATATTCGTTCATTCTCAAAACTTTGCCACGGCGTGTAGTAATAACGACACCACCACCACACACTTGTTTCTCTTGAATCCCTATGTGAAGGCTGACATAAAGTTTTTCAAACGCGCTCTTATGGACAAGTTCAGATAGTCCCTCCCTATTTCAGTCTGTTCCGTTAGTGACTTATGAATACCACCCTCGTCCAAATTCAAAATGTCACCCATTGTGTACAGTCCCTCCTCTCTCCCTGTCCAAGTGGAGCTGGTTAAATTGGTTGCTATTTAAGTGGCCCTCCAGACCTGCCTCAGTCTTAAAATTAACCTTTGTGTCATGTCAACACCAGAAACTTCCGGACAGAGGGCTGGCTGAGGGAGGAGAGGGAGGAAGAGAAAAGGGAAGGCAGCCCCCGTATTTACACAATTCCCCCCATTCACCAAAGTAACTGTTACTTGAACACCCTCACCTTGGTCTCAGATGGGGGAGGGATAGAGAGACGAGAGCGGCGGGGGGGGGGGGGGGTGAAGTTGCCACTTAACACTGATTGTAGGACAGGTTTGCATTTTTCCTAATGGTTAATGTTAAGATCTTTATCTATGGGAGACTAAACAGGGGGAGGGGGAGAAAGAGAGGGAGGGAGGGAGGAGGGGAGGAGTTGAGCATTTCCAAGAGTCCTGCATACTGATACTCCCAATAAAGCACTGATTGGTTCATAGAGATAAGCATCTCTCTGAGCCTGCGTTGCCGCCTCGACCATTGAGTGTCCTGTCTGTCAAATGTGGGGTTCCCACGGAAAACAATGACTCCCCTGTCCCCTCGCCCTTGAAAGAGCTTCAAAGACTGTCTGAGAAATGAGTGTGTGGGTGGTGTGCTTGCTTGTGTGCGTGCGTGTACACTGCTAAAGTGGAGTGTGGTATACAGACAGTGTTATTCATTTAATTCATGTTTTACTCCATCCACAGTGTCATCTCAATGTTTACTTTACTATAAGGCTCAATACTCTAGGTTTCACATGTAACTATTTCCCCAAGACTCACATTGGCTGTCCTATAACTAGAACAAGACTGGTTGGGATCAAGGTAAGCTTTAGACCAGTCCAGTGGCCTCTCACTAGGTATGATGTGTACTGTCTCCCCAACCCCCACACACAAACCACTGGCGTACCACACACCCCCGCAGCCCCCTCCCCAGATAGCATATGAACAGGTCATAAGCCATGGCAAAAATGTTTAGAATAGCATGAGAATAGCTATTAAACGGCAGAAAAAAATGATCTGCCCCATGGCATTATGTGTAGAATTGCTGGAAATTGGCTTAAAAATGCAAAAATCTCTCAGCCTCATTGGCAAAATGTGTAGAATAGCATGAGATTAGCTATAAAAAAGCAAACATTTTCTCTCTGCCCCATGGCAATATATGTAAGATTGTATGAAATTGCTTTAAAACAGCAACATTTCTCTCTATGTTGTGCTGCTTTCATTTAATCACTGATAACTGTTGGATCTCTTTGCCACTGTCTGCAACACCAGGGCCCACTTGACAGTGGCCAGGCCCTAATGTCAGGGATCGAAGCTGTTCCTGACAGCCCATCCCCTGGATCCGAGGAGAGACCCTCTCAACTGAACAATAATCAAATGGTATGAATTAAATAACATCCAAAATCATGAACTATCCTATTGGGACTACCATAGGATCATAATGGTTACATCTCAGGAATGTGTTGGTCGGAACTAGAAGCACAAGCATTTCGCTACACTCGCATTAACATCTGCTAACCATGTGTATGTGACAAATAAAATTTGATTTGATWTGTTGGTGCAGATCACCTCCCACAATAGATCTCCAGATCAGTCATTGAAGTTCCTATATCTGAATTTGTGCCAAACACTGAAGACAAACAATACCTCAGGAATGAATTCAAAGAGCTTGTGGGATTTCTTGTTTTGACACAGTCGCCGCAATTTGAGCACTACAAGTCTAATGTTAAATGGCACTTACCTCACAAATACTCAGATGTAATGGCAAGGACATCGGATATAATTCCTTTATGGCTACTGGATGAAGATGAAAGACAGTAAAAAGACATGATGAGGGTTATCAAACTACTTAATGAACATTATGTCCCATATTCTTCCATAGAAGTAGATGGCAAGACTGCTCAGATCCCGCTTGTGAACTTGACATTAACAGGTGATCAGTTCACATTATCAGGTGATTCGTTGACATTATCAGGTGATTCGTTCACATTATCAGGTGATCCGTTGACATTATCAGGTGATCCGTTGACATTATCAGGTGATCCGTTGACATTATCAGGTGATCCGTTGGAATTATCAGGTGATCCGTTGGCATTATCAGGTGATCCGTTGACATTGACAGGCGATCAGTTGACATTAACGGGTGATTCGTGGACATTGTCAGGTGATCTGTTGACATTATCAGGTGACCCGTTGACATTATCAGGTGATCCGTTGACATTATCAGGTGATCTGTTGACATTACCAAGTGATCAGTTGACATTAACAGGTGATCCGTTGACAAAACAAAATGCAGATGCAGCAATTGGACATTTGAAAAAAGCCCTTGAACCAATAGACAAAGTGAAAGGGTTCCTGCCGGCTGTTGTGGACTTCTACTGAGACCCTAGAATGGGAATTGTTCTATTAAATGCCACAGTTAGAGAAGTAATGTAAGAAATAGGAAAAAATATGTGGTACTGAAACCAATGACAGTGTAAACTCACAAAATGTGTATATACTTTTAGAACGTTCCATTCTGTTGCATTTATTTGTGTAATTATTTGAACTTACTTTTACTTRCAATGTTATGTACTGTTAACAYTCTTCCTGTTGTTGCGGTCTGAAACTTTATGTCGGAAAATGTTTTATGGGCTGTGATGTGTACACCATGTTCGAGCAGTAACAACTGTTATAGCTGAGTTAATCATTCCCTAAAACCTCAGGGATGATAGACAGTAGGACTATTGCATGTCTCATGTCAGTAATGGGCAGAGCAGAAAACATTTCCTCAATTGCGAAAGGTAAGGTAATTGCGTGTCAGAATGTTGTCGACGATTTTGTAAGGGTTATACTCATTGGCTGATGTGCAATAARCAAAAAAACTCCCATGAACACCTGTGTGCGCCACAAGGTAATGTAATTTATCTCTCAGGTATTGCCTATGACCGTCACTGACCAGCCTATCTTGTCTTGACTGTAATTGCTGCCCTGCATGCCTCTCAAAAGTGCTTGAATTGCCCTCACATACGTCCTTGCAGTTGCATGAGGTAGCGCAATTGTCACAGAAGTCACGTTTGGGTGATATTGGTTGTGTGACCTCATCATCAAAGAGCTGTAACAGTTTCACCCACGTGCGGCTGGTACAGTTTGACATACGGTGTCATCTTATCTGAAACTCCAACAAGCTGTCTTCCACGATACAGGATACGTGAGTGTGAGCTTGTGCCGTCCCTCCCTGCTCTTCCATATGCCTGCATGTAGGACTCAAGGTCTTGAGGTGGTCCATAGTTGACTACATGACGGGCATTCTTAAAGTCTACCCTCTTTCCCAGTGCTGAAGTAGCCATCACAACTCTGAGATTAGATAACTCATCTTTCAAGGCCTGCGATCATGTGCAGTTTTATGTGCTCGGGTGTCTCTGAGTGGTACATGTTGAAAAGTATTTTTTCCAGTCTGCCCTCTGCTCCCGTTGGATGCACACACTTCTCCCCAAGGAAATGCTGAAAAACCTGGTTATACAGCAAAGCACAGTCTTTAATTMTTGTACAGTATACGACAGTCCTTGGGGTCTCAGGCCCCTTTGACTTCAACTCTGTGAGCAACCATGAAAACGTCTCTACAGGGTCAGGCGACACCTTCTTCACTGCCAGTCTGATGTTGTCCCTGTCAGGACTTTTCACCACCTCAACACGGTGCTGCCCAGGTGCTTCATTATGTTCTTCCTTGTAGCCTTGGAAGCTGTAGCTGTGACGGCCAATACAGGATCTGGACTGGGTAGGAGTGACCGCAGCTCACCAACCTTTCCACACCACTTCCGGAAAAGCAGCCTCTTTYCCCCTGTGCCTTTCCCCTTTATAGGGAATCGGACAAAAACAAGTGCAATACTGGTTCAATGACAACATTGTCATGTTGAAGGAAGAGCGTGGACTATGTGTTAACTTAAAATTACACTTCTTTAAATTAAGGTCCAACATCATTTTTTAAAAGTGATATACAGTATACTAAAGCACAAACACAACTGATCAAAGCATTAGCAGGTTTCATGCATGGGACACTTGTTTTACAAGTCAGATAATACCAGGGCATATCTAATCATAGAAGGTCAATTAACATGAACCCACCGAAACATCTGTTTTCTTTAGTAGAGTATTCAAGCAGCGGAGTTGTAATGTCTTCATAGAACACATTCTGACTAAACAGAAACATTTCCTCCACCTTTTCTTCAAACTAGCTAGCATACAGAACAACTTTATACAAAATGTGTCCTACCCGGTCGGAAAACAGTGACGAACATATCGCGTACCACCCCCTTCAACGGGCGTAAGGATGAGGGCTCCTGCCAAGTAACAGACAATCAAAGCGTTTTTGCGATACAAAATTCTCCATACCTCCAAGGGAGGCGTGACAATGTGATTTTGGAGGTATGGCAACGCGAGACTGAAGTCTACTAAGAGGAGACTTGGTTGTATTTAATGTTGGCTGCAAAGAATTTAAACAAAATATTTAAATGATCTAGCAGATAGGTAGGCCTAGTTATTGACCTTCACCTTGCAGTGCTTCATTTAACCCACTGGAAAATGTATGTCCTCAACAAGAAAATAAGAAAATCCTAACTCTATCTGGGGAGACTGAGATTATCACGTCATGATAAACCTTAAATCCAGACCAGAGCCCAACTCCCCCCTACCCCAGGACACTATTTTCTGTCTTTTATGGTTTGAAAAGAGATTATTCAAATATGTATTATGTACTTGTTAATCTCTGAAAATATGCAAATTGCTTGCACCTTTCCTAATGCCTTTAGTGATTGGCAGTAAATAAGGGTGGGAACCATTGATAGCACCTTGTCTCTAGCCTCCTTCACTATCCAATCTAGGCAGTTCAGGTTATCTGCAGGAACTTGACTCAGGCCAAGTCTGATGTGTCCTGTTGGGCTCACTGTCACTTTAGTTGCCTTCTCCATATGCAGAAGCTTGGACACCCGGCCTATGGACTCAATGTCTGCAGATGCTGTCAGCGCCAACACAGGTGTACCTGAAAGACAAATACATGCACCAATCCATCAGTAATAATAGCCCTTATAATAGCCTAAAGTTCGGGAAAGTATTCAAAGGAAGCATATCAAAAGTGCACAAGCGTGTTCTTTCATGTCCCTCACACAGACCTAGAGGCTCTCCACCCAGCATGACATAGAGATATTATCATGTTAACTGGAAATCAGCTGGTTAGGCTTCCTCTTGAATTTGAGGGCTACAGGATAGGGTTGAGAAGGAAGTTAAAATGACCAGGGCACAGACCTTGCGGGGGACCCAGCATAACTGCAGTACGCCACTTAACCCTCACAGGGTCAGCAGTGTTACTGCAGCGTTGTTAGAGCGTTCTCCAAGCGTTTGACAACTGTCATTAAAGTGAAAGGGTGAGAGAAAGAAGAGGAGTTAACTCATCTTTCATTTAAGGGTGGGCAGGAATGTGTGTAGTTAGCTGAAGACTGTAATACAAGGCAAGAAATCTCCCTCACACACCCTTCTCTATGAAAAAGAGAAAGAAGAAAATATCTATGGAAAAAAATCAACCTATACTGTATATAGAGAGAAACAGAGAGAGAAGCACAGGATAGAGCTGTCAGAAGGAGGTGGATAGATTGACCTGGAAAGAGAGAAACCAGTCGTTCTTTATTCACTAGACTAACTACTGGGAAGGAAAGGGGGTACAACTAGCTACCTTGTGGGAACGCAAGTACCGGTCCATTAGTGAGATTAATAATTGCAGGGAGGCCAGATGGAAAGAGAGGCAGATGGGGCCCCTGTAGCGGACAGAGGCGAGCCCACCTACAGACACACACACTATGTTTACATTGCCGCACAAGCTCACGTGCATACACAATACAGTATACCATTATACACACACTCATACTGTGAATACATAAACATACTCCCAAATGCGTTCTGCCACATTCGCTAATAAAAACACATACACACACACACACAGGGTTGGGCCACAGTTTTACAGCTATTTTTCTTCAATTCTACACATTTTGCCATGGAGAAATGTTTGCAGTTTTTAATAGGATATCTGAGTAAGAGTGACTAACAAAATAAATGGGGGCCCCCGGTCGGTAATTCGATCATGATTACTACAAGTTTAGATAGCTGGCTGTTCTAACTTAACTATCTAAAAAAATGTTAGCTGACATGGGCTAATTGAGTGAGAACAAGAGAAAAACTGCTGATGCACAACCACATTTCCAAATTGCACCCTGTGTATTCTGCTGTTCTACGGAAGGGGCCACCGGTTGCCCATCTCTGGTATAGATGCTACAGTCGTGATGTTGTTGAAGGAGAAAGCCCTGCTCTGTTGGTTCAGTGTGAACCGACCATCCAGTTGAAGTCCAGGCTAGAGCTCTAATCTGGCTATTCCCCAGGTGTACCAGTATATACATACTGTATATACTAGTCCACTGGCCAGCCCACAAGGTCAGGGGGGAAGGGTATGTGTGGGTGTGTATGCAATAGCAGGTTGCAAAAGGTCATACACACTCTTTCTCTCTGACAGTGTTTGTCAAGCTTCTATTCTGACACACCAAGTAAGGAGAAAAATGTGAAACTTATCAGCAAAGATCCTGAACAACAGCAAATTGCCATTCATCAATTTTGAGTCATTTCCTAGGCGCTTGAGTGTTCCTGGAAATAGAAAGAGCCTCCTTCTTCAGAATGTTCAAGGGTCTAAGCTAGGTTATTTTTAGGTCATAAGACCCCTCTCTCCTCATTTCCTGTCATGGCGTTTTCCCACGATGCTCTCTGCAGTTGTACAGTGATGGAAAGCTCTAACCTCTAAGGGGGCCTGCTGACTGATTGCCACTACATGAGAGGGAAATGGTATAGAGAGCTATCCCAGGGAATCACTGTTACAGTCTGTCAACCATGTTACTGATGTATTTATTTTTTATTTAACTAGGCAAGCCAGTTAAGAACAAGTTCTTATTTTCAATGACGGCCTAGGAACAGTGGGTTAACCGCCTTGTTCAGTGGCAGAACGACAGATTTATACCATGTCAGCTCAGGGATTTGATCTAGCAACCTTTCGGTTACTGGCCCAACGCTCTAACCACTAGGCTAGCTGTAGCTCACTCTGTCTTACTGTTTCCTCTGCTGTGAGTACTGACTAAACTACAGTCAGCAACATTACTGCCTTTTTTTCTCACTCATCTCATCTTCTCCCTTGTTCAGTTCTATTCCTTTCCATTCAATTCAACAGGTGTTATTTTCCTCATTATTAGGATTGCCAAAATCAATTAATGATTTGTTGATTTGTTGATTGAACATAAATGTACCAGAGAAAGCTTTAATGGTAACTGCAATGTAAAAGTATGTCCCTCCTTCCATCCCTACGTAGTGACAGTATGACAGTAAACCCCTGTCATGATAAATTGTTTCCCATTGACACCTGTCCCTCTGACACTCCTGTCCCCTGTCATCAGCATGACACATGTCCTTCTCACACTACTGTCCCCTGTCATCAGCATGGCAGATGTATGTGAACGGCCCCTCTGCAGTTGTTATATCATTATGGGAATGTGCACTCCAGGCTGAGAAGAGAGGGATGGGTGGGATGGGGTGAAAAGAGTCCACTCGGGCAACCGCAGCACTCTGGGTCTGCTCTGTATTGACCATCTAGCGTCCGCGGTCCCTGGCAAGGTCAATTGGTTCTGAGCTCTGACAAACCACAAGATGTGAACCCTGACCCCATCATCCGGGAGCAGCCTTCTCCCCCACCAGACTGCCAGCTCCATCTCTCAGCTCTCTTCTTGTTTCTCTTGCTCTCTGTCTCACCAATTATTTTTCTGTGTCTGTCTCACACTCACTTGTTTTGTCTGTCTGTCTATGCTTTCTCCTCTGCTTCATGATTCTCCCTTCCTCTCTCTCTCACTTGTTTTCTGTCCCTCACTCTGTTTCTCACTGTGGCCGTCTCTTGCGATTCTCCCTTCTGTCTCTCTCTCTCAATTCAATTTCAATTTAAGCAGCTTTATTGGCATGGGAAACATGTTTACATTGCCAAAGCAAGTGAAATAGATAATAAACCAAAGTGAAATAAACAATACAAAATTACAGTAAACATTACACTTACAAAAGTTCCAAAATAATAAAGACATTTCAAATGTCATATGTCTATATACAGTGTCGTAATGATCTGCAAATAGTTAAAGTACAAAAGGGAAAATACAAATACAATGGTGTTTGTTCTTCACTGGTTGCCCTTTTCTTGTGGCAACAGGTCACAAATCTTGCTGCTGTGATGCTGCTATTTCACCCAATGGATATGGGAATTTACCAAAATTGGATTTGTTTWMAAWWWWWTTGTGGGTCTGTGTAATCTGAGGGAAATATGTATCTCTAATATGGTCATACATTTGGCAGGAGGTTAGGAAGTGCAGCTCAGTTTTGATCTCACTCATTTTGTGGGCAGTGTGCACATAGCCTGTCTTCTCTTGAGACCCAGGTCTACCTTCGGCGGCCTTTCTCAATAGCAAGGCTATGCTCACTGAGTCTGTACATAGTCAAAGCTTTCCTTAAGTTTGGGTCAGTCACAGTGGTCAGGTATCCTGCCACTGTGTACTCTGTTTAGGGCCAAATAGCATTCTAGTTTGCTATGTTTTTTGTTGTTGATTCTTTCCAATGTCTCTCTCTCTTTCTCTCTCTCTGTCACCATTTCTCTTACTTTCTCTCTTTCCCTCACATCCGTCTTGGTGCCCCAAGCATTCCCCCTCTCCTGTCTGTCACTCTTCTTCGTCTTCACCCCTTTTTCTTCTATTTTCAGCCATGGCAATGTATTTCTCTGCTGGCATGAACACACTGCCTGAACAATTAAGATTCAAGCAATATAAGTCCGTGTGCGTGTGTGTAAAGTAGGCGGTATAGCCTCTCTGTTTGACAGTGGTTTTCTTATTGGATTTTGGTTTGTAGTCTATCCCCCACATTGTGCAGTAGCTGGCGATAGGTGGTGTTCCTTTAAATGAGTGGTTAAGGAGTAAACTAAAGGCCTAACGGTTCACGCTTTAATGGTATGAAAATGTGTGCGGGTAGATATGGCAGAGGTGTTAACCCATCATTGTTTAGATACTGTCGAGTTGGCAAATTTTATTTAGCTGAACTCTACTCTCTGAAAGTTAATAATATCTCTCTTCCCTGGTGAACTACAAAACTAAGGGTTGCTCTATTTGGTATTAGATGGTGAAATGACACACTTCTGGCCTCAACTTCCGAAGTTCACCTTTCCATTGTCCTGCATCACCTGGGGTATTTCTCTCCGTTCCTCTTTATTCCCTCGTTCTTTTCCTCCATCCATCATTTACTGTTGACTCRGTGGTTTGGCACTGATGGCTTGTCATCTGCACTCTTATTGGTCCCATTGCTAAGGCTCTGATTGGTTCCACTGGGTCTCCGTAATGGCTGTTTTTTGCCGTGGGTTGTAAGTTGTGGATGAGTTTGTCTAAGACCCCTGTCCTGGTCGTAAAGTGCCGACATGCTTTTCCTCTTAACAATCGGCTTGTGTGTTTTATAAAAGATCTAAGGGCTCTCAAGCAWTTCACAGACACACACACACGCAAACTAACACAGCACACTTTTACACAACCAAAATCCCATTCGCTGTGTAAATAACTCAATCTGACTAGCAGAAATAGGTAACAATGCAATAAGAAGCTTGGAGATGTACATGCACGGGTGTTGGACCACTGTCTGGTCTTCCCTGGTGTCAGATGATGTCAGAAGGGAATGCTCTGCCGCTGGTGAAATCACTTTGATTGGCAGCTCGGAACAGCTCCGTTGCCTCTGCCTTGACAAACAAGCCAAGCAGTATGGTTCCCTTTCAGCACCCTCAGCCTCCCGACTGGAGATGTCAGCCGTGAGTACTGGTGTCAGCACTGGGATTAGATGAAACGATTCAACGATAAGGCCGGACGGACACACGAATGGACTTGACAATGATGGGCTATACCATGAGGACACTCAGGAGGAGGAGCCAGAAGAAGCTGTGTGAGAAACAAGAAGGAATGACCCACTGGTTGACGGCAAGCTGTCGGAGATAGTAGTGCACCAGTGCTCTTTTCAACGTCCTGTGTGCTTTTCACCTCAATTTAGAGAGCTCCTGTCCGTTTTGTTTGACGGGAAATGTCAGCTGGAGTTGTTTTTGATAATAGCCAAAAAGAGAACGCAACTCCAAAACTAGCTCTGCCCTCGCCGGCTGGCGTGTTTACATTGCGTAATTCGTGCATATTTGGTGATGAGGACTGGTCTGCTGAAAGGCTTGATTTACGTCCTGTTTAGAGAGGCTGACTTCATAGGACCCCCTGAGCACACACAACCAACTCTGTTCAAACTTTGTTCAAACCCTTTTGAAACTCTGAGAGAGTTCACTTTCACACCGAGCCACACAAGACTAAGGTTCCAGGCAGATGGCGTTCTCTTCTCAGACTCATAAAAGCACCCCAAAAGCTTCTTTATGAGGGGTTTAAAGTTTCGTTTGATATAACTATCTCATTCAGTAAATAAATACTGAATAAGTCTAAGGTTGGATAGATGTCCTTGATGCAAGTCTGTTTTGATATTGTGGTATAGGGATTGGATCAACAGTGATTGAACAACAGATTGGTTGATAGCCCTAAACAGACTATAAATAAATAAGCTATCAGTAAAAAGACTCAGAATCTTCAGAAAACACACCACACACATCTATTACAACACACCACGCACATCTATTACAACACACCACGCACATCTATTACAACACACCACGCACATTACAACACACCACGCACATCTATTACAACACCACCACGCACATTCTATTACAACAACTACGCACATCTATTACAACACACCACGCACATCTATTACAACACCACCACACACACATCTATTCAACACACCACGCACATCTATTACACACACAACATCTATTAACAAACACACCACGCACATCTATTAACAACACACCACGCACATCTATTACAACACACCACGCACATCTATTACAACACACCACGCACATCTATTACAACACACCACGCACATCTATTACAACACCACCACGCAACATCTATTACAAACACCACGCACATCTTTACAACACACCCACATCTATTACAACACACCACGCACATCTATTACAACACAACCACGCACATCTATTACAACACACCACGCACATCTATTACAACACACTACGCACATCTATTACAACACACCACGCACATCTATTTACACACACCACACACATATTACAACACACCCACGCACATCTATTACACACACATTACTATTACAACACACCACGCACATCTATTACAACACACCACGCACATCTATTACAACACACCACGCACATCTATTACAACACACCACGCCACATCTATTACAACCACCACGCACATCTATTACAACACACCACGCACATCTATTACAACACACCACCACATCTATTACAACACACCTCACACATCTATTACAACACACCCACACATCTATACAACACACACCACATCTATTAACAACAACACATCACACATCTATTACACACACACACATCTATTACAACACACTCACACATCTATTACAACACACCTCACACATCTATTACAACACATCTATTTCAACACACCTCACACATCTATTACAACACACCACACACATCTATTACAACACACCACACACAGAGACTTAATCACAGCAGAATAACATGGACAATAAAACAGTCCCTCACCATTGACTTACTACTATCGTTCCCCTATAGTTTGGCCTGTCCATGACCTCAACTGTAATGACTGGAATATATTCTCCAATATGAATGCCCTCTAGACTGGGTCCTCAGTAAACATGTCTGGTGGTTGCTGGGAATCACAGTCCGTATCTCTACCGGGAAGGGTGTGACCCAGACTGGGTGGAATGCTTATCTCAGTTGATTGTGGGTCCCCATACCAAACATACAGACATACAGTAGCTTATTGAGATACACAACAGTTCTGAGTTATTGGATCACAATCCATATGGGTTCTGAGTAGCGAGGTGTCCAAATAGTTTGATTTATGTTTTTATATCTTAACTATGACACAGTTGTTTTCTTGTATGGAATCCATATTAGGAAGTCATCAGCTTGGTCAGGGGTGCCTGATGTGGGTCAAAGGTCTCATGGCCTGGTTTCTATGACGTACTGACCATTAGAGGTCTGGGGATTGATGTACTTGATATGCTACTGGTGTTGGCCCAGTTGTTTATCCCATCATGTTTTTGCCACTTTGTTATGAGCCCTTTCCCCTGCTGAGTTTATTATGAGCCCTTTCCCCTGCTGAGTTTGTGTGTGTGTAAGTCCATACTAATAGCCCGTAAATCTTTTCCTGCCCAATGTTGACCTTCTTTTTTCTCTCTCTCACAACCAGCACTGTGCTCTTAATCGGTGGGTTACAGACACATCTGTTGCCAGAGTGGTCCGAAAGCGGCGGGAAAAGGGAGCAAATGACTCGCTAGCTTTTCCAATACAAGGGATGAGAGGGGGACAAAGGGTGGGACAAAGGGATTTTCCTGGAGAAGTGGCTAATGGCCTCTCTCTCTCTCTCTGCCCATCTCTCTGCCCATCTCTCTGTCAGTATCTGTGGTTCCAACCATAGATAAAGAGATTATGGGCCATAAACAGGGCTTAAGAGACGGTTGGGATCGGCCTATAATGTTGTTGCCCTGGTTAATGCGTGGTCCTTTGGTCTGCAGAGCAGTAGGAGGTATTACACCATCCAGTCACACAGAGAATACGGCTTGGACTGTGCTTGACTCTGACTTGTTGTTGTGTTTTTTTTTACATATATTGTTAAACCTTTGTTTGGCTGAGCGAATTAATCTGAATGTTCGTTATTCTGGCGCAACAATTATGATATCCCTGGAATGTGGTTCCAGAGTTTGATTGAATATCAACCTTATATTGAATGGGTGATATAGTCCTGGCTGCTACTAGGGCAGTGTTGGCTGTGCTCCTAATTGTGCTTATCTGTGTATCCACACACCCTCTTGACAATATGTTTAAGTGGAGAGGGGGAGAGAGGGAGAGAGCTCACGTCATCAATTCAAGAAACAATCATCACACTATAGAGAATAAGGATTTCTTGCATCAACATCAATTCCCAGCCTCCCTGTCTGATCCCTCTGTCTGTCAAGGTTGTATAAATAAAACGGCAGCCTCAAATCACACACACACACACACACACACACACACACACACACACACACACACACACACACACACACACACACACACACACACACAGTTGTGTGTGTGTGTGTGAAGCTGTATGGTCCTTCACGCATGGTCAGCCCACAGCCTTGCACGTTCTAGCCGGTGAAAACGGGTGCTGTCTGTCTGTCAGTCCTGCAGTGAGAGCTTATGACAATGGCATCCTGTCAAAAGGGAAGTGTAGTTTCCTTCTCTGTGTCACAGCAGTCCAACTAAATGTACTGTCCCAGGGTATGCCCAACAAACTCTCTGACCTCAGGAAGTGAAAAAGAACAGAACAAACTGCCTTGTCAGATCTTTTCACGCTCCATTTAACATAATGGGTCAGAAAGGAAAACACACACTAGTCGTAATTAAGACAACAACAAACCCCTTTGATACAAAACAATACAGCGATGGATTTCTCCACAGACAACCCACTGCCCGAAATAAGCAGATCTAGCTAAGTCACCTTTTTGAAAAGAAAAACTATTTTCCTTTTTAGCGTTTGTCTGAGCATGCATTCTTCTTACACTATCTTCACACTGCTTGGTTTGTTTATTCTGTCTCTGAGGAGAGTACAAACAACAAACAGTAAACAGAAAGTAGGCCTTTAAGCCCAGGCCCAATCATCTGCCCCTGTGGTTCCCTGTGGGAATTCTGGGAAATTGAGTTTGACATCCTCCCTAATGTATTTTCCTCCCACTCTCTCGTCCTCTTTGGTCGATTAGCACCACTTATAGACTATGTATGTTTATGTTACCGCTCCCTGTAGATTAAATTCAAAATGGTGGACTAATTATGGAATGGGAAAGGTGTAATGAGCAAGCAAGTGTTTACTGCTTAGGGAAAAGCAGTKGAAAGAGTTTAATAATCACAAACGAGAGGGGTCAAAAGTAAGCTAATGAATGGGATGTATACGCAAACACCCATTTTTCAAAAGGGCAAATGATACACTTAAGCTGTCATGGGAGTATTTTGGTTAATGGAATGGGTAGAGGAAGCTAAATGCAAAGACCTTTAGAGTCTGTAACTTCAAGAATTTGTACAGTAAGGTAAGATCAGGTAAGGTACAGTTGTTGAATGTGTACAGTAAGGTAAGATCAGGTAAGGTACAAGTTGTTGAATGTGTACAGTAAGATCAGGTAAGGTACAGTTGTTGAATGTGTACAGTAAGTTAAGATCAGGTAAGGTACAGTTGTTGAATGTGTACAGTAAGTTAAGATCAGGTAAGGTACAGTTGTTGAATTTGGGAAAATAGCTTTTCTTTATGTTCAGTTGTACATACTATCTACAATATAAGGAGGAGAGTTTCACCCATTCGTTATTTTTGGTTGATGCCAGGCCTAAGGAACGCTGACAGTTTTGAGGGAATGACAGACACCACTTTAGGAAGCCAGTGGGGGGTCCTCATTGGAGGAAGATGGAGTTTGTCTTGAGCTGCCAGGCAGTCGCTGCTAATCACTCCGAGTGGATTTAGTTTGACTCCGATGGTCTCAGATTGGGTGGGAAACAATGCATCTGTGATATTTGAGCATTTCCTGTTGTGCTGTAAGTTGACATTTGGAAAATGTAACCGCTCATTTGTGGTTCGTTTATTGATTGTATTGAAGCGGACTATAAAAATAAAGGCTTTATCAGCTAAATAATGGCTCATTCTTTCTTCCTTACATGCTGCAAGTCYCTGTTCTATTAAGGTTCTGATACATGTGGTGATGTGATGGGGAAACAGGGTTTGGTGACCCCTTTATGGGTGGGATTGTCAGTYCCTTTCAGCTATTGCCTCATGTTACCCCATGCCACCCAATGCAGCTCCTTTCAACCTTTACCTCAAAGGCCTTCCATTAGGTTAAAACAATCAGTGCAATGACTGACATGATAACCAGGCCCATTATGGGGCACTGAACCCTCATTCCACCCCTATTGCTCTATCAACAACTGTAATTGAGTGTATTTAAAACATGTCTCATTGGAGCTGCTATGGCCGCCATCGAGCTGTTAAAAGATACCCCATCACCATTAGATCAGGTTCCAGGCATTTCCATTTTGGAAGCGCGCCCTCTCTGTCTCCGGTTCGTAGAGTCGCGCTGTTGTTTGTCAGAGTAGCAGGTGGGTAGCGAGAGAGCTTCGGTGCCAGCCGAGCCAATGTCACCTGCAACCAGCATGTAAAACCGGCCTGCTCCCATTAAAATATGTAACTGTCATGCTTGATTGACCCCCTCTATGTAAATATGTGGGATGGATAGRTCCTATTGGAAAGTGTGGGATGGGGCACTGCAGTCGTACCACAAAACCACTGTGTGGGGGTGGTGACAGAAAGAGACACCGATAGAGTTTTGGACTTGGTTATGTGTTGCCAATTTTAGACTCAAGTTTGGCTGCAATGCTACACTCACAGGGGGTTACGGGGATACGAGAAAGGTAGCCAATCGCTTGGCACTTAAAAATGCTATTAAAGACGGCAGCATAGGTATAATGAAATTACGAAGTACATTTTATTACAGAGGGGTATACAGAGCCAGCAAAAAGTCTTCAAATGTATAATCACCACAAAATACCAGCATGTGGTTTGGTGAGTTCCTCACCGTGCTGAAAATAGGCTGACAATTACCCTTGATATTTGTGTCCACTGGTTGATGGGCAATCTACTGCTGTGTCCAGTTRTTTTTGGTGCAGGGCACACTTACTTCATTGGTGACCTCCACAATAGTGTATGTCTGTGGTTTCCTGTTTGGACAAATCTCTATGATTAGGTATGTCGTGTCTTTGGCTATGCCGGATTAAGTGATATGACATGCTATTCTATAAAATCCTTTCTCCGTAATTAATATTACCTGATTGAGCTAATCATGTAAATGTAATTAACTAGAGAGTCGGGGCACCACGAAATAATATTTATAGAGCTGTTATCTTCCGAATAAACTCTTAAAGACCTAGTAATATTTTACATCAATAGCAGTCAATATTAATCGTCACCTTATTTCAGTCTCATCTGAAAGTTGTAAATTCATGGTTATCTTCACGAACCCTGGCTAACAAGTTGAATCAGCAATACAAAATKGGGTTTAATTATTTATTTACTAAATACCTAACTAATCACACAGAATTACATATACACAGAATGAATCATACCTTGATTGCAAATTACGTCATAAAGGAAAACGTCCCTATCGGGCAGAACAGATATGACAGCTGGTTACACAAAAGAAAAGGGAGCTGGGTTTGAGTGAAAGAGCGGGAAGACTTGAGGAACCAAGGGAGAAGCCATGCTATCGTAAATACAGTATTGTAACGTTTGGCGTCGGGAGAAGGAGAGGAGGACCAAAGTGCAGCGTGGTACGTATCCAAAATTACTTTTAATCAAGATGAATACACGAACAAAAACAACAAAACGACCAACGAACAGTTCTGACAGGTGCAACAAACACTAACCAGAAAATAACCACCCACAAACAAAAGTGGGAAAACAGGCTACCTAAGTATGGCTCTCAATCAGAGACAACGATAGACAGCTGCCTCTGATTGAGAACCATACCAGGCCAAACACATAGAAATAGAAAACCTAGACCTACAACATAGAATACCCACCCACATCACACCCTGACCAAACTAAAAATAGAACACTACAATAAGAATCACGACCAAGTGACAAGTATCTTATGGTTTCTATAAATTACCGCCATTTGGAAAAGGAAAATGCAATAAATATTTACTCTGAGCTGCGCTTCGGTAGGTTGGGTGTAGATGGAAGGCCGTGTTGCCCAACCCGAGTCCTTTGTCCTTTGAAGAATGTCTCTGCTGGTAAATTGGACACGTTGTAGTAACGTCGTTGTGGGGTAGACGGGATACTCTGTCTGTTCTTTCCTAATTTACCTTTGCAGCTGCTGTTGCTAACTCAACGTTAGGAGGTATCACTTCTGTAGTGAATAAGAGTTCAAAGTTCATACCATTCGACAACCAAAGCTCACGCAGAGGTTGGCTTAGTTTTGTAGTTGACATGTTAGTCTTTTTAACGCAGAGGCTGCAGACCTCAGTACGAACAGGAGGTTACATTTTCGTAATGGCTTATATAGTGGAGGGAGAAAAGGGGTGTTTCATAATTTACACCTATGTCTCTTCACGTGCGGGCCACTGAGTCGGGCCTAATTCACTCATTGAAAACCAATTCTCACATTTTAGAAGTAAAATCGACAATTTCATCGCATCACGAAACCTTGAGAAGCGACAACAGCTTACCCCAAATTCTGCCACCACAACACACTGTAGACCTCAAGGATCAGGATTGGAAGGGTTCATAGCTTTGGGTCAGACTTTGGTATGGAGGAACAGGTAACTACAGGTTACGCAAGGTTTATGTAGGCTGTATGTATGGTTTTGTAGGTGTTATGTAGGGTTTATGCAGGTCCAGGTTAATTGAAGTGAGAGCATTTAACCTGTGAACTGTACTGTACCCTAATCTTATCACCACAGCTTTAGTCTGATAATCTTATCAACGTCTCCACCAATCCCTGCTAAGCTCTTGCTTGGTTAATGAACCGAGAACGATAATGGCACACAGACACACACACACACACACACACACACACACACACACACACACACACACACACACACAATAGGGAATAAGGCAGTCAAGATGTCATGTCCTTGTTTATCCTCACTTCCTATAGTGTGTAGTAGCCTGTTTTTTGGGGACTTTGTGATGGCTGAATACATACTGTCCTTTATTCTCCCCTGTTTCCTTTTTCATCAATCACCCATCCTTTCTTCTCCACGTAATACTCATCTCTTATCCCCTCTCTTTATCTCTCCTTAATCTCTCCCTCTCTCCCTCTGTCCACGTCTCTCTGTCATTCTCTCTCTCTGTCCCTCCCTCCCTCCCTCATTCTAGTGTCCAGTTAGTGTCTAGAGGGGGCTCTTCATGAGAACTCCTTCCTCTCATAGTTAACTGCCTCTGTCATCTCTCTGAAATGAAGAGAGAGGAAGAAGGAAAGAAAGAGGGAGAGGGGGGAAGAGAGAGGAAGAAGGAAAGAAAGAGGGAGAGGGGGGAAGAGAGAGGGAGAAGGAAAGAAAGGGGGAGAGGGGGGAAGAGAGAGGAAGCTCTAACCACCGCCTGCTCCTTCTCACCGTCTGACAACTTGGTAGAGCCAGCTGAGAGGAAGAGCATTGCAGAAGTGAGGAAGAGAGAGAGAAAGAGAAAATTAGACCCTAACAATTATAGGGGAATATTTGTCACCAGAAACATGGGGGAAACTGTTCTGCTGTATTCTCAATGAACAAATACAGACCTTCCCCTGACAACATAAGGCTTTCAGCAAAAAATGAATTGGCTTTCTAATCAAACACAGAACTACAGCCCACTTACACACACTAACACACCAGCATGTTCATCAGAACAGCAGAGGAGAACTATTTGCATGTTTTGTTGATTTTAAGAATGCTTTTGATTCTATATGGAATGATGGATTATATTACAAAAAACCCTCCAAAGCAGCGTTGGGGGTATACGACATCATACAATCTATTTACTCAAACAACACATATAGTATTAAACTGAAAAATAAAATTGTTTTTTGCACAAGGGTGAGGGGTGAGAAGGGTGCAGTTTGAGTCCAACCCTGTTCAATTTCTACATCAACGAACTAGAAGTGGTGTTGGACCGATCTGCAGCCACTGGACTCGCCCTCAGATATGAGGTCAGATTCCTGCTCTACACAGATGACCTTGTCCTATTGTCACCAACAGAGTAAGGTCTACAGGAACAACTTCACATTCTTTAGCATCACCTGAGCAAACATCATCAACTCTCAGAAAACCAAAGCTGGGATTTTCCAGAAAAAGGCCAGGAATCAGAGCAGCAGACACTCCTTCAAATGTGGAAATACCGTGGTAAATGGTACTACTACCTGGGACAAACAAATCAGTGCCTCTGGTGGATTTGGTCTGGCAGTGAATGCACTATTTGGAAGCGAGGTTTGAGGTCCAACCTGTAATTACAATTATAAACATTGGCAGAAAAACCCAATAGAAAATCTACATACAGAATTCGGCAGAATTATCCTAAATATCCAAGAGAAAGTCCAAGAGAAAGAAACTTGGCAGGTTCCCTTTATTTGTAAATATTTAATAAAGGACACTAAAATGTCGGCACCATTTTGAAATCAATCACCAAAACATCCTTACAATCAAAGCAGTGGAAAAACAAGAGCTGAACCCTGAAGAGAGTCCCCGGTGTCAGCTGTTAAAAACACTAAACAATCCTATTAACAAACACACAGGGAAATCAATGAAATTGTTACAGAAATTAAAACCTCCTATTTGACAAATTGGGAAAATTAAACAAAAACACATAAACTAAATTGCTACCTGGCCCATCAAAAGAGAGTAAAAAATTGGCAGAATAACTCTACTCTGTCAGAAATACAAAACAGAGATTGATCCCGACCAAATACATGCTCAGCGACCATCAATTGGCTATAGAAAAGGGGAGACACAAAAAGACATGGCTACCCAAAGAGGAGCGTCTATGTGGTCACTGCACGACAGGGGAGATAAAGACAGAGATGCACTTTTTCCTCTACTGTGAGAAATACTCCCAAATAAGATCATATTTTTTCAAGAAGATCAATCAATTCCAAACTTCTGTGCATTTACTAATGAGGGAGAAAGCCTAAATATTACTGCCCGATACATGTATGATTGCCATAGCCTGAGGGCATCACATGACTATTCATTCTCTGAAATATTTACATTGTATACAACTGACAGTAATACATAGTGGAACCATCATCTATGTACATTTTGTTGTTTATTTATTAGCCATTATTTATGGCTAATTTAATTAAATGTATCGACTGAAGATTACACAATACAACAGCAGTAGTGTTGTACCTGTATACATGATTATATGTACTATTATTATTATTACTACTGAAATGAACTGGATTTCATTATCCTCATTGCATTGTACTGTATTTACTGAAATGCTGTAACACTATACTGCTTTGGCAATATCTACAAATTGTATTTCATGCCATTAAAGCAATTTGAGAGGGAGAGGAGAGTGAGTGAGTGAGAGGGAGGAAGAGAGACAGAGAGAGGGAGGGAGAGAGTGCTACTCAAAACCCCAGGAAGATGGCTAGCAACCTCACTCCTCGTTTTGTCCACCCACAAGTAGGATCTTCCACAGCTGAAGAGACAGGCCATTGTCAAAGCCCTTCTGCTTATTGAAGCTCTAATTGCTGCTCCAATAACCTTGTTAACCGTCTACTTTTTATGTAGTGCAGCCTGCCTCTGTCTTCTCTAATTTGTGTCGATGGGTCGCACCCGTAAGAGTGTATTAGCCCTGACCCCTAAAGGAAATTACATTTCATTTAACTGAGGGAGGGACCAATAGTTAAGAGAAAGAACAGAAGTGATTGAGAGAAGAGGAGAAAAATTAAAGAATGGAATGATTAGAGAGGAGTATGGAGGGATGAGGGAGTGAAAAGTGGGGGAAAGGGAGAAAGAAGGGGAGAGAGTGAGTGAGGGAGGGAGGGAAAGCCTGATTATGAGATTTGGTTTCTAAATGGGTTTTCCATGGTCTGTGTGGGGGACAGAGGGATGAAGGGGTGGAGGGATGGAGTGGAGGGCTGTAGACCCCACAAAACCCTTCCAGCCCCTCCCACTCTAGTCAGTCATTACTCATACACACAGATCTAGGATCAGTACCCTCCCAAAGTCTGGACCTTAACCATTATGGGGTAAAACACAAAACTGTCCTTAGATCAGCGTCTGGTAACAATGTCCTACCAATCCCCCTCACAACAGGCCCCTGAACAGTAGTAAAAAAAGCAAAGCAGTCTGGGAAGGCTTAGTCCTCCGAGACAGAAATCAGACCGCAATCCCTCAATATTTTTCTACCGTGAGTCACTAGGCAGAATCCTACTCAGCCGTTCCTAGGCAATGAGCCGGAAAAATAACCAGCATTTTTCTCTGCACTCCCTTCTTTTTTCTGCCTGTCTCTGTGTCTCTGTTGCTCTCTCTCTCAGGAATACTTGAAAAGGACAAAACATCGGCCCTATGCCGAAGTAGAAAAGAAGGAAATTAAAAAGGTTGGGACAGGAGGGGAGTGCTAAGGCGGTATGTTGGTAATTACGCTGTGGTATTGAAATGGCGTTTCACCGCGGTAATGCTACACTACATCCAGGCCCCACGCCAGACGGGTCCCACAGAACACAGATCAACTCCCACGAGGCAATGGGGGAAACTGGGTTTATGCTACCTGCCTACTGCCGTGTGCAGGGAAGCGCAGCGCTTCCTGCCACCGGCCATCTGTGGTTCCCGCACACTATTACTCTCTCTCTCTATCTCTCTCTGTCTGTTTCTCGTTCTATCTCTCTCTCTCTTTCTATCTCTCTCTCTCTATCTCTCTGTCTGTTTCTCGTTCTATCTCTCTCTCTCTTTCTATCTCTCTCTCTTTCTATCTCTTTCTATCTCTCTCTCTTTCTATCTCTCTCTTTCTATCTCTCTCTCTCTGTTTCTCGTTCTATCGCTCTCGCTCACACACATACAGTCTTTGCCGCTCACAAATCCTTTGTAATAACAACATGCTGTTTGTCATGTCTATAGAGACAGAAAGCATTATTTGGACCTTTGACCCTGAACAGTCTTGATCTGTCATTGACCAAGTCAACATTGTTTTCATTCTCTCATGGGCTGGAGGGAACAGCACTTGAGTTGTACATTAGAGACCAACTGTTCTGAGGATAGGAGAGGAAGGAACAGAGCTCCTAGACTACCTTTAATGTCTCAACAACGTTTCTACCTATGCTGCTGTATAGTCCCTATGTGACAGCTGTCTGTATTCTACTGAGATCAATCTGTTTGACCTTAAAGTTGCCATATCGTTAGTAAGAAAAATGTTATGTTGCTTGTTTACTTTATTCCAAGCAATATCAATCAAAAGCTGTTAACTAGGCAATAGGTTCCCTTCATGACCCTATCTAGAGAATAGGATTTATTTAGCGCTGCGGTGTCAACACATTCTCCCCTGACTGCCTCGTAAAGGGACTCTAATAATCCATTTACATCCATTCATTTCTCCTTCATTCGGTTCAGGGGAGTGACAACAGGGAAGGAGACAAATGATTTGAAAGAAGAACCGAGAGTCATTATACTGCACAAAACTAGATTGTTGCCCCTCTCCAGCCTTCCCCCTCCCTCTTTCCCCTTTTCCATAAACCACAGTTGAGTGCATTGACAGAGTCCCGTTGTTTGCACTGGCTTAGATCATATCTAGATATATATTTCCTAGAGCAGTTCCACATTCACGTAATTAGTTTTCTGACAAAGGAGTACAACATTGTTAGTCTTGTTTCTTTAGATCCGGGCATATCTGTGACTTGTTTGCGTTATACTATACAGGGGATTTATTAACTTGAAGCGATTGGGTCAAGGTCMGTTTGAACAGAGCTGTATAGCCTCACACTTAAGGAAACAAGTATTTGTCCCGCATAAACCCAGTTTGAGTTAAATAACGAGGTATTACTGTTTCTGGGTTGTCCTCTAYGGATGTTTCACACATTCCCAGACTACCAACAGACAGCCCATGTGATTTGTTAATGGTTAACTCACTCTGTTGACATGCATTAACATGCTTACTAACCATGAATTATGTAATCAACTATCTTTAGCTACAAAACTACAAATGTAGTTGTTGCAGTTGACATCCAAATGAAAGGATGTGTTAGTTGAACATCTGTAGATAATTCTGAAGGAATTACTTTAATGTCTAATAAGTGCAAGATGTGAGGCCCAGGTCATTCTCAATGGGACGTTTGTAAAGCAGAGTTAACGAACGCAGTCACAAGGCTGATACAGAGTCACCCTAACGAGAGTCTAATTAACTCCATTAACAGAAGCCCCAAAAAAGTATTTTAATTAAAATGAGAGACATAACTTACCTGGAGTCTCAGATAGTGACACAGGCTACACTCGCTCTATTTCTCTGTGTCTCACTCCATCGCTTCCTGTCTTTCTTTCTCTCTTCCTGGTTATGATGTATTGGACCTTTTAGCAGTAGTTTCTCTAAAGTCGTTATGTCATGTGTGTGTGTGTGTGCTCAGATTTATTGCTAGTATACTAGTGTGTGCCTGTGCTCGTGGTCATGCGCGTGTGTGTGTGTGCCCAGATTTATTGCTAGTATACTAGTGTGTGCCTGTGTGTGTGTGTGTGTGTGTGTGTGTGTGTGTGTGTGTGTGTGCATCCCCGCATGCACCACACTGTTCCCATGTCTCCATTTGGCTCCATTCCCAGTGATGGGCATATGCCCATGTCATCTCCTGCCCTTCAGAGTATTGGCCTTATGTGGAAATAAAGGGACAGTGAAATATGGAGCACTCCCACCAGCTATAATTGACTTTGATTTTGTTTTATCAACCAATTAATCAATATG
Organism: Salvelinus sp. IW2-2015; assembly: GCF_002910315.2. Classification (NCBI taxonomy): domain Eukaryota; kingdom Metazoa; phylum Chordata; class Actinopteri; order Salmoniformes; family Salmonidae; genus Salvelinus; species Salvelinus sp. IW2-2015. Next base: position 10,273,900 of record NC_036846.1, on the reverse strand, counting down.
CAGTGCAAATTATGCTACTGGTCAAAAGTCTTAGAACACCTACTCATTCAAGGCTTTTTCTTAATTTTGACCATTTTCTACATTGTAGAATATTAGTGAAGACATCAAAACTATGAAATTACACATATGGAATCATGTAGTAACCAAAAATCAAAATATATTTTATATTTGAGATTCTTCAAATTGCCACCCTTTGCCTTGATGACAGCTTTGCACACTCCTGTTTTACCTATAAGCACTGATGGAGGAAATTATAATTTTTAACCCTGCTATTGGCTGAAGTATCATGAACTGCCAATCAGGGACCCATAAACTAAATATGTGAGCCAATGAGAGCTGTTATTGATAGCTCATAGCAATCTTATATCGGAGTGGCTGCGGATCCGACTTTTCCCCAGACGAAATAGCCCAAAGCTTCTGCAAATGTGCGTATCGCGGATCACGTTCTGCGCATGTGTTTATTCTCTACATACGCACAGTCTCTGCTCTACACATAGAGAACAGGCTGCTCTGGTGAATGGTGATTGTTTAATAAAGTTAGATCAAAGTCTGCAAGGTCACATAATGATGGTATTCTACGTAACAGAACCGAATATAATAGTATAATATAACATTACTGTAAGACAAAAACACCACCAAATTTTTCTCTCATGTGGCCAAAAGGCAAAATACAGAGGCTATGCTACAGATATCACCATCTGCTCTAAAATGCACTCACAGTACATCATTCAAAACAGCACTGTTGGCTACTTGGAAACAACACTTTATAACTCAAGAGGCTGTAAATGCATATCTCCATGAAACTGACTGAGATCAAATGGTTGGCATAATAATTACCTACACAAAACAAACTGATGACCCTGCTTTGTAATGTTTCTTACACAAGAAATGTATTAGTAACAAGTAATGTGGGATATTGCTACATTTCATTACATTTTTTGTGACCTGAGTCTTTTAATTAACCAAAATATCAGTTGAGACAAATAGGTTTAGCTGCCCCTTTAAGGGCGGGAGGTTACCGTGGTAACGGGGCCACTCAAGTCATGTCAGTGTGTCTGTGTGTGATATTTGGGGTGTGACTAGAAGCAGATGGCGTCTCTTCTCTATCAGTTGAAGCAGCAGACTCAAACTAAAATGGAAAAACAACCGTGCTTGTGAACAAAACAATGTAAATAGCCATAAAACAGGAGGACAAAGTCTCTCTTTGTAGACTTGAGTAAATTAGACCAAAAATGAATCCATTATCACATCACTCAGTGTGCACAGCTCACCTGCCAGGCAGTGTTGCTGCGTGAGGTGGGATATAGGATTCGTGCTTCTCTGTGTGATTAGCAGCTATGAAACAAAACATATTTTTTCTGCTATGAATCGCAACTCTCATACTTGACTTAAAAATAAATACATCCGCAAATGCGAACGTAATGCTCGCAATGTAGAGACCTGCAAATTGAACACCCGCCAACATAACTGGTGATAGACATTCTTACGGGCAAGTGGCGGGTGTTAATTTTATGCCCTGGAAGGTGGCACACAGTAATGTGTGCTTAAAGTAGAGGTAAAGAAACACATGCAGAATGTGATTTGCACATGTGCAGAAGCTTCGGAACCTTTAGTCCTGGGAAAAAGAGAAGAGAAAGGTCAGATCCGCAGGCCTATCTACATGTAGTTAGATTCAGTGGCCTCTTAGGCTATTAATCATGTTAACCTTTAAACCCTGAGCCTACAGCTATGAATAATGTTAACCTTTGAACCATGAGCCCCTACAGCTATTAATCATGTAAACCTTTGAACTCTGAGCCAACAGCTATAAATAATGTTAACCTTTGAACCCTGAGCCTACAGCTATTAATGTTAACCTTTGAACCCTGAACCTACAGTATATCCTTTCCATTGAATATTTCCAGAACTAGAATATATATGATCCTGTAACCTTATTACTCCCAACCTACACCAATTTCTCATTGAAATCCAGAGTGTGACAATATGGTAATCACAGGTCTAGGATCAGCTTCCCCTCCCCCAATCATGACCTTAACCATTAGTAGGCTAACCACAAACCTGACCCTAGATCAGTGTATAGGGGTAAAGTAATGTTTTTGTGTCCCACTGTGTTAATAACAGAGTTAGGTTGTGGCGAGGGCTGCAGATTGATGGTTATGTTCATCTCAGTTTACGAGGTATATCTCCTGTGGAGCGTAGTGCTGCAGTGTTTTATCTGGGAGTGTGGCAGGGACCAGGGGAGATAGCAGGGGGGAATAAGGACATGCGTTGGAGTTTAGAGGACATCTTGCCACTTACAGTTATCTGGAGATAGAGAGAGAGTTAGTGTGTGTGTGTGGGGGGGGGGATACAGACTAATTAAAACTAGTAGAAATATTATTGAGAGCTTACTGTCAATGGTATGGTGACACCATTCTCTGTACACCACACTATTCAAAATCAATTTCAAGACATTTCAAGACAGGAAATCCTATATTATATTCTGGTCTGTATAAATTGGTAGTAATCATTGAGAATAGTCTATAGACAGATGTCTGTCTGTCTGTCTGTCTGTCTGTCTGTCTGTCTGTCTGTCTGTCTGTCTGTCTGTCTGTCTGTCTGTCTGTCTGTGTCTTGAGCCTAATAGACAACGAACATGCACACTAAAATACTTAGAAATGAAACAGATTGTGGCATTAGTCATGTAAACAACTAACTCTGCCTATATTAATCGGCGTACGGTCAAAATTGGTGAAAAAAAAAAGGGTTTTCTGATCAGTCTTTCAAATTATTAGGACATGTAAACACCTTAATCTGTGTTCCAGCGGTGTATTTGATCTGCACTAGTACTAGCAGAGTTTGGAAAATCCTAAATGTAGGCGTCTTAGAAGTAGTTTTCACATACAAACTTTATACTGTATGTCCAAACTCAGAATCAAATATGCTTCCCAAAAATAACAAGGCTGCTGTGGAAGAACGTTTATTTTGATTACCAGAGACAGAGTAGTTAATGGGGTTGAAGCCCTGAGGATAGACCTCTCTCTCTCTCTCTCTCTCTCTCTCTCTCTCTCTCTCTCTCTCTCTCTCTCTCTCTCTCTCTCTCTCTCTCTCTCTGCTCCCTCTCTCTCTCTCTCTCTCTCTCTCTCTCTCTCTCTCTCTCTCTCTCTCTCTCTCTCTCTCTCTCTCTCTCTCTCTCTCTCTCTCTCTCTCTCTTCTCTCTCTCTCTCTCTCTCTCTCTCTCTCTCCCTCTCTCTCTCTCTCTCTCTCTCTCTCTCTCTCTCTCTCTCTCTCTCTCTCTCTCTCTCTCTCTCTCTCTCTGATATCTCTGCTCGCTCTCTCTGCATATCTCTCTCTCTCTCTCTCTCTCTCTCTCTGCATATATATGTATATATCTCTTCTCTCTCTTTGCATATCTCTCTCTCTCTCTCTCTCTCTCTGCATATCCTCTCTTCTCTCTCTTCTCTCTCTCTCTCTGCATATCTCTCTCTCTCTCCTCTGCATATTCTTCTCTCTCTTCTCTGCATACTCTCTCTCTCTCTCTCTCTCTCTGCATATTCTTCTCTCTCTCTCTCTCTCTCTCTCTCTCTCTTCTCTCTGTCTCTCTCTCTCTGCTAGTCTGAGCTGCCTGTCTAGGCTTTTAAACCAGGGCTCAGGTCGAAAACCAAGAAATAAGCTGAGCTGGCCTTTTTAAACCAGACATCAAGTTATTTCAAGCAACTGTGTAGGCTGTTATGTGTCATCCTTTACATACTGTTCTGTGCTGGGAGGTGAAAGTGATGTGTGTTTGAACTTTTTTTAATTTTACCACGTAGATTGACTGAGAAGAACACATTCTCATTTACAGCAACAACCTGGGGAATAGTTCAAGGGGAGAGGAGAAGGGATGGATGAGCCAATTGGAATCTGGGGATGATTAGGTGGCCATGATGGTATGCCAGGACACCGGGGTTAACACCCCTACTCTTACAGTAACTGCCATGGGATCTTTAGTGACCACAGAGTCAGGATTTACCCATTTAACGTCCCATCCGAAAGACGGCACCCTACAAAGGGCAATGTCCCCAGTCACTGCCCTGGGGCTTTGGGATATTTTTTTTTAGACCAGAGGAAAGAGTGCCTCCTACTGGCCCTCGAACACCACTTCCAGCAGCATCTGGTCTCCCATCCAGGGACCGACCAGGACCAACCCTGCTTAGCATCAGAGGCAAGCCGTGTGTGTGTGTGTGTGTGTGTGCATGCGTGCGGGTTAGTAGACCTACGACTACAGTTGTCCTCTTCTCTGACTGATGATAATGGTCCCAGTATTCAGTGAGGTGTGTAGTGGTCTCTGGATTTGGCTAACGTACACACTCTCTCTCTCTCACACACTCACACACACACTGTGGTTTGACTGCTCTATAAGGAATGGAAAAATCCCCCTGCGGCAGAGCACTACAAAGTGGAGAGGGGTGTTAAGAGAGACTCTTCAAAAGGAGGGTACATCCATATGAATAAAATTTGACAGCATCTCTACATGGGCAAACATGTATGGAAAGATATGTTTAACCCATTTAATCCCCATTTTTTTCCAGACATGAAAATATCCAAATCATGTGTCATTAGTAACCTTTTGAAATAATCGATCATTGTATTTTTAAAATTTTCATGGAAAAGTAGGTGAAAAATTGTGTTTTATGGTCAGTCACAATTGTGACCGGTGGGATAATGTGATGTATACGGAATTAACATATGTCTCCTATGCGGTCATCAAAATTCTTATATATCCCAGCCCCATCACATTCTAGTGTGACTATTGTACACATCAAAAACCTTTATACAACACCGATATGAATACTGAGAGCAAAGACAAAAAAACAACCATCAACGTATTTCAACATTGTTACTTTATTGTAACATATATTGTAACATTGTTACTTTAGTGCAACATGTATTGAAACATTAATATTGTAACTTTATTGTAACATTTGAACTTGTACTTTAGTGCAATATTCATTGTAACATTGTCATTGTGACATTTTAGTGCAACATTCACTAACAACTGTATAGCAGTCGTGTGATTCATTCCCACTGAACATAAAGGTAACATTTAGGATAGAGGTAGCCTGTATAATATGCATTCAAGTAGAGGCCTACACAGAACAAAATAATATAATATATATATATACATAAAAAGTGTCACTGCACATTGAGTGCTTATATATATATATCATAGAGGTAGGCTTCAGAACCAAGTGCACGATTAGTTTGTGCATCACTATTTTGAACTACGATCAGTCAGACCTGTCATAAAGTATGTCTTGAATCAATTGACCTTTTTTCCCAAAAACATTTCAGTCATTTTGATTGTCTTTTTCGTCTACTTTTCTTTTCTTCCTAGAGTCCGTTGTACTGCTTCTCCTCATCCTTTATCGACTTTTCTATTTTTATTTTATCTCATTTTCTACTGTCCATGGTATATCTTGAAGCACTCAATGTACAGTGGCGCTTTGCATTTCTCACATGCATAGGTAGTGCGTTTGTCACAATGACGACATCTCTAGAACCGGTGCATCGTGTTGATTGGCCAGTGAGAAGTTTTGTCATATCTTGCCTGATCTTCAACAGTAGCAGTCAGTAGAGATCTCCTTCTGTGGCTCAGTGACTGTGCCACTATCCGTGAGAAGGTGAGCAGGTCGATGGTCCCTCCCATAACGTCTCTGTAAAATAAATGTCTGTTTACGAGTGCACTGTTGAGAGGCCATGCAAAGATGGGCCACCACCACGTCTTACACCTGCTGGAGATATGGTATCTTGAAACCTGTAGGTCGTGAAGGTCAACACCACCCATGTGCTCATTGTATCGGTTGATGCATTTTGGTTGTGGGACTTTGTTCAAAGGCACGTCGCTCCTTGTTCCATCTCTTGACAGAGGTCTCACTGTATTTTCCTCATGTTTGTTGCCACTGTGACAATGTTATTGTCTTTACAAACGGACCAGCAACTTGTCTCCTTGGGTCAGAAACTCAGAGGTTTCCCGGGGTAACTTGATGAAGTCCTTCTGTGGCTGAATGGGACATCAAACAGACGATTTTGCCTCATCGTTCCAGAGCTCCATATCCTCTTTTTGTCATTTCTATCGAGGAGTGCAAGCGAAGTGAAGAGGTTGTTCATGAAGGAACTTGCAACCTTGAGGCACTGAGATTGCTTGCAACACCAAGAACGATACTGGGCCCATGACCCAACCTAGTCTCAGGGAGGAGTGGTGTGGGATCCACCATAATGGCTCCATGTGATACATGTAACCACCTGGATGAGGCAAGGCTCCATAGCTTGTAACCAAAACGGATTGCTTTACCTCTTATGAAATTGCTTACATCCATGTCGGCCATAGTAGTGGATCATGCTCTCATTCCACTGACAGCCATTCCTGAAATGGCATGACTTTGTATGACTGATTGAGCTCGGAGAAGATAGGCCTAACCTTAAAAAATGGGTCGTCAGTGATCTTTGTGTTGTCACCACATGAACTGAGGCCATTATTAATCAGAGCGATTTCTCCGCCATTGCATCTGAAGTGCTTTATTTGTACATCACTGTCAAGTGACCAGTACAGTGTCTTCTAGAACAGAGCTGTACCCAGATGTGATAAGGATTCCCATAGATGTAAGGAGCTCATCCATACTCAGTTGCTTGTCCTTGATACAGTTGCTCTTGTCCTTGATACAGTTGCTTGTCCTTGATACAGTTGCTTGTCCTTGCTTGCTTACAGTTGCTTGTCCTTGATACAGTTGCTTGTCCTTGGTACAGTTGCTTGTCCTTGATACAGTTGCTTGTCCTTGTACAGTTATGCTTGTCCTTGGTACAGTTGCTCTGTCCTTGATACAGTTGCTTGTCCTTGGTACAGTTGCTTGTCCTTGTACAGTTGCTTGCCTTGATACAGTTGCTTGTCCTTGGTACAGTTGCTTGTCCTTTGATTACAGTTGCTTGTCCCTTGATACAGTTGCTTGTCCTTGATACAGTTGCTTGTCCCTTGATACAGTTGCTTGTCTTGATTACAGTTGCTTGTCCTTGTTACAGTTGCTTGTCCTTGATACAGTTGCTTGTCCTTGATACAGTTGCTTGTCCTTGATACAGTTGCTTGTCTTGATACAGTTGCTTGTCCTTGATACAGTTGTGCTTGTCCTTGTACAGTTGCTTGCCTTGGATACAGTTGCTTGTCCTTGATATTTTTTGAACCAAGTTTTCTTGGCTGTCCTTGATACAGTTGCTTGTCCTTGATACAGTTGCTTGTCCTTGATTACAGTTGCTTGTCCTTGAGACAGATTGCTTGTCCTTGGTTACCAGTTGCTTGTCCTTGATACAGTTGCTTGTCCTTGATACAGTTGCTTGTCCTTGATACAGTTGCTTGTCCTTGATACAGTTGCTTGTCCTTGATACAGTATCTTGTCCTTGATACAGTTGCTTGTCCTTGATACAGTTGCTTGTCCTTGATACAGTTGCTTGTCCTTGGTCTGGGTGGAGTAGAGGTTGGACATTTCAATGGTGATCTCTCTTAGGGTGGGTGGATACATTAGTAGAAAACATCCATTGGGTTGGGTCAGCTTTGTTTGACACATTCTGCAGCATTTGGGCTGTATACAATGTGTTTTGGAATCACAGCGGTGGCAGGCCTCTTCGATTGTTTGAACACTCAATCTTTATTTTTGACCACCTGCAGCTTTGCCCTTGGCTCTTCTGACTGGACCCTCTGGCGGGTAGAGGCCGTTGGCTCTTCATTATCAACGGTGGAGGGTGGTGGATAGGGGAGGGGGGTATTTCATCATCACTGATAACGTTGTTCCTGTCATGATCTGTTTGCATAGGTTCAGCATATGCATTCAACAGCCTGGCTGGCAAATGGCCTGTCCATAGTCCATATCTGACCCATCGCTATCACAATCACTGAGGACCGCATATTTCTCATTATGAGGGATAACTGCAATGTTGCATGCCTTGTCTGGGCAGTCACCTAGATCCAACATATCCAGAACTTGACTCAAAGTGAAACTAAAAGAAAGAACAGAGTAGACAGTTAGGTAGAACAAGAACTATGTATGTGTATACCTAGATGCACTGTTATCCCACCGGTCACTATTGTTGCCGTCAACATGTTTACACATTCTATGACCACACTGAACAAAGTTGAATAATTGCAAATCCATATATCAATACTCGACACCTTAAAGATGATGTGTACCAAAAATCCTTGTCCCATCTTTATGTTAACATACTTTACTAACCTTTTGTTTGGGAGCTTTGATGCAGCCATCGTCTTCTCATGGTGCAACCAGGAAGTAAACAGCTCTGGTCATGTGACAATTTACACTAAACATGTGACACTGCACATATTTCATTGTAACCCTTTATTATTTCAATACTTGCTGGAAATGCATTGATTCATCATTCAATAAAATGTTTAGAGCCTTATAACTGAAAACGTTTTTTACAGTCGCTATTGTGAGTGATGGGATTAAATAGGTTAAATCAAAACGGAGACTGTCAAAAAGTGATTGAATTCAAATTGATTTATCCCAACTTAAATGGTCTACTGTGTTATCTATAGCTCTATGATTTCAATAGGTTTCCTATGGAGGATTGACAGTATCATTTAAAACAACTGATATTCCCATTCAGGTCAACATTCTCTGAAGTGTGGACCTCCAATCATCTTTGTGGTACCATTTGAAAGTAGAAATGTCATTTGTATTCCCACTTTAGTACATCTGTCAGCCATCACATTACACCCACCCTGTATTCAAGAGCACGTTGTGTCTCAACAGATGGTGGTCACAACACAAGCACCTCAGATTATGTAAAATGGGGTCTACGCTACAACGTATGTGAATAAGAAAAAATCGGAGTTTACACATTTTTTGATAATTGAAGTTTAATGTGAAAAAAATCACATTGCTATGATTTTAATATATATATATATATATTATAAAACAGTTTGACAGCTCTGTAAGCTTTTAAATGATATCAATCTCAACTGTTCATCTTTAACAATGGTGAAGACATGGTTGTCTCGAGGAATGGTGGGGTATGCAAAATAGGTCAAATTTGAGCACCTTTATCTCTTGAATGTTTTGGCATTCAGGTCCAAAAAGTTACGTTTTGAGCACTTCTACAAGGTACAAATAAGTATGGAATGTTTTGTTAAAATCAAAACGGGTGCTGTCAAAAAGTGATTGAATTCAAATGGATATACCGAGGAGAAATGACGCTGGTTCATGGGAATAGACGATGAAGGAGAGAGAAGGTTCAAGAGGATAGTCGGAGAGAGAGAGTTTSAGACAGRGTGGGGAKTGTGKTGYTATGTGCAGTTGAGAAGAGGGAAGGTTCAAGAGGATAGTCGGAGAGAGAGAGTTTCAGACAGAGTGGGGATTGTGTTGCTATGTGCAGTTGAGAAGAGGGAAGGTTCAAGAGGATAGTCGGAGAGAGAGAGTTTCAGACAGAGTGGGGATTGTGTTGCTATGTGCAGTTGAGAAGAGGGAAGGTTCAAGAGGAGAGCGGGAGAAGGAAAACAAGCACCCGAATTGACTGTGACTGCGTGTTGAGGCAGCTGGATCACTCTTAGCCAATCAGAACACCCCATTTCCTTCCTCTCCGTCATACTGGCCAATAGCTGTGGTTTTCCTCCACACCATGGGGCTTGGGGTAGAATTTGTCCTTAGGCACAGATCTATGGTCAGATTACTCTCCCCATATCCTAGACGTGACCAAAAGGGAGTGAACATACTAAGCTGGCCTTGGATCAGTGTGTACGGACAACTCCACCCTACTGCCACCAGGCCTTTGTGACTGATGGCCCATAAACAAGGAAGGACAGCTTTTAATAAACTCTGCTTCTGAGCAGACAAGTGCTCCTCTCTCTCAACATCTCTCTTTCTCCCTCTCGTTTTCTCTCCCTTTTCACTATCCCCTCTGGTTCCCCTCTTTTCCCTTTCTATCCCTCTTTCTCCATTCAGTTGAGGCAGTGTGAGCTGTGTGTGTGAGGTGAGCAGTCCTGACTGGTAGACTGGAGCGGGAGCTTGTGGTCTTGGAGGTATAGCACCTCCAGTGTGTTGCCCTTTCCTGGAGCCAGACTAGAGGAACCCTACTGTAGGCCCCAGAGACCTGCTAGGACTGTAGAGAGACTGTCTGTATTAACTGTTGGAACATTCCAGACTGAAATGAATTCAGTCATGCTACAGCACTTGTGATGACAGATACTGTGAGTTCATTAGAAACGAAAATGACGCCCGATGTCCCGTGTATGGACCTAATTTATGCTTTTACCGAGAAATTCCCTCACTGGAAAAATCAATATTTGTAGTTGAGTTGAGTTTTGTATGTATTTCATCAAGTGATAGTGTTTTGTAGATGACAGCAGTTGAACGTACTCAAGTCTGTTCAATGAACATTTGACCCAGGTCTTGTGTCCAGGGAAACTGGACTTTTATAGATGCTCGGCCTAGCTGACAGAACAGACACACCCACCCACACACACACCCACACACACTACTCAGATACACTGTCAGTCCGGGACTCTGTCGAATCAGCCTAGAATAGACATTTTCACATCTCGCTAACTGTCAATATGTCCTTGTCACAACTGATAAGTATAAGTAAGCAAAAGGAGTGTAAAAAAAAACACAGGTATGCAAAAAAATGCAGGTTGACATGTTTTTCAGAGCACTAAGACGCTAGCCTTGTCCCAAATCCACCTGAGGAATCCATGTAATAACAACACATGTCTATGGAGGATTCCTCCAAAAGCAGAACACAACACCACAGCAACCCAAACAATCTTAGTCAGACATTTTGGATCTTAAATAAGGCTATTCCCAACCTTGTAAAATGTACTAATGTGGGAAGAACAATATCCAGCCCATTTATTCAAATGTCCAGGCCTACACGTTACAGTACTTTCCCCTCGGTTTTAATACCAGATAATGGGTGGTTTTTAATGAGCGTTTTGGCCTTTCTAAAACCCTTTCTCAGGGGTATACTCTCAACCTCTCTTCTCTCTCCTCTCTCTGTCTCTTTCTCTCTCTCGATTCATTTCAATTTGCTTTATTGGCATGATGAAACAATGTACATATTGCCAAAGGGTACTTTGAAGATTAAGGGATACATTTTGCAATATTAACATAAAAAAATAATTATTCTCTCTCTATCTTAGAAAAGTGAAATAAACTTGTTTCTTTTGCCCTCTCCATCTCCATCTCTCTCCCTCCTTCCGTTTGACACTCGTCTAAAGGGCCGAGGGAGAATTGAAGTGCTGCTAAGCTTTCCCACAGCGTAGGTCATTAGAGAGAACAGACCAAAACTCTCAGATTTTTAAAGCAGCCGGGAGTTGGTGATTTGCCCCATAGTTCCCCTTTAAGTATTATTAAATAGGAAGCTGATAACTCCTACTATTATAGGTCACTACACTGTTATGATGTGAGGCTGGTGTTGGGTTCGTCAGTATATTGCAATTTAGCGCAGAGCATTTTCTTTCTTTTTTTGCTTCTATTTCTCTGCTTTCCATCCATCTCTTTGCTCTTTGTCCATCTTCCTCTCGCTTTCTCTCTTCTTCATCTGTCTCTCACTGCTTTGTCGACCTTTCTCTCTCATTCACTCTCTTCATGTCTTGTTCTGTCCATTTCTCTTTTTTTCTCCCCTCCTCTCTTTCAGCTCTACCTGGTCTTATCATGTTATTTCCTCTCAGACAAGGAAGTCTCTGGCTTTTAGCCAATTCTGTATTTAGAAAGATTGAAAAACCTTTATTGCTTTGTCTTCAACAGATGACTGATTGTGACTTTCTTTTCCTCTCTGTCTCTGTCTCTCTCTCACTCTCTCGCTCTTTGCTCTCTCGTCCTCTCTCTCTCTCTCTCTGCTCTCTCTCTCTCTCTCTCTCTCTCTCTCTCTTCTCTCTCTCTCGTCTCTCTCTCTCGTCTCTCTCTCTCTCTCTCGCCTCTCTCTCTCTCTCTCTCGCTCTCGCTCTCTTTCTCTCTCTCTCTCTCATCTCTCGCTCTCTCTCTCTCTCTCTCTCTCTCTCTCTCTCTCTCTCAGTAGACAGCTTACTACTATCACCAAAGTTACTATAGTCTCTACTATAGGATATTACATTGACGTTTTTGAGCCCATTTGAGTTACATTGAATGGGCACTCACAGACACTGAGAAATGGAGGGCCCAACCATTGTTAGAGATTGGAAAAAAATCTGCCATTGCATTTTCCATTACAATTTCCTAGTTAATGGACTCTGCCCAACTCCTGTCCCCAAGCGCTATTCTCAACACGCTTTTCTCATTGTCTGTCTGTCTCTGTCTGTCTCTGTATGTCTCTGTCTGTCTGGAAGGCAATCTGTTAATGTCCCTAACAGACTCTAGATATGTGATCTCATAGACTTCGAGAGAATGAGGAATGGCCCTTGGTGTTTTTCTCATTCAGTGCTATAGTCGTTTTACATTTATTCTTCATTTTGTTCGGCCGTTTGGCTGAATGTTGTCCCCTCCATCTCGTTTCAGTCTAGTGGCTTGCGGTGCTGCCATAGCGTCTGTGTTTTCTGTGTATTTCTCCAATGGCTTGTTAACAATAAAGGACTTTTTAATATGTGTTGTTGAGTTAAGGCTTCTAAGGCAGCGTTAGCCTGAAAACAGTTGGGAGCCCCAACGTGAATGCCAGCGAGTAACGGTTCACTGTAGTTCAGGCTTTACTGCCGCAGGAAGAGAGGGAGCCCAAATCTTTAATTACAGGAACGACGCAACAATCAACACTACAGAATATCTGCCCTGGTACCATGAGTGAGATGGGAGAGAGAGGGAGGCCTTCTTCTGTTTCTTTGGTTTGCTCTTTCTTTACCTCTGTTTCTGTTCTTTCTTTTTGTAAACTCTTTCCTTCTCCTCCTTTTGTCTGTCTGTCTGTCTGTCTGTCTGTCTGTCTGTCTGTCTGTCTGTCTGTCTGTCTGTCTGTCTGTCTGTCTGTCTGTCTGTCTGTCTGTCTGTCTGTCTGTCTGTCTGTCTGTCTGTGTCTCTGTTTGTCTGTCTATATGTGTCTCTGTCTGTGTGTCTGTATAAACATGTGTGTATTGGTTTATATGTGATACCGTACCTAGTTAGTTATGTGTACAAGAGATATATATTTCTCAGCAGACAGCAGACATTCAGTTGTAGCTCCTACGCCTTGTAAGCGCGTTACACTGTTAATTTTAAAGCTCTGGAGCTGCCCTCAGGCTACAGAGAGAGAGAGGTGAAGGAGGGATGAGGAAAGGGGAGGAGGGGAGACGTTGATGAGTGTGTTTGTATCAAAGTGATGCCGTGCTGTGACTCAAATACCTTTGGCCTAATTTGCAGGTGCTGCATGAGTAAAAAAAGACAACACTTTATTTGGATAGTCCACCATTAGATGCAATATAACAATTATGTTGACTTGATGTACAGCTTATTATTCATAGACTATCTGTTTCAATTCAACTGCATTCAACTATTATTCAACCAAAAAGTGATTTTGGTAACTGGCTCCTCTTCAGTATATTGTGACACCCTCTCTTCTCACCTCACTCTCTCTCCATCTAACTTCTATATATCTTCTTGTACTGTTCCTTCCTCCTCTCTTGCTTGCATTCTCCACTTCAACTCCTCTTCTTTTTCTCATGTGCACAGATGGCGTGTGAAATTCCCAGCGGACTAATTTAGCATTGCCCGGCGCCCAGCATGGAGCACTTAACACACCTTCACACTCTCACAGTGCAAGTCATGTCTTCTCTATTCCTCTCTCTTTCTCTGTCTTTCTCTGGCATGTGCCTCGCCCTTCCTCTATCTCCCCCTCTGTCCCTCTCTCTACGTCGCTCCTTCTCTCCCTCTTGTTCTTTATTTTTCTCTACTTAGTAGACATGCCTCATACACACACACGCACACGCGCACACACACACACACACACACACACACACACACACACACATAGAGCTAGCCTTTTACAGTTGGCCTTTCATAGCTATGTATTTTCTGTGCCCTAGTAGCCACTAGCGAGCGCTGACCTAAAGGCTTCTCATAGGACTGGCATCAAGATCAATGGGCATAATGTTCTAATGGACCCTCAGGAGGACTTGGCCTTGGGGGCTGCTAGGAGTGGTGATTCTCACAGCACAGAGGAGAGGCTAGCCTTGAGGGCTGCTAGGAGTGGGGATTCTCACAGTACAGAGGAGAGGCTAGCCTTGAGGGCTGCTAGTGGTGATTCTCACAGCACAGAGGAGAGGCTAGCCTTGGGGGTTGCTAGGAGTGGGGATTTTCACATCACAGAGGAGAGGCTAGCCTTGGGGGTTGCTAGGAGTGGGGATTTACACAACACAGAGGAGAGGCTAGCCTTGAGGGCTGCTAGGAGTGGGGATTTTCACAGAACAGAGGAGAGGCTAGCCTTGAGCCATAGATCCCTATGGTTCATGCGCACGCATGCACACACACATGCACACACACATGCATGCACAAAGGTGCACAAACACACAGACTCACCCATAATGAGTCTTTGGGAAATCTGCCATTAGAGAAGTCTACCTAGGAAAACATATCTAAACCTACTGTAGCTTTTCGGGTGGATTTTGATGTCAACAGTAGACTGATTGGGCGATAGGAGGTTGGGATATCTAGACCTAACTCCATATGAATGTATTATTTTTCCATGTTGCAGTCTTGGGCTGCATTAGGATAGTCTAAAGTGACTTCCTCTCCTTGTCTCCTGTCCTTCTTGAGCAATGATAGTGAACAGACTTCATGAGTTTCCACTAATTCCATGAATTCACTTTTAGCCATCAACGTCTACACTTAGCCACACTTAATGTAAACCCCACCAACCCAATATGGCTATGTATGATGATGTTTTGATTAACTGTGGTTGTTGCAGAATATGTGCTCTGGTTTATAAAGATATAATTTCTGGTTAATACGGAGATTAGCTCGTGGCTGTAGTAATGGGATGCCCAGGCCTCCTGTGCCCTCGGTTGGCACCCAACTGGCACCGAATGAACAGCTGGTACCAGTCCAGACACACTCAGAGACTAGGGTCCGGATAATTACTGCTCTGTTCTGGTGGGTAGGCAGGGGATGGCACACACACACACACACACACACACACACACACACACACACACACACACACACACACTGAGCCATTTTATCTGTCGCAAACGTAAACACGCTCGTGCATATATGCACCACACCCACATATGCACTAATAAACATAAAGATGCACACTCATTCCATTACTCATACCCTCACCACCTCAAAAAGGCACATTCACTTTTCAGCTTCAACTTCCCTATTGTGCAAAACAAAACTATTAGTCACCACAAACACATTTCCACAAACCAACATGTCATGGGACAATGCACCTCAATTTTGCTGATATCCTCTTTGCTGGAAAGAACCTACTTTATCTCTCTGGCGTGTTGTGTGTGTGTGTGTGTGTGTGTCTGTGTGTACACCCCTGCCCTACAGTAACCCCTCCTGCTCCTTGTGTTCCAGACATGACTAGTTGACTCAGCTAACTTCCTCTCATCTCATCTCCTCTTCTTTACTCCACAACTGCAAATACCATCTTGTTATTACAATGTTTTCTGGCCCAGTCTCGACCTACTGTACTTTACACCTCTACATTGTTCCTGCTTTACACGAGAATACATTGCATCAGCAACTGTGTTGACAGTAACAACCTTTCAGCCCCACTATATGGGCCCTCACAGCAACAATATTACCACCTATTAGTTAGCTGTCTAGCTGACCCTACTGCTGGAGGTAGTGGTGGTGGGTGGTTATCTAGTCTAGGCTTGGTCAGCCTCTGTCTGGGGTACAGCAGATCTTTCTCTCTTTCGCTCTTCATTCTTTTAATCGTTTCTCACCCTTTCTCTCGTTCCCTCTCTCCAACTCTCCTCTTGAACCTTCTTTCAATTCAATTCAAGGAGCTTTATTGGCATGGGAAACATGTTAACATTGCCAAAGCAAGTGAGGTAGATAATATACAAAAGTGAAATAAACAATAAAAATGAATAGTAAACATTACACATATATAAGTTTCAAAACAATAAAGACATGACAAATGTCATATTATGTATATATACAGTGTTGTAACAATGTACAAATGGTTAAAGTACACAAGGGAAAATAAAGAAGCATAAATATGGGTTATATTTACAATGGTGTTTGTTCTTCACTGGTTGCCCTTTTCTTGTGGCAACAGGTCACAAATATTGCTGCTGTGATGGCACACTGTGGAATTTCACCCAGTAGATATGGGAGTTTATCAAAATTGGGTTTGTTTTCGAATTCTTTGTGGATCTGTGTAATCTGAGGGAAATATGTGTCTCTAATATGGTCATACATTGGGCAGGAGGTTAGGAAGAGCACATCTGCCATTGGCCTTATAAGGGTTACTAGTTAGGGGTACACTCGTTAGGGACAGCCAGCTAGCCAGGCCAATCTGTGACCAAAGCGTGACCGTGTGTGGAAACAACAGACCATGGGGATGAAAATGGTGGGTCGTGTGTGTGATATGATATGAGTGTGTGACATGTGAATGTGTGTGTGTCTCTTTCCTTCCTTATCAGTGTACTTCTATCAGTCTGCTAGGATAATCTGATTCCCCTCTCCTACCTCCCGCCTCTTCAATCCTCTTATCCCTCCCTCTTCCTCTATCCCCCTCCCTCCGCCACCTATCATACCACATTTCCTCCTCCCTCCATCCCTCTAGTCTTCATCCTCCTCCTCATCCTCCATCCTCTATTCCTCCCATCCCTCCTCTCTATCCCTCTATCCCTCCCCCTCCATCTCCCCCTCCCTCCCTCCCCTCATCCTCCTCACCTCCATCCCTCCCTCCCTCTCTCATTCCTCATCCCTCCCTCCATCCCTCTATTCCTCCTCCTCTCCATCCTCTATCCCTCCCTCATCCCTCCTCCCCTCATCCCCCCCCCTCCATTCTCCTCCCTCCCCTCCATCCCTCCCCTCACCTCCATCCCCTCCCTCCTCTCCATCTCCTATTCCTCCTCCTCCATCCCTATCCCCTAATCCCTCCTCCCTCCATCCCCTCCTCACTCTCCATCCCTCTATCCCTCCCCCTCACGCTATCCCTCCCCTCCATCTCTCCCTCCCTCCTCCCCTCATCCATCCCTCCCTCCCTTCCTCCCCTCATCTCCCTATCCTCCCCTCCATCCCTCTATCCTCCTTCCTTCCCTCTATCCCTCCCCTCATCCCAATATCACTCACTCACTCCCTCTCCATCCCTATATCCTCCTTTCCATCGCCCTACGCCCACCCTCCCCTCCCTCCATGGAAAGGTATTGATCCCTCATCCAGGATGCCTGTGCAGAAATGTGATGTGAGGATAACATTGTCTAATGGTATTATTCAGGAGGCCAGCCTTGGCCCCTCTTCCCATCAAACACACACCATCACACTACACACGACACACACATCAACACACACACGACACACACACACACACACACACACCACACACACACACACAGCACACAGACTCCACACACACACACACTAACCCACATCCACACTACTGTGAGACAGGCTTTTAGTTGTTTCTGTTGAGTGAGTCTGAACTCGGGTGTGCAATAAGCATGGTGATGGTCGATGAAAGACGTGCGTGTGTTAATTCTTCATATGAATATCTGATACAGGTCAGGTTGAATTTGTGATTTAGCGGCAGATGTGGTCCATGAGTGTGAGTGAGTGCACGATGTGGCCAGACAGACTCCAGACTGTGAGAGTGGTGTGTAAAAATAGCACCAGTGTCTGGTATTCTTTCCCGTTAGAGTTTAGTCTGCTCTGAGTGTGGGCTGTATCATGTTCACACACAACAGACACAGCACACACACACAGATATTCTCCATTACACGAGTCAGGCCCGGGAACATTCCACCACATACACCAGTGGCTTGCATTGCAATCCCCCTCAAAGCCCAATGGAGGGAGGGCTGAGAATGTGTGGTGTGTGTGTGTTTGTTGTGCTTATCTGTTCGCGTGGTGGTGTTGTTGTATGCTGGTCCTTGGTGTCTCTGTACTCTTAAGCGATGGCACACCATCCACAAAACACATTCCTAATGGATCTTAACCTACCAGTGTCTCAACACACACTGCGCACATACTGACACCACACACGGACACCACACATGACAGCACACGGTGACAGCACACGGTGACACCACCACCCTGACACACACACACTTGAAACAATTTGACACACGACACTGACACACACGCTGACACAGACACTGACACCAACTGTGAACACCACAACCTGCACCACAACCTGACACCACACACTGACACCACACACTGACACACACACTGACACTGACCCACAACCTGACACCACAACCTGAAACACCACAACCTGAACCCCACATCGACACACACAACACACCCACCAACACACACACACACACACATCACCACACACACACACACACACCACACAACACAACACACACCCACACCACACAGACACACACACACACACACACACAGACTGGACCCAGAACCGGTGACATTTACAGAAGAAACACAGACACTGACACTGACACACACCGTGATACTGACCACCACAACCTGACACACACACTGACACTGACACCCATATACTTCACCGTACCCTGACACAGACACTGACACCACAACCTGACACAGTGACACTGACACACAACAGTGATACTAGCACACACACCTGACACAGACACTGACACAAACGGTGACACCACAACCGGACACACACATACATTTGACAACCACAACCAGACACACACCAACACTGACACCACAACCGGACACACCATAGCACGACAACCCTGACAACGTACACCAGCACACATACATACTGACACCACAACCAGACCACACTACACTGACACCACAACCAGACACACCACATACATCTGACACCACAACCACACACACATAATTGACACCAACACACCGGACAGCACATACATTGACACACAACCGGACAGCACATACATTGACACCACAACCGGACACGCACATACATTGACACACAACCCGGACACGCACATACATTGACACCACAACCGGTACACACCACATACATTGACCACAACCGGACACGACATACATTGAACACACAACCGACACACACATACATTGACACCACAACGGACACACACATACATTGACACCTACAACCAGACACACACATACATTGACACCACAACCGGACACACACATACATTGACTCGACACCGAACACACATACATTGACCCCAACACCGCACCTAACTGGAAACGCACTGACACAACTCTGATACACACTGATACTGCACCACACATGGACCACACCTGACCACATACTGACACCACAACCGACACAACACTGACACACAATCAACCACACACACACACACACACACAACACAACACCCACAACACACACACACACACACACACACACACAGACCCACACGCACACCCTGACACTGACACACCACAACACACACCCTGACACTGACACACAGTGACACACAACCTGACACACACACTGACACCACATCCCACACACACACTGACACACACACTGACACACACACAGATACACACACGGATACACACACTGACACAAAAACGGACACAGAGTGACACCACAACCTGACATCGCTGACACCACTATCTGACACCACACACGAACCAACACATCCGTAAAGCTCAGGGAGCAGACTTCACAAGACTCTTTCTCTCAAGTGAGGAGATGAGGAGGATGATGATGAATGCTTTGATCAGAAGTAGATTGTGGGCCAGATCCAACATTCCCTATTATTCACTTCCCTCTCCCACCCAGTGGCGGGGGCGAACGCGTAATCACACACACAATGCATTGGCGTCACGTACATTCAACACAGACACGTCCATCGCGGTCACACACCTCAGGCATTTCCAATCCTCTTCTTTCCCATGTCCTATGGGAAGATTTTTCACTGTGACATCTGTGTGTGACGGGAAGCGCAGTCCAGGCAGCGGATTTTTGTTGTGTTAGAATGTGTGTGTGTGTGTGTGTGGTGTGAGCGATATGGCTGCTTCTTATAGTCATTGACTAAACTGGGATTAGGTTTGGGTGCCTTTCTTGGCTTTGGCCTCTGGTGGTCTTCAATAGACTACAGGGGAAACTGCTGACTTACTAATGGACTTAAACCCACCCAGTGGAGTGAACGTGTTTGGTGGGTTGGGGTGTTTTAGTGTGTGTGTGTGTGTGTGTCTGTGTGTGTGTGTGTGTGTGTGTGTGTGTGTGTGTGTGTGTGTGTGGTGTGTGTGTGTGTTTGTGTGTGTGTGTGTGTGTGTGTGTGTGTGTGTTGTGTGTGTGTGTGTGTTGTGTGTGTGTTGGTGTGTGTGTGTGTGTGTGTTCAATGTGTAATTGAGTGGTTGGTGTGTTTCATTTTTAAAGTGTGTGTCCAGAAGTGTTGCTATTGAGGACAGTGGGTATGCAGAGTGGATTAAATGACCTCAGTTCTTGTTGATATGTGTGTTTGATGGACCACTAATCTAGGATTACGTTGTATTAATCTGTTTCAGGCTGAGTACAGTGAATTAGTTATCGCTTTGTTGGTTTTTGTGTGTCAATAGCAAAACCTCTCAGATAGTTATGAGATCTTTCGCCGTGTTCATGACTATTTATTCATTGTGTTTTCAATCATCCGTTATAGCCTTGTGTAAAAGTAACTATCCGTTTACTCTAAGAAGTAAACAA
This sequence comes from Salvelinus sp. IW2-2015, assembly GCF_002910315.2. Lineage (NCBI taxonomy): Eukaryota > Metazoa > Chordata > Actinopteri > Salmoniformes > Salmonidae > Salvelinus > Salvelinus sp. IW2-2015. Next base: position 10,253,182 of record NC_036846.1, on the reverse strand, counting down.
CAGGAAAGGAAACCGATAGCGTATATAGAATGAATGATCTCACCAACCATCAAACACTGCAGGCTCATGTTACTGATAGACATATACATTCATGTGCTGAAATGTGTCTCTCACTACCTGGCTGGATGGTACATGTGTACTCTGATACTCCT